>NW_026057577.1:150377323-150698768 GCF_023721935.1 Panthera uncia
AGAGACAGAGCATGAACGGGGGAGGGTCAGAGAGAGGGAGACACAGAATCGGAAGCAGGCTCCAGGCTCTGAGCCGTCAGCCCAGAGCCCAACTCGGGGCTCGAACTCCTCGACCGCGAGATCGTGACCTGAGCTGAAGTCGGCTGCTTAACCGACTGAGCCACACAGGCGCCCCTGAAGTGTATTCTTAATACGCTTAAACTTAATGCACTTCATATACCTGCATTTAAATGCATTCTTGATTTTCTTTCTTACATTTAAGTGTACTCTTTCTGGATCTCTCTCTCTCTCCACCTTGACTCTGGAGAAAGCCACTGAAAGCAAAAGGCCTCTCGGTTCAATTGTTGGGAAACACTCGGAAACCCTAGGAAGTACCGTGTGGTAGTTACAACCTGTCTTGGCCCAACACTGTCTTGATCTATACACGGAAGGAGTGCGACCATCCCCTCGGAAACACACACACGAATTGTGACAATACGTGTAACCACGGGCATCCTTGTTGCCGGTGCAAACATCAGGACTCACCGTCAGCATAGTCCTAAAAATGGTCGGGATAAATCAAATCAATTTCATCAGTTGAGGAATGAGCAGTGGTTGGGGGGGGGGGGTGGGCGGTGGGGAGAACATTTTAAAAGAAAAGTAAACAGAAACCTGGCATTATGTACTTTCAAATACTGAGTTTGCTAAACAACAAAAGCTCAATTATTTTTTATTTCAGGAGCATATACAGGACACCCCTAGTGCCATTCAAAGGCTGCTTTACCAAGGCTCCAGATATGTCGGAAAAGATGGCTGTTTCTCAAGTGGAAACTCAAGGTGCCTTTGGGGTATCTGTCACAGTCTCCTCTGGGACCTGGTCCGTGCGGCAAGTCCGTCAGGAAAATTCCCGAGGGCGGGCTGCTTAGGTTGGCGGCCACCAGCCTCGCCACCTACCTCACGTTCAATGCAGTCGAAAGACTTCTAATCCCTTTTACTTCTATGTGTTTTCAGAGGACAAGCATATATTTATACAAGCTTTATGTAGCTTTAACACTCAACACTTAATGTGTGTTGAAATGAGTAAGTTGCGATTTTATAAAAGTGTTATCAATCACAAGGTACAGTGCATTTCACACTGTAATCTCGTTTAAATCATATAATGAATGCAATAATGAACAGTAAAATCCCGATGTGCACGCCTGTGCCTCTCTTAATCTACAAGTGATTTTTAAATAGTATTTCCTAAAAGCTGATTCTTTTATGTGATGAAACTTGTTTCGGAGCGCCAGTATAAGGATCCTTTAGGACCTGCTTTTGTGAAGTCAGAAACTTTTCTTATCCAAAGAGGATTTGTCAGGCCTCACGTTCTTGCTGTCTACATAAATAATAATAATTATAATCATGATGTAGATGGTGCTAATAACATGTACATCATTTCTCCCCCTCACTTAAAACACTGATGAGAGAGGATAATTTAAAATAATTCCTGAATATAAAAAAAACTCAGACAAATTAATAAGGAAATAAATTTCTGGTTGTTCGCATTAACATCATGTATCTTTCCCCAGTACCTCTGGTTGCTTAGTACGACTACCGTGGCCACCCTGATCCTGGAAAACCAGGAATTATAATTCAAGGATAAAAAGAAAACAAAACATCAACAAGCTTTGGGGGCACACAGGTGACCTGTCACTCAATGCTCCTCTAGAAATGAAGCCATATAGTGCCATATTTATCCACCAGCTCCTTACACAGTGTTAATTGAACACCTATTATGTTCAAAACACTTTGCTCGACGAATTATGGAAGACGGAAGAAGGTCCTTGTCCATGAGTAGAAAGTAAGCTGGTAACAGATACGGAATCCACGCCACGTGGAGGACGATCGAGTTATACAACTGCCACCTCTTTTCTCACGGACAGAGAAGACCCGGGAAACAGGTAATAAATCTACGGGAAGACATTTAGAGCAATGAGACGATGGAATTTGTCTCTTCTTAATTCTCCATTGTTCTTATTTTCCTTTTCTTTTTAGCTACGCGTAGCAACATTATCAGTGAGAACGGACTGTCTTCTCTTCACCTTCAAAGACCAAGTAATTTCCTTTCTGGATTTGGACTTGACTGTCCAGTCTCAGACAGCCTGCCACAGCGGCCTCTGACGCTCCAGGTAGAACGCGGGGATGTCCACGACCTCGCCGGCGGCCGCGCCCACTGGTGGCCTCCCCAGGGCCTCAGCCAGCTGGGAGCACAGCGGAAGCTGGCGCAGAAGCACCGGGACGGTGGGAAAACAGCACACAGAGAATCCCTCCCCATCTTCCTCACTCCGGCCCCCGGTTGTTGTGGTCACTGGCCACCGCAAAGCCATCTCGGAGAAGAAAGGGAGGACGCACCTGAGACCATTGCGGGGACTCAGACGTACGCGGTTTTCGGGGCGAGCTCCACGCCAGCGTGACGTGTGCAGGGAGGTCAAGCTTTTGCTTTTTGTTTGCTGTCTGTTTATTTCTCAGTTTCAGAATGTCCAGGGCTGGAGCGTGCGAGCCCCGGGTGACCTGCCCCACGGCCGGCGCGTGAGTGACAAAACCTCCCGCCCGCCTCCTCCGCGTCCCTTCCCGGTACAAAAGACATCAGGGGAGACAGCACGGCCTGAGATCAATCCTGTGAGCTCAAGAAGAGGGAAGGAAAATCAAAGTTTGACAGGAATTTATAAATACAGCCTTGGTTAAGTATATCATCATTCATAACACCATTAAATCTATTTCAATAAACAAAAACATGCCTTACTTATTCCAGGAATTCTTTGTGAAAGGAAAACATTATGTGAAAAATAAAGTGTTATTGCAAACACAGTTAAAATCTGGAGTGAGGTTTTGAATAAACAAATTCAATTGCAGTGGATTATAGTGTGCCTTCGAGCCATTTCTTGACAAAACAGGCATCGTATTTACACGCTTCACAATACCCCACCATGGATGTCGAAGGAAAAAAATAAGGAGAAAAATAATTAGCATATTAATCTTTTTTATGCCGCCATCTTTCAGATCCAGAAGACCATGGTGTAATTTAAATCTAAACGCTTTCCTGGCATTAGAATTCATTTTAGATGGGTCAATTGTTCCATAATAAAGGGATAGAAGGTGTACTTCATGCAAGAGATTTATGTTTGCCATTTGTTCATATTCATGTGCTACTGAATACCCTCAATTCAAATGGTGATGGCTGTTCATATCAGCCGGGCGCCAGCCACACAGATCACTAACCGGCAGCAATGAATTTCATTTGCAGGACAAAAAATACGGCGAAATTAACTCCAACAGTTTATTGATTTTTGCTTAACAGAAGCCAGTATAACAGCTCTATTGCCCTCATAATGATTAGTGACAAAAGTTTAATTAAGCAATTATGAAGCCAATAATAGAGTTGTCTGGCCCGCGCAGCTCCAGCCCGTTCAGGACTTATCTCCCGCTTGCACATCAGAGCAGCTGGAATGTGCTTGAGGAGATTAATGCCGGAAAACACAGATGCCTACTTTAATTCTGCTTCGTGATGCCGTTTGAATGGAGACGGGAACACAGCTTCCCTTTATCAAATTACAAGTCCGCTTTTCATGAATATGTAGTTTAAAAAAAAATCTAGTTGTGGCTTCAAGGTGTAATTATAAAGACATACAACAAAAATGACACACAATTCTGTCTTAGTAATCCCTGCTATGAAATATGCATGATAATGTATTACTGAATAAAGACTTAACAACGTTCTAAGAGGCTTTGCCATTGTACTGTTATGCAAACAATTGGCAGGCTTTTCCAAATGTTATGTGAGATATTGTCTGACCTTACATCTTTGTTTTTCTTCCTCTTAAATGTATTGTTTCAAGCTTATTGTATTGTTATTTGTCTATAATGCCATTAAACCCGTCTTATCTGTTTGTGAGAATTCCCAATTTATTACGTTCGCTCGAACATGTGAGTGTAAAAATGGGAGCTCCTTTCCACGAAATATACTCTGTCCCAGGAACCCGCAAATCGGGGCTTCTGTCTCCCGCCCTGACCATCCTGCCTTCCAAGAATCTTGCTTCCTGCCTCTTCGAAATACCTTTACTCGGCAGAAAGATCCCAGTTTGTCTGCCTCTGGAGCAGCAAAGGATCTTAACCGATTTTCCGGCGCCTTCCTTTTTCTCCAGAAGAAGAAAAGGCCACGCCATCTGCCCAAAGAAGGAAATAATTTATCCTTCCGCCACCCCGTAGAAGCTCGTTTCAGAGAGCCTAAGACAAGTACGTGGGTAGGTAAATACACAGGGCTGGAAATCCTATTTTCAAACTTTACATGTGACAACCTGAATTGCTACATTTCCTTTAATAAAACATAAAACAAATTCACCCGTGGGTTTTTGTCACTAATAAAGTGTGCCTTATCCAAATGATTGTGATTTATTTTATCAAAATCCCCTGAAAAGACATTTGTCTTCTTGGAACTGCCTAGAACAGCTGCTTCTGTACAACAGGCAGCAGCTGGGGGAAAGTCAGCAAAAGGTTTCTGTGCAGCCTCGCGCCCGCCCGCTGCCCGTTGCTCTCCCCGGCAGCCGCCTGCGTGGACAACCTGTCCGGGTCCTCCTCTGCCAAGCACGGCCGGCCCTGCCCTCTCTGCCCGGCCCCCCTCGCCCGATCCGGGACTGTGGGGCGCACAGTGGGTGCTCACCCCCAAGCTGCACCGGAGGGGAGTCAGTGTCGGGTGCTCCTTGGAGGATTAGAACGAACGTGCCCTCAGAGTTCTGTCTTAATTGCAGAACGTGTCTTTTTTTTTTTATCGGTAGCCGTGATCAAGCCTACCTAGGAAGGCTTTGCATTTATCTGTAAACCCCATCGAGGCAGGAAGCCCGCAAACGGAGAGGGTCCAGGCTGCGCAAGCGGGCTGGTCAGAACGATGCGGGGCATGCCCTCCCCGGCCCCTGCCTGCTGCCTGGACAGGGCACGTGGAGCCCAGAGCTAAGCGTACCCCGTTGAAACCCCTGGGAGTGAAGCAACTCTGAAAGCCGCCCGGGTCTGCGTGCAGCTCCTGGCTTTGAGTGGCATCTTCAGAGAGAACCGTTTGTCCCCGACAGGTGCAATGGTCCGGGGCGGCGCACAACGGACGTCTCAATCCTTCCCCTCTTCTCCGTTGTTAGCGAGGCGTCTCCTCCGATGCCACGCCAACGGCTACCCACGAAAATGATTCTAGAAGGTCTCAAATGCTTGCCCGATATCCACCCTCCGAGCCAGGAACACCGAAAGACTTGATGGGCAAAGGTTGTTTTGTGCGTTGGTTGCTTTGGTTTTGTTTTGATTTAAAGCTATCCCATTAAAGGTGGGTCGACCTCTAAAGAACTGAAAGAAAATCCCCGGATATTAGAAAGAAAATGTTGTTCTTCGGTGCGGTTAACGTCTAGAATTTCCAAAATCTGTCGCTCGATGTCTGAGTCTGGGGGAGCCTAGCAAAGCTTTTCCTTAAAGGCCGGGGAGTGAAGGTGTCCCCATGCCGAAGCGGTGAACGGCTCCCTCCAGGAACGTTAGTAACCGTACCTTACACGGAGGAATCTTAGATTGAATTAAGATCCAATTCAATCTAAGACTGAAATCTGCCTGGTCAAAAGACCTGCCTGGTCAAAATGATTGTGGCTGCATTTTTAGCGCTCTTAAAAATCTGAATTATCAAGAATGGATGGTCATTTAATGCCCGCTGGCTTCACACAGCCCCCACGTGCGTGCTTCATTCATTTGTTGGCTTTTGAAAGACACAACAATACACCTGCTTTCCTGAAGTCTGACCTGCGGAGACGCAGATCAAACTTTTCATCCGTCCTGAAGGTTCTGTGGGCTGGGATGCCCACAGCTTACATGCTTTGTGTCTGCACAGCGTCCTCTTGGGTAAATGTTTAACCATTTGATAATTAGCCCAGCCATACCTGTGACAAGTTGTGAATTGTTTAACTGCAGAATGCCATCCTAATTATTCTTTCTGGAGAGGCCTAACAATAATGCACTTGTTCTCGAGACACAAAATGATGTTAGTAATTAAGTAAAGAAAGATCGCTCGTGAGCATATCATTTTGACAACGGTGTAGAAAATCGCCGATGCCCGTGACGTGGAATCTGCTGGTGGCATTTTATTAACGAGCGTGGCACCCCGCACGCTGAGGTGAGGCCGGGGGTCGCTCCCAGAGCGCCTCCGGGCACACGCACCAGTTAGATCTCGGAGCGTGGGTGACACCGTTCGAAACCCAAGCGCGTCCGTTTCAAAACGCAACTGCTTGTCATGTGATGAAATTGTTCTTTCTCCCCGTCGCTCCTGCTTCTCTCTGGTTTAGCCAGGAAATGCCGCGAAGGCCTTCGAGCCCACCGCTGGGATTAACAAAGAACTCTCTTCTCAGCTCTCCGGGTGTGGGCACACGGCTATCTGGCCAACTTGCTCTGCCTGCAGACTGCCCACCTCGTCTCAAGGCACCTTTTTACAAATGTTGTTTTGTTTGCATTTCTTAGTTGCCGAGTGATGATTAGCAGCAAATTGCTGTTATTATCAAAGGATTCTAAGAGGAGGACGACCATTTTAGTTTTACAGACCCAACCCGTCGCTTTACTTGATGAATGCAAACCGTTCACCTTTGCATATTCACTGAATCCTGTGCTGTGCGGTTCAAATGGGAAGATGAGCTTTAAATCTGCAAATTAAATATTAGGTGCCCCCACAGTCATGCATTAAGCATGATTGGCTTAGGGAATGGCTGTGAGTATGTGACAGAAATCCTATCAGTCCAATGTACGTGTTCTTCCGTTCGCCTACATGTTATTGGGAAGACGAGCAGGCGAAAAACACAACTGTTTGCTAATAGGACTCACATCTTGTTATGGTGCTGATTTTCCGTTTTCCGTAACTCGCCGTGATTACTTTTTTAGAAGCTCTCACTTCTCCCCAGCTGGTACTCTCCCAGTTAGGCAGCATTAATGACACTTCAGTCATCCTGGCTTTCAAGACGAGTCCTTCCACAGCGAACAGAGAGTTGACATTTCCTGACATTTTCCCAACTAATTACAGGACAAATAATTAAGCATGTTCTCGTATGTAACAAATGAAGGCAAAAGCCGTCTGTCAAGGTTGGTGATTGATGACACTCCGGGAGACTTTATCTGATGGGTCCTGCCATGCGATGGAGGGGAAGCAAATTTATTAGAATGAACAATGCAAATTCTGAGTCATCTTATCCAGTTATGCGCCAAAGCAATATCCATGTCAAGGTGAATGTGACAATGAAAGCAAAATATTTGCATTTTGTGGAGCAGGTTGAAGGGGAAATCAGAGGGAGAAGATGACAGGCCTAATTATTTTGGCTCATACAGGCTAGGACAGCTGTTTCTGGTGTCCTGAACAAGGCTGTCACACAGGTAACTAAATAGGTCTGCATATAAGTCTGTATCCAACACTCCTGAGATGTCTACCACTAATGACCAACGCTAATGTTACTGCCATCCCCGAAAAACAGAAAATGTGTCACCGCACACCTTCTGTATGGCAGTCAACATTTCGCTACATAATTACTTGTTAGTGAATTAATTCCTATCTGTCAGTAGGTATGCCAGTGTCATTTTTAGACTATTACAAAATTATGCCATCACTATAGCAACTGCAAGCACAGTTAAAAGGCAAAAGAGTTCACATACCCAGGAAAAGTGCCTAGTTAGGCAGGAGATAATAATGTAAAACCCAAGTCTTCACCTTCGTGCCTACCAGCCTAATTTTCTTTATTTGGATTACGTGTTTGATCGATGACGACGAAGCAGATTTCAGGTTTCCGATTGTGATCCACGATTCATCTCTCCCGTAATTAAAACCACAGCCCGTAATCGCGTCTCCCTGAAGGAGGGACTCTCCCCACAC
The DNA here is from genome assembly GCF_023721935.1 of Panthera uncia. Lineage (NCBI taxonomy): Eukaryota > Metazoa > Chordata > Mammalia > Carnivora > Felidae > Panthera > Panthera uncia. The sequence goes on from NW_026057577.1 coordinate 150,385,209, forward strand.
TGTCAAGTCAATTAATTGGGTGCTTAGAAGCGACGCTGCCGAATGCGGAGCCCGGGTCCTGGAGCCCGGATGCGGACGGGGCCACGAGCGGGTGCGGACGCGAGGTGCCCGCTTCCCCTCTCCTACTTGACCCACGAGGAGTTTCCGTGGAGTCTGTATTCAGATTCCTCCCTGTTTTCTTCTGACTTCCTTTGTGCACACGCTCTGTTTGCTCCCAAGCGCTGCCATCCGGTGCTTTCCGCGTCCTTCCCACTCAGCAATTCAAGATGCCATCACTTACTGCATCTGGAGGCTTTATTCAAATCAAGACACTACAGGATTCAGATTCTGTCTGCATTAAGAACAATCGGCAACCTTTTGGACCCTAAATGCCCCTGGAGAAATACAGTTTAAGACAGACAGGGAGAGAGAGAGAGAGAGAGAGAGAGAGAGAGAGAGAGAGATCCATTGATTATGAGCAAAGGAAAAATTAAAATAAAAATTTAGAAAACTTTGAATTTGAAAAAGGAAACTAGAAAATGCAAAATAGGAAGCCAAATCCATGTGCATTGATTTTTCTCTTTTAGTTAATTAAAATGTTACCAGGCTGGAAATGAACAGCTCCACTAAGCTACCCACACAAATTCATCACGGTTGTCTGTAAAACAAGGTCACTTCTGCTAAGTGCAAATATTTTACTGGTAAATGTAATGACGTATGGCGGACATATGGTTCAAAACGGCATCTTTGGGCCCCAACGATTCGGTGAAAAGCTTCTGTAAAAACGAGCGAATGTGAAAACCAGGAAGATACAAATAAAGTAGGCAGGGCTTTAAAAATGCCACCGTCTTATTGATTGCCCCCTAATTTTTTTTTTTGTAGCGTCCTGGCTTATTTTGAACACCCACCGCACAGGGGGAAGGCATATGGGTATTCTGAAGGCATCCGGTTGTCTGACGTTCGGTAGATGCTAGTAACACGGACGGGGAGAGGCGGGGGGGTGTCGGGGCTAGTCAATGACCCAAGGTGTCAAAGGCGGTCCTCCCAACAAGTGACGGTGGACTGACACAAAGTAAGGCAGCACCCCCTGAGGTAAGTGTGCACGTCGGCTGCCGCCCCACCGGGACCAAAAGAAGTGAATAGGGCTCCCCGCCCGCAGGGAGGGCTGCTGAAAGCACTGGGCCGTCCAGCCTGTCCCCATCTCCCGGCTCGCTCACATCACCTCCGAGGAAAGCCACGCCACTCTGCCACCTGTGCCCGTCCGGGCAGCTCCCCAGAACTAAAGCTGTAAATCTTAACCAGGACGCAGCCTGCCCACGCAGGCAAGCTCTCCGGCACGGGGGCGTCATGGGTCCCATCCGGGCCACACTCAGCAAGGCTAAGCCAGCGGTGCCTGGAGTCAGGGCGGAATCCCAAATGGGCAGAAATCAATACTTTCCCTGGAAGGGTCTCGGAAAGTGCTCCCTTCTGACACTGTTGCTGACAGTTAACACAAAAGCAACAAAGAACGGCTAGGTCTCTTTTAAAAGATCCCCCGGTGTTGCATATTTGCTGTGGCTCCCGGGCGCCCCGACGGGACCCCGGGGCTCCCGGCAACCACAAGCCTTCTCAGCCACAGGTCCCTGAGCGCCAGACCCGGGAGGACAGTCCTCGATTTGTCCCAAATTTACTCTGCTGAAGTTCCGCACATGGTGACTGACTCATCCCAAACCGATCACTCGACGCGAAAAATATCTATTGTTTGTAATTTCTGGAAGGACAGTTGGTGATGAGCAGCGAGAGACTAGGTCCACCGTGCGATTAAGAAGCAGGTTTTTAGCCATGTAAATACCGCAGTATCTCGATAGAGATTGTATACAAATTTGATACAAGGAACCAATGAGATCCTTCCTGTCTAATGACCCTAGTCCATCTAATTAATGCATTCTGCTACATTACATTTTAAGAAGTGACCATTGTGTAATACACTTTGAAATATGCACAAGCTAATGGGATAAGATACAAAAATTATTATGCTGACGGTAAATCATATTACATTCCTAATAAGCATTAACTAGATAACTAGGTCAAAGCAGTATTATCTTAATTGATTTTTCAAAAGAAACCTGACAGAAAAATGTCAATGCTCGAATATTTCTTCATGCATCATTAAAACAAGATTGGCTTTTAACAAAAGAAGAACCCTTCGCAGAATTGATTCTTGCTTCAGGCTGCCTGGCAGTGAGTGTATTACATAAAAATCTATACAGGATATTAAAACAACACCGCTCTGCAAGACAGTTACAATTAAAAGCTGACACCCCCCCAACGTGTGGGCCACCGTGGCTTGCCGGCAAATACCTGAAAGTCTCCCTAGCCAGCGCGGCCAGTGCGGGAACACCAGACGCGTCCACGCGTGCAGGGGAAGATCCTGATTCGAGGAGTTTCCAATTAAAGCAGGACCCCTGTCACTTACTGTTTCGCAACTGGATGGTTATTACACAGTCACGCAGGATTATTCGGGAAGCCCGCCAACATTCCCGGGGTCTGTAGCTGGAGTGGGCAGCGGATGGCAGCGTGTCACAGACGTCTCCTGCGGATTGTGCCGGGCAGGGGCCACCCGGGGCGCCTAGTGCGAGACGGGGCGGCCCTCGCGGAGCAGGAAGGACGGTCCCCTGCGGCAGGTGCCTACCGCACACGGTGAAAGTTCAGCTGTTTCGCAAGGGGCTGGTTGGGTTCAGCTCTTTGGTGGCCCCCCCGCTAGCCTCGGACGGGCTTGGCAGACACCCCACTCCTGGCCGGGGGCAACAAGCTGACCTTCGTCCTGACGACATCTCCCTCCTACTTCGTCTCCGTGCTGTTTTCCCAGACTGAATCCCGACCATTCCATTTGCCTACAGTGAGTCCATGAAGAATAATGTACTCGGAGTTTGCTATTAACCCTGAAAGATGACCCCAAAAATGCTTATCACACCCCACAGAGCCTGGCCGGGCCTCTCCCGAGGGAATCGTCTACAAGAGGTGCTCCCCCTGAAAAGGGATTTTGCGGGTTACGCATGAGGCTTCGCTATAAGGACATTTTGGGCACCGGTAAGAGGCTTGCTATCTATCCATGGTCAAGGTGTAAACACTTCCAGGGAAAAACACAGGAGAAACTCAGTACCATTTTGGTCATTTTAACTTTGGGCAGAAGGTACAGAGAAAAAGGCACGCGTATTGGGGCGCCTGGGTGGCTCAGCCGGTTGAGTGTCCGACTTCGGTTCAGGTCACGATCTCGCGGTTCGTGGGTTTGAGCCCCACGTCGGGCTGTGTGCTGACAGCTCGGAGCCTACAGCCTGCTTCCGATTCTGTGTCTCTCTCTGTCTCTGCCCCCCCCCAACTCACCCTCTGACTCTCTCTCAAAAAAAAAAAAACTGTAAAAAAAAAAAAAAAAAAAAAATTAAAAAAAAAAGAAAATGGCACGGATTTCCTGAGGCTGCTCTGTCGTCCCCAGGCCAGCAAGTGCCCCCCTCTGTCCCTCCTCTTGTTCCTCGGGCTCCAAACCACACTTGTCTATGTAATTTATCCTTTGGGCATGATTCAGCTTGCATACTGTGTGCGCACATGTTGTGGCCGCGTGAGGGGAGGGGTCTTAGCAGCCCCGAATGAAGGCCGGAGACGTCTATACAGCGAACCCCTGGCAAGGAGAGTTGGCTTCATTCAAAGAACCACCGTCTTTGGCAACATGATCAGCAGCTAAAGGCCCAAGTGAGTCTTTGTGAAGAAGGGATTTGTTGGCCAAACTCGGCTGTGTGCTGATGTGGCTGTGGATAGTTTGGAGCTCTGTGAAGCAGACTTTCCAATCTATCAACCCTGTTAACCACCGTGCGTGACCTTTGTGCGCATTGCTTCCCTAAGAAAGCCGTCCAAGAACATTCATGAACAGAAGCCCTTCTACCCATGAGCTGCCTACGTGACCCGGGGACACGGTGGTCGTCCTTGAGCTGGCCCAGGACTGCAGCCTCGCGGATCCCGGCTGAGATTCCGTCGTGAACATGCTGCTTTCCTCCCCCAGAGCGGTGTCCCCATCTCTGGATTGAGGAAGTGAGGCTTCGCTTCAGGTTTGCTGGGGGATTGGGCTTGCGGGGAGTGGTTCACCATGTGCTGGACCAGCCACGACCGTCCTGCTGCTTCACGGTGTGGCAGCGACTGTTCCCGGGAGCCCCCGAGACCTGGACACTCACCGGCCAGGCGCCCCTGCACCTTCCCGGTCCACCCCCTGTGCTCGGTGCTCCTGACGGCCCAGACCCCGGAGTGCATCCCCAGAAGCTCCATCCATGTGGCCCCATGCAGCTCAGCTGCCCCGTCTATCAGCCTCTCACAACCCTGGGTAGGTTCACACTCCAGTCCAGGAAAGACACCCCCTCACCTCCTTATCACTAGGTCGATTTCCTATTGGTCATTTAATATCGATCATGCAGGCTTCTTCCCACCACAGAATGACTTGAGTCCAGAACAATCTCTACGGCCTGTCAAGGGTCTGCCCATACGGCCAAGACCCAGTGGGTAAGGAATCCCAAGTACAGGACAATTGTCGGTTTTCTTTTCTTTTCTTTTCTTTTCTTTTCTTTTCTTTTTTTTTAATGTTTATTTATTTTTGAGGGAGAGAGAGACAGAGCATGAGCAGGGAAGCGGCAGAGAGGGAGACCCAGAATCCGAAGCAGGCTCCAGAGCCTGACATGAGGCTCGAACTCACCAACCATGAGATCATGACCTGAGCCAAAGGCAGACGCTCAACCGACTGGGCCACCCAGGAGCCCCGTGGGCTTTATTTCTGAAGAATTTCCAGGCTTCGTAAATAAAACACATATTTTAAAAGCATGAAACAGATTTTTTTTAAGTTCTACTAAGTTTAAATGTAGAAAACTCACTGAAAATAAAGTTCGACAAAGAAAATCATGTACACTCTTATTAAAGTTTTAATTCAGTTTATTTTCAAATTAACTCATAGAAACATTTGCATCAGAGATCATTTATCCTCCAATCAAAATATATTCAGGGGCGCCTGGGTGGCTCAGTCCATTAAGCGTCCAACTCTTGGTTTTGGCTCAGGTCATGATCTCGGTTTGTGGGTTCAGACTCCACCTTGGGCTCTGTGCTGACAGTGTGGAACCTGCTTGGGATTCTCTCTGCCCCTTCTGCTCTCAATCTCTCTCTCTCTCTCTCTCACTTTCTGTCAAAATAAATAAACTTTAAAAAGACACACAAAAAGAAAAACAAATTCCCTAAATAGGGTTCACATGTCTTTAACCGCTTTGTTGTTGTTGTTGTGTTTTTTTTTTCAATCACCTTTTGAGATACACTGAGTGATTTTTAAAGTACTTTGGGGAGTCTGTTGAGCGGGAAAAGCCAATGAGAGAAGTGTCTGCAGCCCAATCACCTTTTTAAAAAATACATCCGTTAAGGCATCCGTTACACACATATAATTACCATGCGGGTGTTTATGAATCCGCCTTCATTTTTCAGTGTCTGTGGTCCATATGTCAGTCTTCTACAGTAAACGTGGAATTCTAGATTAATTCTGATTTAATGGAAGTTCTGGCACAGTGGGGGCCCAGACACCACCTATCTCAGAAAGCTTTGGGAGGTGTGCCCACGGTTGATCTGTCTCAGGGGACTAACACAATATTGTAACACTAAACAAGAGCCCTGTACACTAGAAAATTGTGGAGTGACACCAAATATCTATTAAAATATAAGGATGACTTATTTTAACTTACTAACATAAATCAAGTGGCAGTAAAGTAGCAAGTTGTACCGGGGTCCACACTCCATTCTTAAATTTTTTTTTTTTTAATTTAATGGATGGTGACTGTCTTCATGAAGGAGATCTAATATATCGACATTAGTTGAATAGTCCTTAAATAATACTAATTTCTACTCAAGGCTAAATTGTTATTTTATTTAGGTACAGTTGTCTATTTTAAGAGCTTTAGCATAAAACAAATGAGATTGAACGATTATGCGATAATTAGCGTGTATTGTCAGTTTGCTCCTTTTGAAGTATGACTTCCAATCAGGGATGATGCATATGTGAATTATTGTTGATTCGATGACAGTTTAATGATAAATAGACACAGCACATTTAGCAGGATGATAATTGAAATACTCATTGAGGTTCTACACACACTCCCCTCCCAGCCCAACTCCGGGGCTGTTGTCTGCTCAGCCCCGGGGTTTATGATTTCCACGCCCATGTCTTAGGGAAGGGACACCACGGCGGACCTAAGGAGTAAGTAAAACGGTAGTCTCTTTTGCATTTCAATGCTTTTGCGTCACATTGTGGAAAATGTCACCCTAGAATTCAAGACATGATTTTGGAGAGATTGGATTTTGAGAATTTGGGGTTAAGCCCCAAAGACTAAAGCATAAATTCAATGCCACAGACAATAGACTGGAGACTTCTGACCACAAAACAGTCTAAAACAAAGTTGACTTCTTCTCATTCCAGACATGAAGCATGGATGAAGCATAATTAGCTGATGGATAGACAGACACATGGCAGAGCTCAGAGGGGAAGTAAAACCAGCAGGCATTATACAATAGGTCCGAATGCAAAGCCAGAGTAATGAGTATGGAGTTCACCCGGGAGGGTGTCAGACCCCGAGAGAGTCCCATCCTGGAACCCAACAGCTTGGACTTATCAGCACAGGAGAGAAGGCCATTCAAGGCAGAATATTAATGGAGAATCTGATGCAAAACCAGGACCCTCTAAGTGCCGACCAGGGTGGGGGAGAGGGGGCAAAACCCTCCAGTCCACTAGCCCAGGAAAGCAGCAAGGAGAGTCATCGCCTGCCTCTGGTATGACTTAGAACCACCTCCCTCCCAAGAGAAAAATTCCAAGCTGTCACCACGAGCGAGTGGGGACGGACTTAGAATTTGCACAACTCTTATAGTGCAAGGTTACCACACTGATAAAGTGAAAGCATGTTTCCACACTGCTAAAGTTCTCGGAGCCCCAGTGAACACATCATTGTCCCTTAACACGATCTGCACACTCTGAGATGCCTGTAATTCACAGAGGAAAAGGCTGTCACTGATGAAGATGAAGGTTACGCATAATAAAAATTACACAACAGGGTGCCTGGTGGCTCAGTCGGTTAAGCTTCTGACTTTGGCTCAGGTCATGATTTCATGGTCCGTGAGTTCGAGCCCCGCGTCAGGCTCTGTGCTGACGGCTCAGAGCCTGGAGCCTGCTTTGGATTCCGTGTCTCTGTCTCTCTCTGCCCCTCCACTGCTCATGCTTTCTCTCTCTCTCTCAAAAATAAACATTAAAAAAATTACAAATAAATAAATAAATAAACAAATAAATAAAAGATAATCAAACAATTAAATAGGTGATCACATATAAATAAGTAACTCTATGAAACTGGAACTCAGAGAAGGAAATTACTCAGAGGATAGCCCAGAAAAATCAAGAGACAGAGCATATGAAAAACAGGAGAGATGAAAGGTATAATACAAAAGCTAGAAACAGAGGCAGTAAATATTTTAAGATGGAAAAGAGGACTGTTTTTATAGAAGCTGCATAAAAATATTCTGAAATTTCACATAATCAAATGTTTCCAAATGCTGTGGGAATACTTTTAAACCCCAAATGTGTGCCTGTGTAACATATCATTCCATATGCCTTCCCTGGAGTTTTGGCAAATCCCCTGAGCGATGGCGCTCAGGCCTGGAGCTTCGCTGAGTATGTTTCTTTTTAAATAGTCCTGTGTAGGGGCGCCTGGGTGGCTTGGTCGGTTAAGCGTCCGACTTCGGCTCAGGTCATGATCTCACGGTCCGTGAGTTCGAGCCCCATGTCGGGCTCTGTGCTGACCACTCAGAGCCTGGAGCCTGTTTCAGATTGTGTCTCTCTCTCTCTCTGCTCCAAGCCCACTCATGATCTGTCTCTCTCTGTCTCAAAAATAAATAAACGTTAAAAAAAAAAAAATTAAATAGTCCTGTGTTTACATCCTGGTCTATTCAGATCTCCTTTTTAAGTCATTTTTGGTTTATTTTTATTTTGTATGGAACTATCGAGTATTTTCTCTTGACAATTAGTTGGCATGACCAATTGACTGTTTGAAAACGGAGTGCAAGAAATTTTCAGAAATAAAATCAAGACTGAGAATCTTCACGTTGTGTCCGCACAGCTGTGGGAACACGGTCCCCTGTGGGGATTGTAAACTCGAGCGTAGAAACGGGGAGTGTAAGCGGGAAAATGTTAAACATAAGTATTGGTGAACATAAAGATATGTTTGGGAAAAAAATGTCATAAAATTAGGCGCTTGTGAATTGAAAAACAAGAGGGAAATAATATACCGAACCAAATACCATCAAAGATGAGGAAATAGTGGAGTTAAACGTTAAAATTTTGTTACTAAAGATGATGAAGTTAATGATAAACTGAATAAAGGTATTCAGTTTATCATTAAATAAATCATTTATTTATTTATTTATCAATAAATTTATTAAATTTATTTATTTATCAATAAATAAATAAACGTTAAAAAATTAAAAAAAAATTTGATCAAATAAATATCCATAGAACTCTGCCCCCAATGATGAGAAAATTCTCATTCACTCTTAAATACATCCAAGTTTTGAAAGTTTAATTTTCAGTGAAATTCAGAAAAGCACTTGAAAGGTCTGACATTCTTCTATCAGACCATTTTTTATGCACAAAATCCCATTAGAAAAAAGAACACAAAATAATAACCAACTATAACATTTAGAAATTAAAAACTCATGTCCCAATAATGTATGTCCCCAGGAAGAAATTATAGCGGAAATTAGAAGGTATCTCAACCCTGCTAATAGTGAGAACATGCTCAGAGTCCACCAACACAGCATTTAGAGGGAAAGTTATTATCTTACATCCATATCCTGCAAAAGGGGAGTGAACATTCATCCACAAAAAAAGCTAGAAAAATAAGGTAAAAGCAGGGGCGCCTGGGTAGCTCAGCCAGTCGAGCGTCTGACTCTGGATTTCTGCTCAGGTCATGAGCTCACAGTTTGGAGCCTGGTGAGGTCTCTATCTGTCTCTCTCTGCCCCTCCCCAGCTTTCTCATGCACGCGCGTGAGCTCTCTCTAGCGCCAAATAAATAAATAAATAAATATAGAAAAATAGGGTAAAAGCAAATTGGTTCAAGAAGGAGATTTTGAAAAACAAAATAGGAATATAAATTAAATATCAAAGATATTAAGAAAAAATTGCCTGCATTTGCAGCAACGTGGATGGAACTGGAGGGTATTATGCTGAGTGAAATAAGTCGGGCAGAGAAGGACAGATATCATATGTTTTCCCTCATTATGTGGAATTTGAGAAACTTAACGGAAAACCATGGGGAAAGGGGAGGGGAAAAAATAGTTACAAACAGAGAGGGAGGGAGGCAAACCATAAAAACTCTTAAATACAGAGAACAAACTGAGGGTAGATGGGGGGGGTTGGGGGAGAGGGGAAAGTGGGTGATGGGCATTGAGGGGGGCACTTGTTGGGACGAGCGCTGGGTGTTGTATGTAAGCGATGAACCACAGGAATCTACCCCAAAACCAAGAGCACAGTTTACACACTGTATGTTAGCCAATTTGACAATAAATTATATTAAAAAAAGGAAAAAAATAGCGTGAACAAAACCAATCTTTTCGATAAAAGACTAATAAAATTATACGGGGCGCCTGAATGGTTCAGTCAGTTAAGCATCAGATTTCAGCTCAGGTCATGATCTCACCATTCAAGAGTTGGATCCCCGCGTCAGGCTCTGTGCTGACAGCTCAGATCCTGGAGCCTGCTTCAGATTCTGTCTCCCTCTCTCTCTGCCCCTCCCCTGCTCACGCTCTGTCTATCTCAAAAATAAATTAAAAAATTGATAAATAATTAATAAATAAAAGACCAATAAAAGTATACAGCTATTTAAAATGCTGATCAAGAAAAGAGTCACATAATGGGGCTCCTGGGTGGCTCAGTCGGTTAAGCGTCCGACTTCGGCTCAAGGCATGATCTCACAGTTCATGGGTTTGAGCCCCTCATCGGGCTCTGTGCTGACGGCTCAGAGCCTGGAGCCTGCTTCGGATTCTGTGTCTCCCTCTCTCTCTGCCACTCCCCCCACTCATGCTCTGTCTGTCTCTCTCAAGACTAAATCAACATTAAAAAAAAAAAAAGATTCACATCCAAATCATACATTTACCATAAAATGAAGTATAACAACTAATAAAAATACACAACTATTTAAAATTAAAAGATTCAAAAAAATAAAAATTAAAAAAGAAAATTAAAAGATTCATATTTAAATAATGTGTAGAATAACTTCAGATAAAGATTTTTTACACTCACACAAAAATGAATTCTATGCCATTTTATGATGCTAGCATAACCTTGACACCAAAGCCAGAAAATGAAAAGTAAAGAAGTAATAATAACAAAATGATACCTAACTTTTATTAAGTTTTCTAATATACGAGGAATTATTCTAAGTACTTTACTTCTATAAAGTTATTTAATCCTGACAACAGCACAATAAGATCATTATTGTTGTCTCTGTGTTACATATGAGGCCACGTAGCCCAGAGGGTTTCAATTAGTTGCTCGATGTTCTCATTACTAGGGAGATGAGGGCGAAAAATCTACAAGTTAATCACTATTGCATATAGTAGTATATAAATAACGTAATATACTTTAATATAATATAATATAATATAATATAATATATAATATACTGATATTATATTCTTAAATAAAATTCCTGCAAATAACATCTAGCAAGATAGATAGTAACCTTGAGACCGGGAAGAATTTTTAAAACAAGAAAAAAAGTATATATAAATCACAAAGAAAATACTTGATAAATCTGGCTTCATTATCATCCGTAAGTTTTTCACGATAAAAAAAAGAATGTAATCGAAAGTACAATACAGTTGATCCTTGAACAACATCGGAATTAGGGGTGCTGACCCCCTTGTGCAGTTGGAAATCCACATATCACTTCTGATGCCCCAAAACTTGACTACTAATAGCCTACTTTTGGCCTTAACAATGACATAAAGTTGATTAACACATATTTTGTAGGGTAGAGACAAAGAAAGGTTATAAAGAAAATCGTAAGAAGGAGAAAATACATCACAGTCCTGTATGTATAAGTGGTCATGCACAAGTCAAACCCGTGCCATTCAAGTGTCATCTGTATAAACTATATATTAAGAGAACACATTTTTGACCAAAAAAAGAGGATTGCATCTAGAAAATATTGAAGGCTTAAAAATGTATAACAGACAAATATAAAAACTTCACAGATGAGAATACCTCATACTTACAAACATACGCTCAATCCCATTAGACAAATGTAAAGTAAAATAACAACAAAACATATTTTATTCACAAATTGGCTAGAAATATGAGAGCTCAAATCAACCTTGTAGGAGTGTATCTGAGAATACCCACGTTGGAGAAAAATTAGGCAACATGTAGTAATGTAAAAAAAAAAAGTCGTAACTGACTCAGCATTCTGTTTCTGAGAATACATTCTAGAACATTGGTTTTCAAACCCGTGCTGTTGTGTTCCCACCAAAACAATTGTAAGATCATATTTATATATTTTATGTTATGTTTACACAATTGTAAATAAGTGATTTGTTGTATTTTAATGGGTTTAAAAAATAAATGTTACACTCATTTTTAAATTTTTCTCATGAAACTCGACTACCACGGGATATCCACCATCATCCACAATAAAATGCCTGAATAAACTCTCTAAATCCCTGAAATACTATGTTCTTTCTCTTAATCTTTGAATTTATATGTCTATGCCTACTTCCCTCAAAGAAATTTGTAATAACTGTTTAGTTTTTGAAAATTGCTCACCCTATCATAAGTCCTACAAAATATATACATGTTACACATTTTATTTTTTTTTATTTTATTTTATTTTTTTAATGTTTATTTATTTTTGAGACAGAGAGAGACAGAGCATGAACGGGGGAGGGGCAGAGAGAGAGGGAGACACAGAATCGGAAGCAGGCTCCAGGCTCTGAGCCATTAGCCCAGAGCCCGACGCGGGGCTCGAACTCACGGACCGCGAGATCGTGACCTGAGCTGAAGTCGGCCGCTTAACTGCCTGAGCCACCCAGGCGCCCCAAACACACATTTTAAATATTCTGTACTTATAAGGGTTTAGGTCAAAAAGCTATAGTACCACGAATCTTTTGGCAAATAGCTGAAAATGTGCAATAAAACAGAAAATGCTAACTTACCTGCAATATATGATCCTGGCACTGATCTGTTAGCAAAAATATGGAGACTTGTGTTTCCTCTTTCTTGGTATTTTGGAGAATGTGAAGCTGACACACGCACGAAGGTAGAGGTCACCACCTAAGCCAGTCGTCCCTGCCAAGCATACACAGATAATGGGAGACAACTCACAGCAAATGTTGTCAGAGTATTAATTTCACAAATTATAATTTTAAGCTAAATGACAGGAAGCATAGAGTAGATAGATAGATAGATAGATAGGAGAGAGAGAGGAAGACAGAGACAGAGACAGGATTCAAAACCTTGCCATATGTTTTTGCTATAATGAATTAGGGTTCTACACCCTTTAATGGTTTTTATTGACACCATTGGCTGTGTTTTTATGGGAAGGCCCCAGCAGCATTGTATTCTTGACAATAGTTTGGGAGGAGAATGGGCAGGATCATTAAATATTGATCATCAGGCCTGTTGTCTCTCTTTCAGGGAAGTCTAACACACCCCCTTTCTCGTTTTACCTTTGACAGAAGACAGAGAAAGAACTAGTATTTCAGAGTGCCCCTTTGTCTGTTTCCCTAGAGGATTTTAAATTGCAGTGAAATGTACCATGTAAGATCGAGGGTGGGAAGGAGTTACTCCCTTGTTCGGAAAGCAGAGGAAAGGAGCTTGCGCAGAAGAGCCACGATATTGGGGAAATGTAACATAGACAAGGAACAGACCGAAAAACGAAGACGCCGAAATGGTGGGTTTAAGTCCGTCACAGAAAACTGAATTAAGTATAAATGGTTTAATCTCTCACTAAAAGACAGAGATTGTCAGGTTGCATAAAAAAGAAAAAATACAATGCTCAAATATATATCATCCACAGAAATCCACTGTGACCATGGCGTATACAGTTTAAAAGTAAAAACATGGAAAATATGTGTCATGTTAGAATTAATCACGCGGAGTTAGATTGGCTTTGTTAAAAGCAGACAAAATGGACTTAGCAAAATAAGCATTAATGGGGATTTAACAACAACAAAAAAAAGACTTTCACGATGATGATAAGAAACAAGAACGATTCATCAGGAAGAAAAAACAACCTTAAACACGTATGCCTCAAATAAGCGTCAGAATCCCTGAAACCCTGGCAGATAGAACTGAAGGGAGAAATAAACAAGGTGTATGTGGCTTTCAACAGTCATATGCCAGTAACTAACAGAACAACCAGATAAAAGTCAGCAACAACACCAACTTGACACGACTGATATTCATAGGACGTTCTGCCCATGGACAACCGAATCCTCATTCTTCACAAATACGTGAAAATGCTACGCTGAACTGCCAAACATTTTTTTTCAGTAAATTCAAAGGAATTAAAATCACACAGAGTGTGTTCTCTGGGCCAAGTAAAATTAACTGATAAGAGAAAGACACAGCCCATTCTTCTCCGCCCTCTGGGGCTTCCTTCCCACCTCTCCGCTCCACAGTAGGCTTCCCTCTCTTGTGCTGCAGGAAGCATGATGCCTCTGAGGGCGGCTGGCCCCTCATTCCCTCTACCACACCCCCCAAGACGACCCCATCTCTCCCAAAGCGTTCTGGCCGTGGCCCTCACTGATCAGGGTGGGGCGCGAAAGCAGAGTGGTGAAAGGCTATGGAATGTTCACAAGAAGGTCATGCCCAACTGCCAAGGAATTCAGACCCCATTCCTGTCACTCAGGCTAGGAAACCATTTTCACAAGTGTGGGGGGATGTTGGTAAACGCAGTTTCTCCCGCAGTCATCAAGATTTGGTGTGATGAGGGGCGCCTGGGGGGGCTCAGTCGGTTAAGCAGCCGACTTCGGCTCAGGTCATGATCTCGCGGTCCGTGAGTTTGAGCCCTGTGTCGGGCTCTGTGTCGACAGCTCCGAGCCTGGAGCCTGTTTCGGATTCTGTGTCTCCCTCTCTCTGACCCTCCCCCATTCATGCTCTGTCTCTCTCTGTCTCAAAAATAAATAAACGTTAAAAAAAAAAAGATTTGGTGTGATGATAATACAATATTTTGTCTGCTTTCACTATACTGTGCGTCAGACCTCTGGGACATATTCACTACCCATTGCCAAGTTTGTACCCTTAAACAATATCTGTTCTATCCCTCCACCACCCCCCCAGTCCCTGGTAAGCACTATTTACCAGATCTTAATTATTCTAACCACTAAAAAGAAATGATAATTATGTGATGTCACAGAGGTACTAATTATCACCACAAGGACTATCATTACAATCTACAAATGTGTCAGATTGACATGTTGTGCACCTTAAATGTACACTGTGTCAAATATATTACAATTAAAAAAAACATTTGGTGTGAAATACACACAATTTGATGAATTAAAGAATCCGAGGCCACCCATGTGTCTTTCTGGTGTGTTTTTTTCTATGGAAATGGATCATATGGTCATACCCCTACCCCAGTCACTATCTCGTGGGCTAGCAGCGTGAAAACAGGCACAGCGCTGGGACAGACACCCGTGGCTGTTATTCTTGGGGCTCCTGGCTGGCTCAGTCGGTGGAGCGTCCGACCTCGGCTCAGGTCATGATCTCGCGGTCCGTGGGTTCGAGCCCCGCGTCGGGCTCTGGGCTGACAGCTCGGAGCCTGGAGCCTGCTTCGGATTCTGTGCCTCCCTCTCTCTCTGCCCCTCCCCAGCTCTCTCTCTCCCTCTCTCAAAATAAATAAATAAAAACTTACACATTTAAAAAAAAAGAATACATTATTCTCAGGGATCCTGGCTGGCTCAAGGGGTAGTGGATGGAGTGTGGGACTCAGGGTCTCTGGGTTGTGAGTTCAAGTCCCATATTGGGTATAGAGACGACTTAAAATTAAAACCTTCAAAAGTAAATAAATAAATAAAATAAAAAAATAAACACGTTATCACTCTTGTACATTCCACAAACACATCAGCCATTTAACTTTTAAGAGTCTGGAATATGCAACAATTTGTATCTGAAGACAGAAACAGTGCACCTTCTCCTAAATCATTCTGGCGAATTTTGTCACAAAGAAAAACAAATTTTAAATCAATGGGCAAGATTTAAAAATGTACATGTAGGGCCTTGGTAGTTCAAATCATATAACGAGGTTTTGGGGTTTTTTTTAATCTCATTTTATTCTACTGCCCCACTTTTGCACATCCTAGGCTTTGTTAGTTTAATTGTATTTCATATTCAATCTATTGATGCACAGTATTGTCTTTCGAGAACATTGCTGGTATTGACATTCGTTGTGAAACCACACTGGTCACAGACACTTATGTTCAGCGTTCTTCTTCCTTATTATAATATTATAATAATGAGTATTATTATCTTGTTCTTACGTTTGAATTTTTGACTCTTTTCATACTCAACTGGAACATGCTTTCAGGGTTTTTTCCCTCAATAATTACATAGAACTTCCTGTCTTTAAATACTTGAAAATATCTATAACTTTTATATTTGAATAAAACTCCAGTGGCTACAGAATTCTTGGGAAAAATTCCCTTTCTTGTTTACTCCTGGCGAGTCTCGAAATGTCTTCACCTCCTTCCACAGGCCCTGGGCTCATAACATCCCTATCTTCTGACATTATCTCGAGAGACACGAGAGACACCTGGTTTTGGCTTTATTTTTTATTTTCTTTGAAGTTCATAGGATATTTCTTTTTCTACCATTGAAAATAAATTAAAAAAAAAAAAAAAAAGGACAGATGGGGCGCCTGGGTGGCTCAGTCGGTTAAGCATCAGACTTCGGTTCAGGTCATGATTTCACAGTTCATGAGTTCCAGTCCCCCGTTGGGCTCTGTGCTGACAGCTGAAAGCCTGGAGTCCGTTTTGGATTCCGTGTCTCCCTCTCTCTCTGCCCCTCCTCTGCTCATGCTCTGTCTCTCTCAAATAAATACCCCTCTGCTCTCATGCTTTTGTCTCTCAAAAATAAACAAACATTAAAAAAATGAAAAAGTTAAAAAAATTTTTTTAAAAGAACAGAATATGATTGGGCCTAATCATACTAGCTTTTCTTTTGACATAATTATTATTTTTTTGTTTTTGTTTTTTGGCACAACTGTTTTTAAGATACACAGAGATCTTTTCCCAGGAAAATGTTCTAGATATTATTGATAGATTGACAAATTGGTCTAATATATTAACTGTGATTTCTAATAATCATAATTACCCACAAGGTAGAAATCCTTTTTTTTTTTTTTTTTTTTTTTTGGTCTTCATCATCTACTGATTTGCAAGCCTTTGGGGTTTTTCCCGGACATTCTGGAGGAAGCTCAGGTCAACCTTTCCCATTCCTGTTTCGCTATCCTGCGTAAGGGGCTCCCCTGTCTATGCCTCCAACAGGAATTGAGGTACAGAGTCCATTTGAGTTTCCCTTTGCCTTTTTCTCCCGCAAGTTAACTCTCATACGTGCGTGTCCGCCTGGCCGCTCCTGCAGCTCTCTGCTCTCTTTCACGGCAAGGGCAACTGTTTGCCCACTCCTAGCAGAAATGTCCTTCTGTGACCTGCGCCAACTGAACTGTTGGGGGGGGGGGGGCTTCCTTCAATTGCTGTGCCCCTAGTGCATATCCGCTGCGCACAGAGCTGGCTCGGGCACACACGCCGACCTCTTCTTTGGGCTTGGACACCTGTGAGCGCGGGCGGGTGGATGAAAGGCTGGTGTGGCTCACCTGCAGAAGGCACAAAAGGACGCAGCCCCTCTTGACACCTGACAGGCTCCACCCTTCCCATCTAAGCCAAGAATGTGGGTTGATATGCATAATCCCTGAACCAGCTGCGTGCCTCAAAGGGGTTCTCACCACCTGGGACCCTAATGGCCTGGAGTGAAAACTACTCCTCTTCCCAATGTCGCTTTGCTTACTGCTCTGGGGAATCCTGTAGGTGAACCCGATGGGAGGAAAAGAACCACCTTTCCCCTGTCCCCCCCTCCCCCGACCCCCCCCCACCCAGCATTTACTGCTAGGCTGACCTCTTCCTGAACGCACACCAGCTTTGCTGCTCAGGGGCCGAGAGCAGGACTCTGGGTGCCCCAGGACGTAGCTCCGGAGACAGGAGGGGAAGACACCCACCTGGTCTCCGGGGCAGGGCGATGTCCAGGAGACCAGAACTCAGGTGAGGTACCTGGGGGAGTGCGTCCTCGGTGCTGCTCTGGGCGCACGTCTCACAGATAGACGCACGTGGTCAATGGCAGGGATATGGAAACCCGTGCATGTCGTGCTTCTGCTCTCCCTTAACTCTACCTTCTTGTGTGCCTCATGATTATTTCAGTGTTCAGAGGCATTTCAGAAAAGAAAACATCAGGTTCTCATGGTTAAATGCCAAATATACTCATTAAAAAATACATTCCCTGGCGCTCGGGTGGCTCAGTCGGTTGAGCATCCAACTCTTGATTTTTGCTCAGGTCATGATCCCAGGGTTGTGGGATCGAGCCCCATGTTGGGCTCCACACTGAGCATGAAGCCTGCCTGGGATTCTCTCTGTCTCCCTCTCTCTCTCTCTCTCTCAAAAAAAAAAAACTTCGCAAAAAAAAAAAAAAAAAAAACTGTTTTGGAGACTACATTTGCTTTATTTTTTTATTTTTGTAACATTTACTCATTTTTGAGAGACAGAAAGAGACAGAGAGTGAGCAGGGGAGGGGCAGAGAGAGAGGGAGATGCAGAATTCCAAACAGGCTCCAGACTCTGAGTTGTCAGCACAGAGCCTGACGTGGGGCTCAAACTCGCAAACAGTGAGATTGTGACCTGAGCCAAAGTCGGATGCTTAACCAACTGAGCCCCCCAGGAGCCCCTACATTTGTTTAAATGGCCCAACCCATCATGTTCCAGGTTACTATCCCGACTGTATTTCTTATGAATAAAACAAACAAAAAAGTGAAATTGCTTCTCCTGCACAAAATATAACTGGACTTTTCTAATCAAGGGAGCTGCACCTTTTGAGAATGTTTTCTTCACTGTTGTAACCAAGCGGAACCACCATTCCCCCACCCCCACATCAGTCACTGCACCCTAAAAGCACCTGCCGACCCAGTGTTTCCTTTCTTGGTGCCACGGCAGCCGAGGCCACCCCGAGACCCTTGGTCTCTTCAAGACACGGTCCACCAACACCATCAGCCTCACAGGATTTCTGTCATCTTACATGAGTGTCCTAAGAATCAGAAATATATCCGTGGTGCCAGATCAGACATACTGTTTTGTTTAGTTTTCTTTTGAAAGTCCGTGTATCACATCCAAGAATGCAAATTGGTTGGATTTCTGACAATGTGGGCCTTTGTGTTGGTACAAATGAGAACATACTCCCCCTCAAAACCCACAGCTCAGCTGCAGAGACCTGCTGAGAACCCGGTACCCCAACGGTGAAGCAGAGTGTACACTGAGAGGAGCATGGCAGAAGCTTCTGGAAATTGTAACTTTCCCATGAAAACTGTGGAGCCGTTGTTTTAATTTCCTTTGCCTCGTTTTCCCTTGGAGATCCGGAACCCACCCTATGCTAAAATACATCTCATGAAAGCCTCAATCATGGAATGTCTGGCTATTAGCCTTGGAAGCAAGACAGAGGTTTTATTCAACTATAAAAAATTAAAAATACACACACACACACAAAATGAACAAGATTTTCACTGGTTTTGATTAAGCTAGCTTAGTTTGTCTAATATCTGTGTGTAATTAAGCCATAGTTCTGTACATACATATTTAAAGAAATATTATTGAAATGCTTCATATAAATTAATTAATCATTACAAATCAATGGACTTATTTCACTCTCAACATATATATGTACAGCGAAGTGCATTTTGCAGAAAATCAAGAGGTGAAACTTCACCTCCCTAAATGATACTGTATTTATAAACTCTGTTTATCTATACATTGAAATAAAATGTAGGGCTTCACTTAGCAGTTTGTTTAGCCAAGTCAGATATCATAGTAACTCTTGAAACAACTACTTTGTAAAATGTATTATCATTCCAGACTTGTTTCCCCAAAGGGACCGGATCCGTGTGCCATTAACGCAGTAGCGGCCACAAAGCCCCAGATGCCAGGCACGGACGGGTGCTCATGTTTCCCACGGTCGCCGGGAGCGGTGCGTCTGGTTGCTGGACAGCCGGGCCTCTGCCCTTCCCTGCACGCCCTCTCCGCCGAGACCCTGCCGTTCCCCATCAGCCAGTCTGAGCACTTCCTTACTCTTTTCTGAGCTCCGCGCGTGGGGTGCTCTGGGTGACGGGATGTCAGCAGGGGTGGAGGCAGCGGTTTGCAAAGGGCAAGCGTGCTTCCTTCCTCTCTGCGGCTCTGGTCCACCGGGGGGGGGGGGGGGGGGTGACACCCTGCCCCTGAGCCGAGACACCCGGTGTCCTCGCCGGGCCATTCCACATCAGCCGGTGGTGGGCAAGCCCAGCCCGAGCCAGCAAAGCCACCTGACCCAGGCGGACCCGACCACAGACGCCTGCGGAGCTGGGATCAGTTCAAGCTGGCCCAGACCGGCGCGCCCTGGACTAGCCAGACTCGGGACGCCACTGGGGTGCGCGTGTAGCCCCGAGAGTCTACAGGTATCCCCTCCGCCCCCGCCTCCACCAGGCTGCCTGGTTCTGGGGGGAAGGCCAGTCACATTGCTCTGCCACTCAAGTCCAGACAGGTCCCCGGGAGTCTCTTCACTGGGACCTGAATCCCGAGCAGAGTCCGCGAGCACAGTCAACATGGCAAGGCTGCCTCCTCCAGGAAGGACGCCTGTGATGCCGCTACTCCCTGAAAGCCAGTGTCCGTCCTGGTCTCTGCCGTTCCCGCCGGCTTCTTCCACGCGGTACCTGCTTCTCTTCCGCCAGCTCCTCTAGGTTTTCGCGGTCACTGTCACCTCATGTTGCTTCTGTCCCAGAACGCGGACTGGGGCTCCGTGGCGGGCAGTAAGCCGAGGCCGGGAATCAGCGAGGGTGGCGGTGAGGGCGGCCTGCCTCGCTGGGACCGCGCCCCGGGCAGGAGGGAGCCCCCCTGGGCGCCTGGGCTCCTCACCCCCCCCCCGCCCGGTGACTCTGGGCCAGTAACTCACCCCCCAGCTGTGAAGCGGGTTCACAACAGCGGATCTAATCAGATAACGGAAGCAACTGCTCAGCTCGGTGCCTGTGCACTGTCTCTCCCTCCTGCCTCTGAGGGAGAAGGAAGCAGGACGAAAGCCGTTAGAGCCTTCCTCGCAAGGACGGGGACAAGGGGACACGTGGCATGTGGCAGCTGCCCGGCGAAGGACGGGACACCTGTCCCAGGCATCGCGGGGAGAGACGCGCTCCCACCGGCAAGACAGAGGCCAGGAACGTCCTGCAGGGCTGGGTCTCTGTGCTTGCGACTGGGGACGGGAGAAGGGTTGTGGCAGCGCTGGGTGCTGCTGGATGGAGTTTTCTGGCTGGGGTGGGATGGGCTTCGGAGCCAGTGAGGGGGAGGCAGGCGGGGCGGCTGGGTGGCTGCTACAGGGGCCCGACCAGACCTGACAGATGTCTCAGCCAGGGTCTGACCGGGGCTGGAGGAGGTGGGCCCCCTGGGGATGTCCTCACTGTGCAGGTGCTTTGCCTCGTGGACGGGGGGCTGCGGGAGGACAGGTTCCGTGTGAATTCAAGAGAGAGACGCAGGGGGGTGGGCAGGGGGGTGAGACTGGGAAGAGGGATTTGGACTCTTCAGATCTGTGACGCTGTCGTGACACATCTAAGAAGAGGTGACCGAGGGTGGCAGGCTCAAGGGGCCACATGCGCTGGTCGCAGAGACCCTGGGTCCCAGAGGTGTGGACCTTGCTGGGCTGAGGCCACGGTGAGGGTCCAGGGGTGAGGAGGGCGGGTGGACCATGTGACACGCATCCCACACTCTCAGCCCCTGGGCGACCCCCTCTCCCTGCCTCTTGCGTCCTGCGCCCCCCAATCTGTGATGGGCTTGGAAAGCGGCTCTGGGAGCCTCTAAAACTTGTCCAAGGAACAGGTTCCTCAGCCACTTAACGGGGTCCCGGGTCACACACAGGGTTTCACCTCCAAGTGCCGCGACCCCGGTAGGTCTGAGCAGAGAACGTTCACGTTTGCTTCCTGGCTCTTGCCCACGCTGTTTACAGGTGAGTGTGTCAGCGGCTTGGGTTCCCAATAAGTAAAATTTTGCTATGACATCACAGGAGAGACATAGGGAGAGGGGAGGTGGGCACATCCTCACGGTATAAGAATATCCTTCAGTGCTCGCGTGATGGACAGAGGAGTCACTCGCAGAAGGATTCTCGTATCTGAACTTATCTAACGCATTCTTTCTCTGGCAAATGGCAGCCGACTCAAACCAAGGCCATAACTATTTACTGAGTAGCTTCTGTTTCCATCTGTGTGGCTGATACTCAGGAGACTGGAGTCACACGTCCGATGACATCTATAGAAGATAAGAAATCTATCCATCACCTCGTCTGTAATCCTCAGCATATACTGAGTGAAGGTAAGGTTCCATAAGATAAATCTCAAATATATAGATAAATATAATCAACAGTCCGGCTTCTGGAAGCCTAGCTTGTGAAAATATGGCCCCATCAGCTCTGTGTTAAAGTAATCATTCTGTGTATAGAGAGTGCACTCACACACGTACACAGACATGCATGCACACACATACACACGGGCACACACACGCACACACATGCACATGTACACAAGCACACACTCACGCACGCACACACTCACACGATATCTGGCACCTATTTATTCCAAGTTTTGTGACTTTGTTATTAATGTTTTTCTTTTGATCGAGTTCCTCTTTTGCGCCCAACCTGAGAAATGCCTGATCCACTTTGTTTGACTTAATCGTCATAAATAACTTCTGATGTGGATGTTCACATTTCACAGACAGGGAAGCGCTATGAATTGTGCCCAGAGTCACATCAATTATCTCATGAGTGACAGAACATGCGTTCCAACGGAGGAGCGTCATGAGTTTGTCAAACTCAGAATATCTAAAGCCAATCTTACCACGCCCTTGACTTGCTTACTTACGTGATAGATGTCCCCGACCAGATGCACCGAGCCACCGACACCAGCTAGTCTTTGCCGGTCCCAAGCCTGGGTCCAGCGGACGACCGATTGTTACCCGCGAATCCCATATGTGACCCCCGAGGCTCAGGGACGGGTGGGTTGGAGCCCCCGACTCCCCAAGTTATCAGAAGCACTGGAGGGCAGCAGCCTCCAGTCCGCTCCCTGCCTCCGGGCTGCTGGCCTCCTGCTGACCGCACAGCCCTCAGCTCAGCATCACCAATGGAAGGAGAAGTAAAGCCTAATTCTGAACCCGAACAAAGATCACAATCTCCTCGTCTCCTCTCATTACTAACACCGGTAATGCACATCAATTAATCAGTCACTGTCTATTCCGGGCACCTTGGGGCAGCCCCCCCTACCCGGGCAAAGTGTCCCACTGACCCCCCAGTGACCGAATGTGCTGAGCGGCAGGTGAAATGCAGACCCCAGATCAGCAGGTCCAAGCGGGTTCTGCCTTTCCAAAGAAGGAGGACATGGGAAGAAACGCTGAGATTAAATGTCGCTCCTGCAAGAGAGAGCACCCTTCCTTGGAAGGAGGAGGAAGGAGAGTCTAGGAGGGCGAACACGGAGGCTGGGCTGTACAAGCACGCTGGGAAATGAGGAGAACGATCTCTCTGCAGCAGGAAATTTGTGGACAAGGCTGCATTTCGGGCTTAAGCCAGCTCAGAGACAACGTGTTGCCACTTTACAGCATAATATTTGTAATAAGTGGGGTATTGGTGATACCGTACTTCAGTATAGTATCTGTAATAAGAAGGTTCATCGATATGCAGCACGCAAAACGTGGCAGCCTTCTGGGCAGGAACTGGCAGGCTGATTCTAAAACGTGCCCGCGTGGCTCATTCGGTGGAGCGTCCGACTTCGGCTCAGGTCACGATCGCATGGTTCGAGGGTTCGAGCCCCGCGTCGGGCCCTGTGCTGACAGTTCAGAGCCTGAAGCCGGCTTCCCATTCTTTGTCTCCCTCTCCCTCTGCCCCGCCCCTGCTTGTACTTTGTTTCTCCCTGTCTTTCAAAAATAAATAAACGTTGAAAACATTAAAAATCAATAAATACATAAAATAAAATGTGTATGGAAAGGCAAAGGGCCTAGAGCGGCCCAAACAAACTTGAAATAGAACAGAGTTCTAGGATTTGCATTTTTATTTTGTAACTTGCGGCCAATCTCCAATAACCAAGGAGGTGTGGAAGGAATGGTGTGAAAGGGCCCTGGAACCGTCCTGTGCCCCAGAAGCGAGAAGTGATTTTCAACAACGGTGTCGAGATGACTGAATGGATGAAGGAAAGTCTTTTCAACGAATGGCGTTGAAGCGACTGCATACCGTGTGGGGGGAACCCTAACCCAACCTACACCCCACGCTTCCGCCCCAGGGTGTCTTTCATCAGCTGGGGGTGGATTGTGGACCTAAATACAGTGGTTCCGTGGGTAAAGCTTCTAGAAGGAAACGTAGGAAGAATGTTTCACAACGGCAGGCCTGGCAAGAATGTCTTAGATAAGACACAAAGTGTGTTAAACAAAAAGGAAAAACATTGACAAATTTGCGTTTACCACTTTTAAACATTTGTGATATGGAGAACACCCCTAAGAAATGGAAACGCAAACCACAGACCAGAGCACACGGGTTTACACCCCTGACACATGACCTGTACCCAGAATCCACAAACCTCACAATTTAATAATAAAAAGACAATCTGATGCAAGCAGGCAGAGTATTTGAAGATAGACTTCAAAAAGGAAGATGCAGGAACGGCCAACCAGGCACAGAAAAGTGTTCAATATCATGAGTCGTCAGGAAAATGCAAATTCAGACCACAGTGAGGAAGCACTTTAGGCCCAATGCGGCTAAAATGAAGGATGCAGGGGCGCCTGGGTGGCTCAGTTGGTTGAGCGTCCGACTTCGGTTCAGGTCATGATCTTGCAGTTTGTGTGTTCAAGCCCCCGGTCAGGCTCTGTGCTGACAGCACAAAGCCTAGAACCTGCTTCGAATTCTGTGTCTCCCTCTCTCTGACCCTCCCCCATTCATGCTCTGTCTCTCTCTGTCTCAAAAATAAATAAACATTAAAAAAAATTAAAGGGGCACTGGTTGGCTCGGTTGAGCATCCGACTTTGGCTCAGGTCATGTCTTCTGGTTCACGAGTTCCACCCCAACATGGGGTTCTGTGCTGACAGCTCAGAGCCCGGAGGCTGCTTCGGATTCTGTGTCTCCCTCTCCCTCTGCCCCTCCCCCACTCATGTTCTGTCTCTCTAACTCTCTCAAGAATAAATAATAAACATTAAAATTTTTTTTAAATATAAAAAATTAAGGTGTATGACACCAAATGTTGGTGGGGATGTGGCATGATTAACTCTCCCTTGTTGTTGAGATTCTCATAAATTCCACTTGGAAAACCTTTCTGGCACATTTTTAAGTAGGCTCCATACTAAGCATGGAGCCCAACCAGGACCCGAACCCACGACCCTGAGATCACGACCCAACCTGAGATCAAGAGTCAGATGCTCAACAGACCGAACCACGCAGGTGCCCAACCTTTTGCCAATTTGTTAAAATTAAGTTAAACATACCCTCACTCCACCAACAGGAGTTCCAGTCGGAGGAATTCACTGAAAGAAATGAAAACCTACGTTCACAAACGCGTGGGCAGGAAGGTAGTGGACCTGTATTCACAGTGGCCCCAGAGTGGATGCAACGAAAGTGGGGATCCACGGGAGAGGAGGCCCACACATTCAGCGGAGCACGGCTCACCAAGAAGAAGGAGGGTGCTGCTGGGGCGCTGGGGGTGGGGCTCAGTTGGGTAAGCGTCCGACTCCATTTCAGCTCGGGTCATGATCTCATGGTTTGTGGGTTCGAGCCCCAAGTCAGGCTCTGTGCTGACAGCGTGGAGTCTGCTTGGGACTCTCTCTCTCTCTCTCTCTCTCTCTCTCTCCTCTCTCTCTCTCTGCCCTTCCTTGCTCTCTGAAGTACAGTCTCCTGAAAGTGCCTGGGCCCCAGGAACGCGAGTAACACACAGGACATGACTGGAAGCTGAACCACACGTGAGACACACAACCAGTAAATATTAACAAGAACTGCGGAGAAGAGTGTCTCCACGAAAAAGACATAATTTGACCTTCTAACAAAATCGAAGAGAATTCCAGAGAATTATGTGATGAAATACACTAAAGGGGAAAAAAATGGATTTAGTCTGAAATTTCACATGACGTGAATAAACTCTCCAGAGAGAGAGGGCTGAGGTCCTGGGGTTTTGCACCTCAACAGCATCGATTAATGAAAGAAAAAGGACTTGTGTATAAAAGTAGACGAGAAATGAAAATAACTCACCACAGCAAAACTGTCGGCATTATTTGATAGGGCAAGAAACTATTTAATTTAAAAATTCATACACCATGTAATCCCACATAATCAGACTGATTTGTACCACTGGCAAGCTCAAGATCTGATCTATATTCAATTTGGGTCCAACTTGCTCTGTAGACACTAAATTGAAGCTGGACCACATTGTCGAACAGACAAACACCACGCACAGAAATTATATAAGCTTTCGGAAGCTCGATTCAAAAACAAATTAGATGGCTGCTTTCTCTCATTTTATAAGGTTATAGTTGAATCGCCTAAACGTACCATCATTGTTACGTAGAGAAATCCAGAACAGTCGTGACGCTTGAGGATTAAGTTATTTTATTTTCAAGGAGATCAAAGTGATTCCCGAGCTACCAAATGAAATGAAAGCATTCAAGTTAAGTCGCCCTAGAACGGCGGGGTGGTTACCCGGAAAAGGTTACAAATGCCGGATGAGTGTGTGTATGTAAGCGTGCACATGAGTGTGTGTGGGTTACACACGTGTGAGTGTGCATGAGTGCATGGGTGAGCGTGTGCGTGGGTATGTGCATGAGTGTGTGTGACACATTTAATAACACAGACGCTCATGCAATCTCAGCCTCAACTCTATTAATTTAAAAATCATTCTTGATGTCTTAATCTTGTTCAAAATTATATTATTAGATCAAAAACAATAATTTCCAAATGGTGTGTCACGTGCGACTCCCCCCCCCCCCCGTGTGTTTTTATCTACATAAAGCGGGGTCAGGGAGCTTGGGTGGCTCAGTTGGTTGAGCGTCCGACTTCGCCTCAGGTCATGATCTCACAGTTTGTGAGTTCGAGCCCCACGTTGGGCTCTGTGCCGACAGCTCGGAGCCTGGAGCCTGTTCGGATTCTGTGTCTCCCTCTCTCTCTACCCCTCCCCTGCTCATGCTCTGTCTCTCTCTGTCTCAAAAATAAATAAACATTTAAAAAAATGTTACATAAAGCAGGGTCAAGATGTGAGTTGGGTACAGAAGACAAAGGAAGACGACACCCGTGGGCCAGTCCAGGCTGTGCTGTCTCCAGTCACCGATTTTGAATCTGAAGACCGACGCTGACCAGGGAAGCTCTCCTGACCGCTGGTTGGCATCACCAACCACCAGCCCCGACGGCAAGCAGACACGGCAAACCCACGGGAGTAGTGGCACGCCGGGCAGGTGTGAACAGAAACCTCCCAGGTCCGGTGGCCCGGTCCCTCTGTGCCTCTGCTGCAGAAAGCCTTGCTCATGTGAGTAGTCAGAAGGGCTCCCACTTGCCACAGTAGGAGCTCAGCAAAGTGCGCGGGTGTCCGGGGTCCCCGGCCGGGCGGGTGGTGCCGTCGGCTCTGCCCTGTCTTTCAGGCGAGGCGGGGAAGCATGTTTTGAAATGCACCAGCTCATATATTGTCTACAAGCTAAGTGCCGGCCACGCACCGAGCTCGATCAGAGGAGCTAAACTTCTGTGAACAACCAGAAACGGCTGTGCAAATGCCATTTTCTGGACATAAATAACAGAAACATATGGCCCGAGACAGGAAGTAGGGGCTACCTGGATAGATTGATATCCTGCTCGACAAGTGGCGATATTTATGACACGATCCCGCCTGACGGAGGAAGGAGGGGCGGTCAGCTAATGACTTTTTCATGAACTCTGTGGATGCACGCGCCGACCCCTGCGAGCCTCGCTGGCGCGCGGGTCCTGGGCGCCTGTTGCTACATACGGTCACTGTTGAGGAAGAAGAGGTTTCTCCCGGAGGCTGAGAACGTGTCCCCGTGTCCAAAGCAACTCCGAGGCACCGCAGATTCTCACGGGGAGCAAGCCTCGCGCAGAGTTGACCCAGAAGATGACTCCTTCTGTGACAATCGCCGTCCCCACGCTTGGCCGGCGGGGACGGGCGTGTGCTGAGACCACGTGGGAAGCCAAAAGGTGCAGGTGTACGTGTGACCCACACTTCATATCCCGTCGTGGACCCACCAGGACCCCCGCAAGTGCCGGCCGAGTTTCTCACATTCCGTGGGCTCACGTGCGAGCTTTTGCCTTGACGCATGCTGGCCTGGGCTCCACATGCGCTGTCCTCTGGCGCCCACATGCCCTCCGCTTCAGGCACACTCATTCCGGGCCAGACTCGAAGGGCCGGGTTGCTGCCACTGAGCTCAGTTTCACCGATAACGGACGGACTGCTTTGCGTGAAGTTCTTTGAGGCTGGAAACACGCTGCTTAAAATAAGACCTGTGATAATGTAAGCAGATCTCCCCTTGGCCTGGCTCGGCCCCGGCAGCCCCCGTCCCCTCTCTCAGGCCCCCGGAGCCAGGCTTCTCCAAGGGGCCCGAGTCTCCAGGTGGCCTCCCCCGTTGTCCTCTGTCCCGGTCTCACACAGGGGGCCGGTGGCTGCGGGGAACCTGAGCCGCGGCGGTCTCGTCCGTCATTCCTCTTCCCCGTCTCCTGGAACATTCCTTCACAGTCTCCTTCCTACAGCCTGTTCTTCTGTTGGAGCTCGGAGCCCTAAGACTCCTTGCCGGGTGCTCTTTCGGTCACCGTCCACAGAGGACCCCTGGCCAGGACTTCCCGATCCCTGAAGCGAGCGTAGGCAGCTGGTTCCGGGGCAGGTGCTGGTTCGGCGGGTGTGGGTGGGGCCTGTGTCCCACCAGCTTCCGGGTGAGGCTGCCTCAGCACTTTCCTGGCTCTCTCCAGGCGGCAGGGGCAAAGGTGATCCCCTGGGCTTCCTGCTGGTGTCTTCTAAGCGCCACAAGTCTTGAGCGTGTCTCTTCAGTCTAGTCACGCCTCCCCAGCCCCTACTGCCAACTACCGCGTCCACCTGGACGTCCGGTCGACCTCTCAAGGTGGCCCTGTCTGCAGGACAGGCCCTGGTCTCCTACCCCTGGAGCAGGTTGGGCCATGAAATCAGTACCCTTCCCATGGCTGAGGCCAAATCCAAACCACACCTAACTCATCAAAAAGTGCTCTTGGCTCTACGACCAAGGTATCCCCGAGTCAGACCACTTCTCCCCACCGTCTGCTGGTGCCACTCTGAGCCACCTCCTGTGGCCCAGATACAGTCCGGCCCCTCTAGCCTCCTGTCACCCAGCAGCCAGACGGCCCCTTCTCTGCCCAGGGATGCCCCCAGCGCCCAGAGGAAATGCCCGGGTCCCACGTGGCCCTCTCAGACTTACCCCGCTCCTCTTGCCCACCTCACCCCACGCCGGCCACTCTGGCCACCAGAGAGCTTCTTCGTGCGCCACACCTGCTCCCACCCCCGGGTCTCGCCCTGGCCATCCCGTGTGCCTGGACGCTCTTCCTGTGGGTCCCCGTGCCGTGCTCTTAAACACAGCTGGTCCTTCTGCTTTGTTTCTGGTTCGTGGTCCATCTCCCTTACAGGGGAACTCCAGGAAGGCAGGGTGTTGGTCCCCCAGCGCCGGACACAGACCGGCTGATCCAGAATTACTCGCAGAATAGATATGCAAAGGGTCAAAGGAAGAGCACAGATGGAGAAGGAGCTCTAAGTCTAAAAGGAATTCACATTGATTTGTGGATTTGTGGTCTGCCCAGACAAGTCCGCTAGTGGAAAATGTTTCTTTGCTAGTTCTACTTAAAAACATTTAATAGTGAAAGAAATGGAAAAGAAGTCAGATACCAGCCAGACAGCAGCCAGGGTGTTTGGCCACCCTCCAGTGCCCCCGGACGGTGTGGCCTCTTCCCGTGGGAACGGCCTTTCCTGGCATCTCTACCCGCGTACTGATCCCTCCACCAACGACCTCGTTTCTTGTCTCTCTACGGAAATCTGAGCGGGCAGAAGAGAGTGACTTCGCCTTCCCATCCCAGAGCCCCCAGACTCCAAGTATCTGTACCTCCCTCTCGCCCCTCCTCCCGGTCCTGTGGATAGGCCATCTCCTTCTAGCTGAGGCCAGCTCTCCCCTAGGCACTGAATATGAGGTGACACCACATCTGGGGTTGCCCACACGACTCTTGATTGTGCCTGTTGTCACTGGTGCCCCCTTTCATTCTCAAGAACGTCCTGTTTTTTTTTTTTTTCCAAAAAAAATCTATAAGAAACATTACCGAAACAATTGATGAGATCGGAACATGAATTAGGATTAAATTTTAGCATTGCATCAATATTAACTTTTCTTATTTTGAAATTCGTCATGTGGTTGTGCAAAAAAAAAAAAAAACAGTAAATAGACACTGAGGTGTTTATGAGCGAAAGGTCACAATATCTCCACCTTACTTTCAGAAGGTTCGGGAAAAAATGTGCATCTGCACATAGGTGAGAAACCAAATGGGGCCGTACGTGCACAACTCATGAATCTGCAAAGTATATAAAGGGTTAACAAAACCTGCCGTGATAAAGCTCAAAATTAAAATGTCTTTCCTGCTAGAAAGATGGGATAGATACACTCATTTCTGTTCCTCCCATGAAAAACTACTAAAAACTCTGGGCATCACATGTAAAACCAACAGAAGTCCCCGAAAGACAGAGGGAGGGTTGCAAACCCACTAGACTCCTTGAGACCCAAGGAAGGGAGCTCTCTCGCTCTTCTTTTTTGCCCCAGAAACCCCAGACTTGGAGATAAAGAAGTTCACACCATAGAAACGCCAATGGTAGCAAAAGAAAACGCAAGAGAAGCCTGCTCTCTCTGGCCAAAAAAAAGCCAGGAAAGGAACATCCTACCAAGAGGGAGAACTTGTAGACAATAATTGCTCTAAGGCAGCCGAACATGACAGGAACAAATCGGTGACTCCGCTCCCACCCTTGCCAGCTGAGGCTGAGTGGGAAGCCCAGACTCTGCCGTCCAAGGTTGTAATGAGACAGTGGTGTTGGGTCCGGGGCTCTCATTGCCGCTGGGTGGTTAGGACCACTCCCCACAGTGTCAGGAGAGAACCTGTAGGGGCAGTAGTGAGGAGCTTCTGCTCTCCTGCATGGGGAGGCATCACTGGAGACCGAGTGGGGACCCAGAACCCCCAAAGGAACTGTCACCTCGGGTGTCAAAGGGCACCACGTGGGCAGCCCAGACAGAACCGAGGCAAAGTCTGTTTTTCCCCTGCCAGAACCATGCCAGGAAAAGCCACTTAAAAGAAGGTTTAAATAAGATTCAGAGACTCCAAAAAAAAAAATACCCCAACTACTCAAGTTTCAGTCAAAACTCATTCATCCTACCAAGACTCCAAAATAAATAAAAGAGGATAATCAGTAGATTCTAACTTGGAGATGGTTGAGATATTAGAATTATCTCAAAAATATTTTAGAGCAGTCATTATAACGTTGTTTCAACAAACAAACTCTTCTGAAACAAATGAAAAAAAAAGAAAAAGAAACTGCAAAAAAATAAAAGATATGTATTTTTGAAAAACCATATGGAAATTTTAGAATTGAAAAATACAATGAATAAAATTAAATAATTTAGTAAAATAAAATAAAATAAAATAAAATAAAATAAGATGGCAAATGACCAGAATGGAGGGGACAGAGGAATGAATTCATGACCTGGAAGATAGAAATATATAAATTACTTATCTGAACAATAGTGCGTTAAGCGGATTAAAAAATAAAGTCTCATACATATGGAACTATGACAAATGTCTAACATCTGTGTTATTGAAGTCTGGGGAAAAGAAGAGAAAGAAAGCAGAGGTAAAAAACAAAACAAAACAAAGCAAAACAAAAACAAAAACAAAACCAAGGGCTCCTGGTGGCCCAGTCAGTTGAGTGGCCAACTTCGGCTCAGGTCACAATCTCCCCGTTCAGTGGGTCTGAGCCCCATGACTGTTCTGTGCTGACAGCTCAGAGTCTAGAGCCTGCTTCAGATTCTGTGACTCCTTCTCTCTGTGCCCTTCGCCTGCTAGCGCTCCGTCTTTCTCTCTCAAAAATAAATAAACATTAGAAAAATTTTAAAAACAAAAACAAAAACACCTTAAAAATAATGACTGAAAACTTCTCAAATTTGGCAAAATACATAAATCGACGATTGCAAGAGGCTGAATGCACCCCAAGCAGGATAAATCCGAGGAAATACACACCAAGACACAACAGAGTCAAACTTGTGTAAACTAAAGAACAAATCTTTAAAGCAGCAAGACAGAAATGACGCTTCATCTGTAGAGGAAAAGCCCAGGTAGTTGAGGGTTCCTTGTCAGAAACCTCTAGACGCCACAAGGAGAGTAGTACATTGTTTAATTCTGGAAAAAAGAAAAGTTATTATATCCAGTGAAAATATCCTTTTTGGGAAGGAAAAAGGGAAAATCTTTTTCAGTTAAAGGGAAATTAAGAAACTCTATTGCCAGGGCACCTGGGTGCCTCAATCTGTTGAGCGTCTGACTCTTGATTTCATTTCAGATCATGATCTCAAGGTTCGTGAGTTCAAGCCCCACGTCAGGCTCTGTGCTGACAGTGTGGGAGCCTGCTTGCGATTCTCTGTCTTCCTCTCTCTCTCTGTTCCTATCCCACTCGTGTGCACGTTCTCTCTCTCTCTCAAAATAAATAATAAAAAAAAAAAACTTTATGCACGGCATGTCTATCCTAGAGGAATGGCTAAGGAAATTTCTCTAAGTTGAAAAAAAAATTATCAAAGAAGCAAAAAGAAAAGAAACAAGGGAATCAAACAAATACACAGATAAGACAGTGCAGTTCCCTTCTCCTCTTGAGTACCCCACATCACATTTGACGATTCGAGCAAGATCTTATAACACTATTCAACGTGGTTTCCATTTAAAGGAAATCTAAACAATGCTATCATAAATGAGGAAAGGTAGAGAGGCACATGGGAGGTCAGGTTCTTATTAGACTGATAAGTCATGCGTATATCATTCACTACCTCGAGTAAACATTCACAAGCTGTGCAACACACACAAACACATACACGAAACACTCCCGACAGATCAAGACAGAACACTAAAAAGTGTTCAGCTAAGCCACAGAAAGGCAGAGAAAAAAGAACAAACAGAAAACAAAAAGTAAAAAAGCTGACTTAAGCCTTAACATATGAATTACATTAAATGCAAAAGTCTTAAACACAATTAAAAAACAGAGGTTGACAGAGAGGATGCTAAAATGATGACCCGATGTATGATGTCTATAAGAAATTCATTTTATTTTATTTTTTCATGTTTATTTATTTTGAGGCGGGGAAGAAGGAGCAGAGAGGGAGGGAGAGAGAGAATCCCAAGCAGGCTCTGCACTGTCAGCGAGGGGCCTGACACAGGGCTCAATCCCACTAACCAGGAGATCATGACCTGAATAGACATCAAGAGTCGGGTGCTTAACCGACTGAGCCACCCAGGTGCCCCGAAATTCATTTTAATTATAACAATCTAATCAAAGAATGCAAAAACATGTACCATGCAAACTGCAACCAAAGGAAACCAAACCCAGATATGGGTGGCTATATTAATAATTAGTTAAAATAGATTTTAGCACACAGAAGATTAACAGAGAGGTATATACAATGATCCAATCTATCAAGACAACATAGAAACCCTAAGTGGGTATGCACCAAACAGCTCCAAAATATGTGAACCAAACATTGACAGAAATGAAAGGAAGAATAAGCAAATTTACAATTAGAGTTGGAGAACTGAAGACCCCTTCCTCAGCAATTGACCAACGAGCTAAAAGAAAAATTTGGTACAACATTTAGCAAGGCTACAGAAGCAGTCAACAGGACCTGGTTACCTTTACGGAGCACTCCATCCGGCAACGGCAGAATATACACTCTCTTCCAGGACCCACAGAACTCAGACCAGTATGGACCATACGGTACCAGCATGGCTGCTGTTAAAAAACAGGCAGTAACAAGTTGTTGGAGAGGGTGTGGAGGCATTGAGACCCGCTGAGACCCACTGAGACCCGTCGAGACCCACTGAGACCCGTTGAAACCGGTTGAGACCCATTGAGACCTGTTGAGACCCAGTGAGACCGGTTGAGACCCGTTGAGACCCATTGAGACCTGCTGAGACCCGTTGAGACCTGCTGAGACCTGTTGAGACCCGCTGAGACCTGTTGAGACCCGCTGAGACCCGTTGAGATGGGTTGAGACCCGCTGAGACCCGTTGAGATGGATTGAGACCCGTTGAGATCTGTTGAGACCCACTGAGACCGGTTGAGAACTGTTGAGACCTGTTGAGACCCGTTGAGACCCGCTGAGACCCGTTGAGACCTGTTGGGACCCGTTGAGACTGGTTGAGAATTGTTGAAACCCTTTGAGACCCATTGAGACCCATTGAGACCCCCTGAGACCCCCTGAGACCCATTGAGACCCGCATGCGCTGCTGGTGGGAACGCAAAATGGTGCAGGTACTGTGGAAAATAGTACAGTAGCTCCTCAAAAACTTAAAACCAGAACTACCCTATAACCCACCACTTCCACGTCTGGGTGGAGACTCCAGACGGTTGGATGCAGGGTCTCTAAGAGGTATTTGAACAGCCCCGTTTACGGCAGCGGCCTCCCCAGCAGCCAAAAGGCAGAGCCACCCAGACGTCCGCTGAGGGAGGAGTGGTCCATCCACACCGTGGCATCTGAGTCAGCCTTAAAGAGGGAGGGAATTCTGACTCCCGATGCAGCACACATGAGCCATGTGGATGTCATGCTAAGTGGATGAAGCATGACGACCACGGGGCAAAT
The DNA here is from genome assembly GCF_023721935.1 of Panthera uncia. Lineage (NCBI taxonomy): Eukaryota > Metazoa > Chordata > Mammalia > Carnivora > Felidae > Panthera > Panthera uncia. Next base: position 150,419,396 of record NW_026057577.1, read on the forward strand.
CTCGTGCCATTCCACGTACATGAGGGACCACGAGTCGTCACGTTCATCGATATGGAAGGCGGGGGGTGGGCGCCAGGGCTGGAGGAGGGCACAGAGGCGGGGAGCTCGCGTCTCCTGAGTGTCAGCTGTGCGAGGTCGTGGCAGTTCTGGAGGTGGGGGGGTGGGTCCCGGCCCGCGACCTGAGGCCATTTCACAGTAACGCCCGCCTGGCGCACTATAAGTGGCTGAAAGGGAGAGTTTTATGCTGTGTGCGTTCTAACCACACTTAAAAACAACAGCAATAATAAAAACGTCAGGATCCTAACAGAAGCGCGGCAAGCAGGGGATGTGGCGTTGGCAGGGGTGGGACAGTGACGCAGGGCATGTTCGCAGAGGCCGACACCACCCCAAACCGGGTGTTTGTGGACTGAAATTTGCTAACATGCCTGCAGATCCTTATGTGCTCTCTGCCCACAAAAATCTTTTTTGTTTTTAGTTGTTATTTATTTATTTTGAGACAGAAAGAGAGAGAACAAGCAGGAGAGGGGCAGAGAGAGAGAATAATCCTAAGCAGACGCTGCAGTGTGAGCAAAGAGCCCGACACAGGACTCAACCTCATCAAGCGTGAGATCATGACCTGAGTGGAAGTCGGCCGCTTAACCGACAGCCACCCAGGCGCCCCACCCACCAAAATCTTAGGAAATCCTTTGATTGGTGTTTCGTGCAACAACTCAATATTGATTCTCCTTGTTTAAAAATAGAGCGTAAATATGGGGGCGCCTGGGTGACTCGGTCAGTTGAGTGTCCGTCTTCGGCTCAGGTCATGACCTCGCGGTTCGTGAGTTCGAGCCCCGCCTCGGGCTCTGGGCTGACAGCTTGGAGCCTGGAGCCTGCTTCAGATTCTGTGTCTCCTCCTCTCTCTGACCTTCCCTGCTCTCTCTCTCTCTCTGTCTCTCTCTCGAAAATAAATATTGAAACATTTTCAAAAATACAGCATAAATAAAAGTCCTGAAGCCCCTCCAGTGACATTTGAAACGCTCTCTGTCCCTCAAAGTAGAACAAATACTTAAGCACCGTTAGCAAAACGGGTGGAGGTTCCGTGGCCAGGGTGTGGCCCCGACGGTTGTGCGGGTCACGGGTCCCCAGGCCATCCTGCCTCTTCCCAGAGGAGCGCGGAGGAGGTCCGGATTTCCAGCCACACGCGGAGGCCGAAAGGGAAGCAGCCACTGAGCATTTTCGGACCCGCGGCTGCGAGTCCGGTGAGACCGGGCCACAGGTCTCTGGACTGTGGGATGAGAAGGAATTGCCCAAGGTGCAGCTGCTCTGCTGTGGGGTCGGGGCGGTGGGACGGGAAGAGGCCGGACCCTTCCCAATGGACTGAGAAGCCATTCCCAGGCCTCACTCCGCTTCCCCTCCCAGGACGCACGGCCCGGGCCCCGGCCTAGCAGGACAATGTGGCCTTCTCTGGGCAATGCCCTGTGGGCTGGTCGTGGTCAGGTTATGTTATGTTTTCATGGAGACACTTCAATGCCGGTTTTGTGCGGTTGTAGGAGGACAAGAGTGCTGAACAAATAGCGAGGCCCCTGGAGCCCTCCATCCGTCAGACGGTCCTGACAGGGGCCCCTGCCCACGGCCTGCCCGGCAGACCCCCCGTGCGTCTCCTGTCCCCTCGTCCCCTTTATCATTTTAAAGCATCTCCTTAGACCTCTCCCTTTCCAGACAAGCACCGTATTCCCTAACGTCCAGAAAGTCGTCTCGGGCAGTCAGCCCGGGACATCGTGCGACATAAGGCGCCATCACAATCCCAAATGCGCCGGGGAAGGATTTACGGCTCGTCGAGGACAGGAGCTTCCACGCTGTATAAATTTGGAAGCGTCCAGATACGCCAGCAAGAAAAACTCAAGGTACAAATCCTAATACTTTGTAGGAGTTCGGCGCAGAGGATCCAAAAAGGCAGCGCGTCAGAGGTCTGTGCGCAGCACGTGTAAGGGTTTACGCAGGGGAAGGACGACGGCTGTTCCGTCTCCCGAAGCCAGCAGATCGTGAGGGGCGGTCGCATCACTGCCGCTCATCCCAGGCCGATTTCGCCCTCCTGGGGACACTCGGCCATGTCTGGGGACATTTCTGTCTGGGGTGGTGCGGGTACCTGCTGGGTGGGGGTCCGCTATGCCGCTAACCACCTCCCCCCCCCCCACACACACACCCGGGGCGCAGAACAGACTCCGAGATGAAGACCGATCCCAAAACGTCATTCTGAGATCGGGAGGTTCTGCTCCAGATGAAGCTGGGGGGATTTCAGTCATCAGCAGCCGTGAGCCCGGCCGTGCTGATTTTTCTCTTTTGCATTCAACCACCAACCATAACAAAGCTTCAGACGTTTCCTTGCCAGGGAAGGAGGAAATCTCTTAAATAGGAGCCAAGAGCACATTACACCCTCTACAAACGTGCAAGAGTGGACTAACCAGATTTCAAGTGTTGTTACAAAGGAAATGCCATGGTCCATTCATTCGACAGATTCCCAGGGGTCTCCTCTTGTCCCTGGGCATCAGGGACAGAACTCCTGCGTGAAATTATGCTGGGAAAGACAGAGCTGAAGCCAGCAGTCGCACAGCACCTCCAGGGAGGCCGCGGGGCCGAAGGCACTTTGCCTGGGCTGGGAACCAAGAAGGCTTCCATGAAGACTGGATGTTTAAACCGAGAGCTGGAGAATGCGAAAGCAACCCTGAGGGGAAGAGGGAGTGTGGCGGCCAGCCCAGGAACAGGGGAAGCGTGTGCAAAGGCCCTGAGGCAGAAAGACCTTGGGGGAGGCACAAGGCCATGAGGCTAAACCAACACCAAAGGGGAGAGTGATTAGAGATGAGGTGAGAGGTTTGAGGAAGAGTCAGAACACACAGGGACAACTGAAGGTCAACTCAGCCTTTCAGATCTTCTCCGAGGGCAGTGGAGGCGTGTGCAAGAATCGTAAGCATGAGAAAGGAATGCTCAGAACTTCACTCTGGAAAGACCCCTCTGCCCTGGGTCTGGGCATGGGAAAGACGGGCAGGGAGTGGGGAGACAGTTAGAAAGCTGTTTCATCAGACCCTAAAGAACGGGCCAGGATTAGGGCGGGGGGGGGGGGGGGGCTTTCGGGGTGGGTCTCGTCTAGAAGCCAGACCCCGGTGAGCAGACCCGCCCGGAGCCCTGTCTGCACGCAGCTAACCCTGGGACGGGAAGGCAGAAAATACTGAAGAATAAATGTAACACGTTCAGTCGCAAAGCGGCTTGGTGTTAGCTGCCAGCAAAGCGTGGATCCGCACGGGAGGCCGTGGAGCCCTGGTGTTGTGCTCAGTTCCGGAAGGATCTGCCTGGTGGGGGCCTGATACCCCCGCTCCCTCGAGAAAGCAGGTGGTTTCTGAGCTGTGCTTCCTTGAAAGACTAGCAGGGAGGGGCCACGCCTGCCTTCCCTCCGGGCAAACCCACAGGTGCTTCAGCTCTCCCAGTGCTTGGGGCCTTTCAGCCGGCGGGCTAGGGCAGACTTCCAGAAAACCTCTCAGGGCCTTGCGTTGCTGCTTAGTGTGTGATGAATTGACCTCAGGCATACATATGGCTGGGTTAAATGAAGCATGGACTAGGGGAAGTAGTTGGTTTAGGGATCAGTCAAGGTCAGGCAGGACTCCAGCTAGAGACGACTGGGCTGGAGTTGGGCATCGAGGTCAGGAAAGCAGCTTTGAAACAGAAGGCCAGGCCCAAGGGTGGAGAGCCCTGCTTCTCTGGACAGGGCAGGGCAGACGGGAAAGAGGAGGAGTCTGGGAGAATTTCCGAGTTGCACCTCCTCTAGGATGAGTTCAAGGCCTCTGGCCCCCAGAGTCTTGGGTCACGTCCTCCTCTGCTGTCCCCCCACCTCCCCATCCAGCATCCGGGGCTTTGGGCCTCATCGTCTCCGCATCTGACGGGAAAGCCAGATTTGCTGACCTCTCTGGGGTCCCTGCAAGGCAAGTGTTTGCAGACAAAGCAGGAGGTTTTGTCATCAGAGTGGATTTTCTGCAACTCCTCTCCCACCTTGGGTAGGGGCTTGTCCTGTTTCAGGGACCAGGAGCAGGTGCAGAGAACAGCTAAGTGCTGTTTATGTCAGTGAATAGATCACACGGGTGGGCTTGTAAACTCCCAAGAAGAGCTTCCCTTTACTAGAGTTTGCATTTTGCTCAATTTTAGGGCGTTTGACATGTCTTCTCTAAAACTATTTTCAGTAAGCTTCAAAAATCAATTAGGAAGGCCCGAGATTGTCAAAAATCAGCATCAGCGGGCGGTAATGTTCATGGAGCAGAATTTGCCCACTTCAAGTACACAATGAGGTGAGTTTTGGCAAGTTTATACGCTCAGGCCATGATCAAGACACTTAGGACTTACACTTTTCTATCCTCCCAAACCTCCCCGTGTGCTCTTTCAGTCAACCCCTGTCCCCGCCCCCAGAGAGTTTAGAGACCTATAAATAGATCAACATCATGAAAATCCTTACGGTGACGGATGTGGTATCATTTTAGACGTTTGGTCACAGTGCAAAAAGGCAACCATCCCACAAGCCTCTGAGCCCCCGCTGCGCCTGCACAGGTCAATGGTACATTTCCAGCGAAAGGTCAAGTAAGAAAGCTAAAAAGGTACGAAAGTGGACTTGAGAGAGGAAAGGCTGAGCCCCTCACAGTAGATGCCGTTGGGGATTTTCCACACTGTTTCTGAAGTAGCCCACGGATGATGGACGTACCATTTTGCTGTGAAGGACCAGCTGATCCTTGTCTCCTTGGATAACTTGGTGGTACCTTTACATAAACCACGAACTTATCCCCAGACAAGCAAACCAGCTGGCCCCTCACGCAAAGGTACACGTCTCCTATACACAACAGACGTAATACGCGTTGCACAGAATACAGAGTATACAGAATGTATTCGCATAAACCAGCAGGATCGTTGAAGGGAAATGTGACAGCATGATGGAGAGACCAAGGCAAGGCTGGTCCCCACCTGGGTTGGTCACGGTGGGACTCTGCCGACTCTGTGCCCGTCTGGGAAGCCCACCTCCCAGGGGGGAGGGGCGGGCAGTGGAGAAGCAGGTGTGCAGGCTGCCGTCCAGCACCACTTCCTGGCACACCCACCATCACCCTGAACAACCCGCACCCAGGATGGCCCCTCAGTCCCGACTTCGTGGACTCACCGTCACCGTATTGGTGCCAACCAGTCTCCCAGATCCTTTCTTGTACCCTGGGCGGAAGTCACGGGCTGGGGAAAAAATTCATCCCAGTGAAACTCAATTGTTTACAGGCTAGAATTAGTTAATGTAATTAACAAAGTGGGAATATACGAAAAGTACCGAACACTGACCTCATTGTATGTATTATAGTTTCCATCATGATAAATTATACAAAATAGTCGCTTTGCAAAGTGGCTACCTAGTCCTGATTGCCAGAAAGTTGTGGAAAGTCTACAGGAACACAGAGATTATCCAGGTAGAGAGGCCACGTGTAAATTATGCCAACAGTGAGGGGGCAGCTCCTGCTGGAAGGGACTCTGATGCTTTTGTTCAAAGAGTAGGAAGGATGGCCACTCTGCCTCTCCTCTTCCGGAAAGTTCAGACGCCTTCTCGGTTCCTAGTGGGAGAGAAAGGAAAAGTGGACACGGTTAGGTTTCTACACATCAAGGCCATCCACAGATGCACTAAAACTAGGGTCTCCTGCCAGGAGAGTATTCCTCACTCCTGTTTTTTGCACACGGAGGTCACTCACATCCAAAACGACTCCTGAAACGTCTTCACGGGTCGGTGGTCCTGTGGCCGAAAGCCCCTGGGAAAGCTTGAGAAACATTGTCCTGCTAGCCCAGCCCTGAAAGCAGCGCCCCCTACTGATTCGTTGTACTTGAAAGTCCACCCCAGAAGCCAATTAGTTTAGCTTGAAACTGGATCCCCTGTGCACAGTCGCACGTGACTTGGTCACTTGTTGGCCAGTCAGGCTGCTGGAACGCAGACCACTGTCTTTTCTTCCATGTCGGGGCCCCTTCCAGCCCCCCACACAGCTCTGGAGTCTCCTCCCTTGGGGTCAGGGTCTCATGTGCAGTAGAGACTCACATACGGTGCAGGGAGGGGCAGGGGCAGCCAGTGCACCTGCAGGGAGAGCAGGGGTGAGTGCATGCATGAGAACGAGGTTGTAGGGCCCATAGAGAAAGGCAGGAGACTTCTGGTTTCCGGCCCAGCAAAGAAGGAACATGGGCGTCCCCGCCCCTGTCCACACAAGGAAATGACTGAACGCACCAAAAACCAACAGGTCTCCTCGGAGCCGGCAGAGGTGAGGTCACAGGGCAAACCGCTGACCCCAGGCAGACATAAAGGGTCACAAGCACGCTGGTGAGGGCAGCAGGTGTGGGCGGGAGAGACTGAGCTGGCTTCGTGCCCCCGCGGGAGCTCCGTGGGGACCACTGGGGGGAGGGCGGGGGGAAGGCGGGGGGAGGTCTCGGGGCCCAGTCCTGTCTCCTCAGCACTTGCAGTCGCTCAGAGTCTCAGGACGCAGGGCGGAAAAGCTCCAGGAGTGATGTGGAAGGCGGGGCCACGGCGCGGGAACGGACGTGCAAGGGTCCTGGGGATCTGGCCCACAGTGGCCTCCCAGGGGTGACACAGAGCCTCCAGTATCGGCACCGGGATCCCCAAGCATCTGAGAGTTTGAGTCACCTAAGTTGTGATGGCTGCTAGGAATTAACATCTTCTGTCTCCCCAGATCTGTAGGGGACAGGGACCCACGTGTATCCCACATGACAATTCAGAGCACATGGGGCACCTGGCTGGAGACGTTGGTTGAGCATCTGACTCCTGATTTCGCCTCAGGTCATGATCTCACAGTTCGTGGGTTCGAGCCCCGAGTTGGGCTCTGCACTGAGTGTGGAGCCTGCTTGAGATTCTCTCTCCCTCTCTCTCTGCCCCTTCCCCAGCTCATGCCCTCGAAGAAGAAGAAGAAGAAGAAGAAGAAGAAGAAGAAGGAGAAGGAGAAGGAGAAGGAGAAGGAGAAGAAGGAGAAACAAAAGGAAAATAGGAACACAGAAGCCACTTATTTTAATAGAACATAATTTACCAAGTACTCCAAGGCCAAGTCCACTGCCATGATCAACCCTGGCGCACGGGGGCTCCGTCGACATCGGCTGCTACTGCCCCATGGTGACCCCCTACGAGCCCCTCTCGTCCTCCCTGGACCCCAGGGTCTGCACCTCGCATGCCAGCAGCCTCCTCACCGGTGAAGGTCATCCAGGTGAGGCCCACCTTGGGCCGCCAGCTCCTTGGTGGACAGCTTGTCCGTCAGAACAGCAGATCAGAGAAAGCTTGCCAGGGTGCAGCCGTAAGCCATCAAGGGCAGAAGCTGGGAAGGACTCTTCTGCAGGCACTTTGCTGGTGGTGGAGAGGCCCAGAGGACTTGAGAGGCCACGGCCTTGAGGGACTGACTGTTCCGGCACCTGCCTCTTGGAGGGGTTCTCTGGGGCCTGAAACACAGCGTGCGGGGGACCTCCGTGCTTTGGCAAGGCCCAGGCTCGAGGAAGAAGAGCCGGACTGCTCCCCCCACCGATGAGACGCCCTGCACATACAGGGTCTTCCTGGCACCTTTCTCAGGGCGGGGAGGGGACCAGGCACCTTCCTCGTGTGACTGTTCCTGGAACACCTTCTGCCCTTCGCGGGGGCTCCACAACATGCGTCAGCTGGAGAGAGATCCTTGGGGGGAAAAGGGTCGCACCTGGGAGATATATTATATATGTTATAATGCACATATGCATATATATGTTTCTGTATAAGAGAAAGAGAGAGATTTTTTTTAGAAGCGAATTTATTCTTAGGACCTGGCTCACGCGATTGTGTGGACTGGCATGCCTGAGATCTGTAAGGCAGGAGGCAGTCTGGACATTCAAGAAAGAGTTGCTGTTACAGTCTGGGGTCTGGATTCCACAGAACAGCAGTCTGGAAACAGGCAGCACGGTTTCCTTGTTGGAGCCTTTTTGTAAGTTGTTTTATTTTATCTTATTGTTTTAAGTTTTTATTTTAAATTTTTTTTAACATTTGTATTTATTTTTGAGAGACAGAGCAGGAGTGGGGGTGCGGCCGAGAGAGGGGGAGACACGGAATCCGAAGCAGGCTCCAGGCTCCGAGCCGTCAGCGCAGAGCCCGACGCGGGGCTCGAACCCACGGACCGTGGGATCATGACCTGAGCTGAGGTCGGACGCTCCACCGACTGAGCCACCCGCAGGCGTCTAAGCTCGTGTTTTAATTCCTGTTGGTTAACATACAGCATCATATTAATTTCAGGTAGAATGCAGTCATCCAACACGTGCACCCTGCACCCGGTGCTTAGCACAAGTGTGTTCTTGAATCCCGCCCCCGCTTCCCCCCCACCAGCCGTCAGTTTGTTCTCTCGTGTTCAAAGTCTGTTTCTTGATGTCTCTCTCTCTCTCCCTCCTATGTTTCTCCCTTTGCTTGTTTGTTTTGTTTCTAAAATTCCACACAGGAGTGAAATCATACAGGCTTTGTCTTTCTCTGACTTCGCATTATACTGTCCACCTGCACCCAGGTCGTTGCACGTGACAAGATTTCATTCTTTTCTGTGGTTGAGTAATGTTCCGTGGCACATATACACAGCACCTCTTCTTTATCCATTCATCTCTCATCGGACGCTCGGACAGCTTCGATATCTTGGCCATTGTGAATGATGGCGCTATGAACTTTGGGGTGCGTGTGCCCCCTTGAATTAGCGTTCTTGTAATCTCTGGCTACGGACCCCGTAGGCATTGCTGGATTATAATGGAGTTCTGTTTTTCACTTTTTGAGGGACCTCCATACAATTTATGGGATCGGCTGCAGCAGTTTGCACGCCCACCGACGGTGCAGGAGGGTTCCCCCTTTCTCCACATCCGGCCAGTGTTTGTTGTTTCTGGTGCTGTTGACTTGAGCCCTTCTGACAGCTGTGAGGTGGCATCTCCTCGTGGTTTTCATTTGCACCCCCTGAGGCTGAGCCTCTTTTCATGTGTCTGTTGGCCTCTGTGTTGCGGTCTCGACGCAGAATTGCTTCTTCTTTGGGAAACCACAATCTTTGCTCCTGTAGCTTCACCTGATTGGGTGAGGCCCACCCACACTCCAGGGGTCATCCACTCTACTCAAAGTCTGCCGGTTTAGTGGTTAAATGTGAATCGCATCTAGAAATACCTTCCCAGTGACATCTAGTCTGGTGTTTGACCAAACAAGTGGTTTCACGGCCAAGCCAAATTCACACAGTCAACGAACCGACACACTGCCCTTTCCCAATAAGCCTGAAAGCCCCCAGGGCCACGGCAATGACACCCCGCATGTGTTTGCCCCTGTGGTACTTGACACATTTTCTGGCGTGTAGCATGCGTTGGTCACGCTAATGACTGGATGAGACATAGTTTCAGGCACCGAATTAACTACAAGAAATCACCAGTATTTTAAATACACAAACAGAATTTTCCCAAGTTCGTTTTGGCTGAGTAGCAACATTAATTATGAGCCCACGCGTCAGTTCCCTAAAGTCCTTCTGGAGCGTCCAGGCCCCGGGGGTCGTACATCTCATCGAGGGTCCACGGCAAACGCATCCCTGAGTCCCACCCCTCAGAGCCTCTAGATCAAAGCCCAGAAAGATTCCATTGTGTTTTAGAGACACGGACTGCGGCTAATAGTAATTAGGTGATTTGAGGACGTCGGTACAGGGTGTCGATGTCAAATTCCAGTGCCGGGACAGAGACCCCAGCGGCTCTCAGCCAAGGAGGGCTCCACCCTGCCCCTGAGCAAGCTTCTGGTCAAACTTCACTCCACCTTCGCCAGGGAAATCGGTGCCACAGTGTGGACCCCATGGTGCAACCCACAGGGAAAGACTCATGCGCGCTCAGAAAGCATAATTAACACCACAAATGTGAGGCTGAAAACTCCTCTCGGCCTTGGGGAAAAAACACAAAGGGGCTGTAGAATGGATGAGTATGGAAAACGGTAACTAAAATGTGAATATTAAAACAGGAAATAAGTAATTGCATTATTAGTATAAATGTACATTTACCAAGAAATATACATTAAAAGAAAACACATCACATCTACTGATACATCGTATCTACAGGCACACATACAAGGAGGTTTTACTTGTGGTTCCCCCAAGACAATAATGTCCTAAAACTGTTTCATTATGTTGCCTTTGCCTTATATTATTCTACTATCCAAGGGAGCTGTGCCTCAATCAACAGTTTTCAATCTTCACTTTGTGCATATGACAAGGAATACCACTTATGCTGAAACTTATTTCTAGAAGGATGTATTGTCAGAATCTTAATTCATACATCAATTTTTACAATTACTATATTATCATTATGTATATAAACGTCCACGTCCACATTATATGGAAGTATCTACTGGTGTTATATTTACATATTTGTACACTGGAGACACAGAGAAGGTAGAATTGTTGAGTTCTTTTTCTTTTTCTTTTTTTTTTTAGGGAAATGCATTTTAAAGTTTATTCATTTTTGAGAGACACAGAGACAGCGTGAGCAGGGGAGGGGCAGAGAGAGAGAGAGAGAGAGAGAGAGAGAGAATCCCAAGCAGGCTCGGCAGTGTCAACACAGAGTCCAACGTGGGGCTCGAACTCATGAAACCGTGAGATCATGACATGAGCTGAAAGCAAGAGTCGGACGCTTAAGCGATTGGGCCACCCAGGCGCCCCTAGAACTGTTGAGTTCTAATCCAAGAGCTAATCTACTGATTTATAACTTATTCTAAGCAGGTCTCGTTTTTAAAGTAAGATTTTGTTCCTTTGAAAGTAACTTCCATTACCAAAGTGTTTCCTAACACTGTACTAATGGCTTGTTTATTCTTATAAGACCCAATTTATAAGACCATGGCCTAGGGAAACATTTGTGGTAAAGATAAGGCATAAACGAGGATAGTGAAATACTCACCTGCCGGAAATGGTGAGCCATGTGACTAGAAATAACCAAGACAGGTCCTCACCGGGCGTCGCTGACCCTTCCATCCCCCCTTTTCCATCCCCCAAAGCATTTGCTGCCTTGTTAGGATTCTACCTTATTCTCCCAGAATAACCGATGCGATGAGGCACACCGTGCTTGTGTGGGAAATAAGAAAGCCTGTTTGGAATATTTTAGAAAAGGGAGATGCACAAAAACATTCCCTACACCGTTTGACACTCCCGGGGTGATGCAAAGAACACACGTGCTCCCTCCACTTGAATAGAAGTGCTCTCTGCCCCACGTGGCTTCCACTCGGGGACTTTCTGGCACGGCGGGGGACGGGAGGGACAGCACCAACCCCCAGCGCACACGAGGTCCTGGAAATGCCCCGCTGGCTTGTAGTGAGAGTGTTCGCAGGGCACATCATGCTGTCACCCTGGCCCCGGACCCCTGTGGCGTCCCACCGACTGGTGTCCGCTCTGGACGTCAGACACTGTATCCTGAGTGAGTCGACATCCCTACGGCGTATTGTTTTAAGCAACAATTTTCCTTTTCGTTCAACTATTTTGACGGAACCACTTCTGCAAGGTCCGCCACGGTCCCCTGTGTCTGTGCGTGGAGTAAACAACATGTTGCTTGCCGTTTGCCCTGGGACTCAGGATATAACCGAACTCTGCTCCTGTCCTCTGCCCCCAGATGGGGAAGCCTGGACGCCTGAAGATCCATGAGTCACACGCCTCGCCCGGTTTTCACTGTCCCGTGTCACCCCTCTGCGTCCGGTGTGCTTCTTACGGCTTCTTCCTACTTTGTTTTTATTCCGTGGCTTTCTCTAGAGCCAGAGAACCAAGAGTTTCCACGAGAAACCAGACCACCAAGTTGCCAAATCATTAGCCTTCACATCAAAGTAACAGATTGCTAAGTAAGTCTGAACTTCTCACCCAACAGAACCCAAGGCGTCACCAGCTCAGAATCCAAGCTGCCGCTGTTTGGACGGTCGCGGTACTTGGCAAGCTGAGTCACTCAGAAGGGGACTCTTCTGTCCATCAGGACACCTGACGTTTCCCAAAAAAAGAAAAAAAAAAAAGTCATGGAATCAATCAGGACACACTGTCTTTTTAAAAAAAATTTTTTCGGTAAACATTTTTTATTTTCAAGAGACACAGAGCAGGAGTGGGGGGAGGGGCAGAGAGAGTGGGAGACACAGAATGGGAAGCAGCTCCGGGCTCCGAGCCGTCAGCACAGAGCCCGACGTGGGGCTCGAACTCTCGAACCAGGAGATCAGGACCTGAGCTGAAGTCTCATGCTTAACCGACTGAGCCAACCAGGTGCCCAGAACACAGTTATCTTTAATTTGAGAAGCGGGAGGTGATTCATTTGTGAGATGTCAGGGAGAAAAAATGTGGAGATTTTCATCTTCCCACAGCGTCTGTCGATGGCTGAGATGTCGCCGAGATGTGGGGACTGCTTCTCCCTCTGTCACGGGCCACCTGTCTGTAGAACACGCACCTGAGTCTGTAGCTGAGGGAGATAAACTCCTCTCACACTCGGGCTGGCTGGATCGAAGGAGCCACGATCTAGAACGTTCTAGGCCAAAGGGCCTAAGAGTGGTTCCGCCAACAGCCTGTGCTCTGCATGGGGGTCCACCAGCTAGGAGACGGGGCGATGAGGGGTGTGGCTACCCAGAGCGCTGGGGTGCCACATCCTCTCCCTGGCCACAAAAAGTCACCCAGGCAGCAAATGCAAAGGGAAAAGGGTGGCTCAGTCGGTTAAGAGTCTGAGTCTTGATTTCAGCTCGTGTCAGGATCAGGTCAGGGTCAGGGTCATAGGACGGAGCCCTGAGTCCTGCTGTCACTGCAGAGCCTGCTTGGGATTCTCTCTCTCCATCTCTCTGCCCCTCCCCTGCTCGCCCTCACGTTCCCTCTAGTTCTCTCTCTCTCAAAATAAATAAATAAGCATATTTTAAAAAGTGAAAGGCAGGTTTATTCTCTTGCCCACAGTTCCTAACTTGGAAATGACCTCGTCTGTCTGTTGCTTCCCTTACATGCATGTCTGATGGAAGCAGGATTGACCTTGGCCAGGTCGGCAGTTCTTGACCCTGTCTGACATCAGTGCCACCTGGCAGTGCTTTTCAAAACCTCCCGGGTCTTGGACCCCGGTTCAGAGGCTGTGGGGCGAGGCCTGGCCAGGACGTGCTGTTTCCCAGTTGCACAGAGGAACATGTCATGAGGGCCTCACACAACTGGTCTGGAGCCCAGCGAGGCGTCCACACCGCCTCCCCAGGACAGAAAGTCATTCCTCCAGTTTGAAGGAGGTCGGTGTGGACGGGCAGGGAGGTCTCCCCAGGGGGCTCTTGCCCTGATAAAGCTGTAATGTAGCCCTAGTGACCCTGCTCCCGGCCCCGCCACCAGACCCGGCTTGTGCAGCCTCTCCAGGGCCTCGGTGCCGGTCCCCAAGAAGGCAAAGTGCATTCCAGGCTGACTGACGTGGTCCCTCCCTGCACCGAGGGGAATTCGCCCCATGCCAGCCCAGATACCAGGAAGAGGGCAGGCACACCCTCTGTGTTTCTGAAAGCTTTCTGTTTGAGAGTTTTAATGCATATTTACACATATATTTAAAATATTAATATTTAAAATGTAATTAAAAGATTTAAACCCATTTTAATACTAAAGGGAGACAAACAGTAAAGCCCATCTGAGGCGTTCAAGTTCTTAAGACAACGGTTGGGCAGTGGGATTCATTAACGTTGGGAACGATCCCCTTGTGCCTGGTTCAGGTCTTGGGGAGACCCGGGGGGCAGTGATAGTGTGGCCGGAGTTTGTCACATGTTCAGCACGGGGGCTGGAGACGATGGGGTGGGGTGTCCATGCCGACGATGAAGAACCCGTGGCCGGCAGACCCCACTGTGCTGCTCTGGGTGAGAAGCCCCTGCCCCTGGGAGACAGGGTTGGTTGGGGGGGTCCCCCAGGCTGGGGTCTCTCATCCGGGACAGCACTTCTCAGCCCCCTCACTACTGACCTTTGGGGACGCTGTGGAGCTGTCCCGCACTTTGACAAATGTGGGAGGCTGTCCCTGGTCTCCCACGCTGCGCGGGGAACAGCCCCCTGCCCCAGCTGTAACTCCAGACCTTGTCGAGTGTCCGTGGGTGGCAAAATCACCCCCAGTTGAGAACCACACGTCCCAGAAGACCACCCCTCTGCCTTCATCCCATGTGTGACCATCTGGTTGGGTAAGAGATTGGAGCCTCTCCCTTCCCCAGGGACGTCAGAGGCAGCCGACACTCTCTGTTCTGTGGTCCTAAGCAAAGCCTAAGCAAAGTAAGGCCCCCAATTTCTGATTTCTACTTCGGAAGGGAACAGGTGTCATTTGCCCATTTTGTCGACGTGAAGGATAGATAGATAACCATTTGTCTACTGGTGGCTCTCTCGTGTTCTTCCTACCAGGAAGCAGCAAACTCACTCAAGCCTTATACTGACTTGTCACCGACCAGGGGGGCCCTCAATGGCACATTGCAAGGCAACCATCGGTGTGAGAGAAAGAATGTACCCCATGTACAGGTCCAGGCAAACGCTAAGTGGACGTAACGGAATGTATATTGTGTCACAGAAGGTCAGATGCTCGAAGGACACCTCACCCAGATGCCATCAGGGGAGACAGAGAGACCACAGGGACAAAGAAGCCCAGAGGACAGCAGGCGACCCCTCCCGAGTCGGGCTCCGCACCAGCCCAGGGTCCACTCCCGCTTTACCCGTTTACCGATATCAGGGCCAAGGGGCTGTTTTCTGGAACAATTAACCAGGAGAAAGAGAGCACAAGATGTGAACTTAGACTTCTCAAAAATATTAAAAAAAGTCAACAAATATCTAAATAAGGAGCTGAACTCTACTCATAATCACAGTCATGTAAGTCATGATAACATCCAGACACCCACTCTCTGTTTGAGAAAAAAAGAAAGGGAAAAGGAATAAAATAGAAAAGGAATAGAAAAGGAATAAAACGCTGTAAAACCTCCATCGTCAACCGGAGTAGATAAAAAACGGGCCCTTTTCTGCATGGCTGGTGGCAGGTGGATGTGACACGGGGTCTCCGGCAGGGGGTTAGCCAGCAGCTCTCACAATTTAATTCTACCAACTTGGTGGCTGTAATTCTATTAGAAATTTGCCCTGAAGTCATACAAAAAAGCGCGGTTTCCTGAACTATTTTAATTTGATCATCTCGATTTCTTCCTTTTACTTTTAAAACAAATTTAATTAAAGGCGAACCAAACCAGCTAAACAGCAAAGAGGATGGGAGGACTGCCTGATGGATGAAGACAGCCTCACCTGGGTGTTTCCCAAAGTGGTTCCTCACGGAACACCAACTGTGCAGGCAAAGGAGTGCGCCAGAGGAAAAGGCAGCTGTGCTGAGCCTGCCCCCCACCCCCCCACTCCCCCACCCCCTCCCCCGGACAAGAAAGGGTGGGCCCCCTCCATCCTGAGCACAGGGACCTCACCCTGAGGGTAGCGTGCCTTGCATTAAGGATGCATGTTCCTTCCCCACTCCAGCAAATGCCCGGATGCAAGGCCGCCCACAGACTTGAAGAAAGATTGCCCAGTGCGTGTGCTTCTCCTTGGCAGGGTGCACAGCTTAGCAACAGAACAGCGTTATGGCTGCTCATCTCTGCAAGCCCGACACCTGTACCCCCATTTGGCGGTGTGGACCTAAGCAAATAAATGCCTGCCGAGGGTCTAAGTGGTCTATTCCACGCCTTGGGTCCTGCGGGTCTGACCCTACCTCTGTGCTCTCTGTGCTCAGCCATTCTGTTTCTATAATGTATCTAACTGCTGTTTTCTGGAGAAGGGTGGAGCCCACGGCCAGCCAACCCGAGGGCCAGGCACTTCTGCTCCCTCTACGTTAAAATTAACTTTAAATTACATGTTGACGCCAGCCCTATGAAATTTAGCAAACAGTGCATTGCATTTAAATAAATTATAATAATCAAGCTCCAGTGTTTGAATTAAAGCTTTTTATTGCACGATTTGACTGAATACTGTAAAAAGCTCATTAATTTGTATGCCACTAATTTGTAATTTGTGATAAAGCACCGTGGGGGGAGGGAGAAGCCAGACCGAAGTTCCTCTTTACTCTGCAAATCTCTTTCATGAAAGTGCAAATCAGCACTGTAAACAAGGGTGCAGGGGGTCTGATTTGAAATACTTAAGAAAATAAACTTTTCAAATACCTTTTAGAAGCATCATTTACATGCATACAATTTATATGCTAATTACAAATCATTCCGGTCTATTCACTAAAGTAATTCCCTTGAGAACCTCAGCTGGGCTTTTTCTTTTTCTTTCTTTCTCTGTTTTAGTTTTTTTTTTTTTTTTTTTTTTTGGCCTCAGTTAAGTTACTCTTACACTTGAAACTTACAAGATGTGTATCCCCAACATGCTCTCTAGTTTACACGGACTTTGTCTAATTAACTTAAATTAGTGAAATTTCACTGCAGCTCTTGCCAATTTTCCTTTTTCTCCTGTATTCTCGTGTGATTCTAAAATGCTTCCAAGGTGGTTCTTCTTAAAGCAGAATTCTTAACGGAGGCGGTGGGACTCACTTGAGCAAGCTAGGAAGGGGGCGGGGGGAGGTGCGTTTAGATTCCTGGGCTCCTGTCATCATCCTAGGACTGGAAGCAGATTCTAGAAGCATGTTCTCCGTGTAGGGGTGTGTGTGTGTGTGTGTGTGTTGGAGGACAGGGGTTGCTGTTCCTAAGAAAGTGCTTAGGGGAGAGTGACCCCCATCTCTAAAGGGATGAAACCCACTAAACTTGATAAATACTAAACTTGATAAATATAATGTGTATGTTATACAGGTAAGACACTTGCCACCCGGGGGGGGGGGCTTGTTTTAAAATCCCAAATCATTTGCCATCTGAGATCACGACCCACTTGCACATCAAGGATTTCTCCCTCGGATCCAGGACTCTGATGGTGCCTGTGCCAGAAAAGTGGAATAAAATGTTGAGGTCATCGCTGCACAAACAGACTTTCCGAGTGGAGCCTGAGCGACAGGGCGGAGGTCCGCTCTGCCTGTCCCACTGCCCTGCCCGCAAACTGACCATGACAGGCCCCCGTGTTCTGCGAGGCAGCGGGCGTGGGACGAGCGAGGCTGTGCCGTGGAGACGCGGCCCTGAAGCAAAGTCAACCGATAAGCTCGCCTTTTCCCAATTTATTTACTTGACTAATTGGGTTACAAAATAAAATTAAGATCAACAACAAATACCCTCTTTCAAGCCATGTAAATCACACACTGCGTGTCTCCCGGTGTAAGTTGAGGTGGTAATGTAATTAGCTCTTAGACAGGGGCTGGAGTTCAGAGACGGGAGCACATGCCTTCGAATTCCAGTCTTACACAACATAATTATTCTTATGTGAAATATAATTAATGAAGAAAACGCCTCAGATGTGTGGGCTAGGAAGGCAAATAGAGCCACCCTTTATTGTGCCTTCAAGGTTAGAATTATTACAGCACTTATAATTTTATTATAATTACCCATAATGAGACTCCACACATGTGATGTAGTCGATGCTTCTGACAATGGAAGTTTGCGGAATGCCTCATTAAGTATTTTAGTGCATATTTATGTGGCCTTCGCTCCGCCTCCCAGCTCTGGTGGCAACCCAGCCCATGTAAAGGCATATGTACATATTTTAATAAAAAATACTACCATTAAAGATCATAAAATGATTACAATGAATAGATATTAAGGTGTCACAGCTGTATAAGCCAATCCGTTTATGTACTCCCATGCCGAATTGTTTTATGACCTATCATAAGCCTATTAAACTGCTGGTAATAAAGGATTGTAATTAGTGATAAAACCTTGTTGCTTAGTGAGCCAAGACAGCCATCCTTACTTTGAATTTTATTGAAAGTAATCAAGACGAAACCTTCAGCAATGTCAAATAGCAGTTGAGAGCAAGGTTGCACTTTTACTGGGGACGGTCACATTTCACCTTCCATGGGGTCTCTCCTCCCTCTTCGTTTTGCTGGCTCACGAGTGTTTTTTGGAGTCTGCCTTTTGTCCTGTGTTATTTGGTTTGGAAACGCGAGGCACAGGAGGGAAGGCTCGGAGGCACCGGGGGAGCCCAGGGAAGGGCAGTGCGGCCAGGCCGCGGTGGCTCTTGGGACGAGGCACGAAGGCCAGGCAAGGGCGGCCCGGGCGCAGGGCCCAGCTTCCCGCAGCCAAGGCCCCTGCAAAGAAGACACCCTCACAACTGCCCGCAGTGCGGCGATGGGCCGGGGGAGGGGCGGCCCGTCCGGCGGGAGCCCGGCAGAGAACTCAACAAAACATGTGACCTTTTCGGCTCTCAAACCAAATTAACTTTTTTCCTAGTCATCCGTGGTTGAATGTGAACATCGCTTTGCAGAGGCACAAAGGGCCCCCTGCTAATCCGCAGGGCCACGCCCCGGCCTCCCTGCGTTTGTGCGACCGAGGCCCTGAATACATTACTTGTGCCACCGCTCTCGGGGCGCTGCTCCTTGGTCTGCTTTTGTGAGAGACAACGTTGCCAGCTACCTTCAAGCACGCTTCCCGCAGCTTCCCGTAGCTTCCCGCAGCTTCCCGTCCACGTTCTGGGTCCAGCAATTTTATCAGGGGATAAGAGCCTGGAACGTGTGTTTGCAAATCCTTGCAAAGGCAGGGCGCACTTTTCTGCCCGGTTCCAAAGAGCACACGCAAGAGCCAGGACCCAGGCAGGCGGAGGACAGCACGTGCCCCAGGCCGGAGCCCCAGGTCCTCAAAGGGCAGCCCCTGACCTCCTGGGACAGGGCTCTGCAGGGGATGGTGGGTCCCAGGGCCTCACGCCTTCCTGCTAAGGGAAACCGGAGACCCTGGGTTTCAGTGACAACGATGGCCCAGCCCTGCCCTGTGCCCCTGACCAAGCCGAGGACGTGCCCAAAGGCCAGGTGGAGGGTCCCTGGGTCTCTGCGTGCTAACTGGACTTTGCAGCCCACCGTGCTTGGCTTTCACGGCACTGAATTGAGCAACAGGGAAACTATAGTAACGGATAATCGGCTTCAAGTCAATGGAAACTATGTATCTCGGTGGGTAACAAAGCCAGGGCTAAAAAAAGAAAAACCCTAAAACCTGCTGGAGGCGCTCGGTGGGGGGAGGGGCCAGCAGGGCGCTGCCTGAAGTCCCGGGGGGTGCTGAGCAAGCCAGCCCCTCTCACCTCCACATTTCTCTGGAGGTGGGGGTGGGGTCTTAACGCACAGAAGCCAGGAGCAATGGTTGCGGGCCTGATAGATGCACAGATAGATGCTTGGTAATAAATCCAACACTAAACAGGAGATATGAGGTTAGATGCACAGCATCAGGTGAGTATCCAGGCAGGAAACTAAGTGCCAGGGCATCCCCGTGTTGGACCCGGGGAGGGCTGGAGCCAGGGCAGGGCCGACCCTTTCTATTGTGGATCTCCTCCTGACCCCCCTTCCAGCTCATCATGAACCCAACCCTTGCCTGCTCACCTGCTCTGTGCGGCAGGCGGGGGGGCGGTTACACTTAGTGTCGTCGCAGGGAAATTATAAGGTGGACCGAGAGCCCGCGCCTCGTGCTCCCCGAGAGAGCCGTGCGGCCAAATGTCCCCTCACCGGACATCTGCGGGGGACAGCAGGGACGCAGGAGGCCGATGGCTTCCGCTAGCCAGTCAGAAAGATTGCTGTTCTATTTTATTTTTTTATCTTAAATGTATCCAGAGTTGGAGGGCTAAATATGAAAGCTGTAGCAGTTGGTCAGGTTTGAAGCTACTGGAAGAAAGTTAAGCCCCTGCGTCGGCTGGCCCAGATACCCACCATAAGCTGACAAGTAATTAAACCAGCATATCTATAACAACTGTCATCTCTTATTTCTGTGCGACTTGGATGTAAACCAAAGGCAAGAAAGCCAAGAAAAAAAAAAAGAGAGAGAGACTAGAGAAGAAGAGAAGCTTGGTCGTCCAGGGCCACCGGGGGCTATCCTGCTAAACAGTTTAGCAGACCTGGGCATTTAGAGGCTTGTAGCCCAGATCAAAAGGGTCACTGCTCCTTTACCTTAACAGCGGGGAGACAGCATCAAATAGGGTGTAAATTTGAGCTCTGCAGTTTTGAGGAAGCCGAGCGTGAAATGCATTCTAATTCTCCGATGTGGCCGGCACTGAGCCACTGAGCCGCCCTGCTGAGGTTCCTGCTGCATTTCCCACAAGCTGGGGGGACTCCTGGGGAGGCGCACAGCCCCCCCCCCCCCCCCCCCCCCCCCCCCCCCGCCCCCACCAACCTGACCGCCAGGGACCCTCCCCGGGCGGCCCCCCTCGGGGCTGACGCTTCAACGCTTGGGTCCAAACAGAAGCTTTTGCTCTCCCTCCCTCCCCCCCACCCAGACACAAGGTACATCTCTGGGGAGATCTGTGTACACGCGGGGGATCTTTTGCATCTGTGGGTGTCACAGCTCCAGGATTCCAAGTGCCGTGGTGACCGACCTACCTTTCTGGGCCGGGGGCTGAAATGAACGGAACGCTCTGCTCTGCCAGTCACCACAGTCTGAGCTGTTTTTGTGCACAGACCTCATTTGCGTGATGCATTTGAAAATGATGTTACGGGGACCCGTGACACTGAATTGAAATGGCTCCATGCTTTCCAAGATAAGCAGGCAATTCCGTCCCTGTGCATCTCGGCCTTGTGAGGAGAAGAAGCTCCCGTCAAGAGCCTGGCTTTCAGGGGAAGAGGGCTCAGGGGTAGGTTCCATTCGTAGACACACAATGACAGTCTCCGTCATCACAGGCCTGCTGCTGGAGCCCACTGTGTGGCACCTTTAGAGGGAAAACAAAAAGTGTCACGGATCGCTTTAGAACTCGGACGGTCCTGTTTGCAGGCGGATTTGAGATTTCTAAGGGGAAAATTTAAACATTTAAGATGCTCTATTTACTCTCCCTCCAGACCTTTGTAGACCACACCCTCCCCCAAACATGGAGGAATTAGGAGCATGATTGTTAGGGCTCTCACTGCAAAAATGACCGCTGTTTTCCTTCTAAAACCTCTTAATACTTTCATAGGCTTCTCTGTCCAAATGGACTGTAAGCGCCGTTAATTTCCGAGTCTTCAAACTTGAAATTACTTGCCAGTCTCGGAAACACAGACCCAATCCGGGGCCCATCCACACATTCTGTTTGTTTTTCTCCTAATGAAAAGTGTGACAAGCAAATAATTAAGCTGAAAAAGTGGGCATAAATTAGCGTCTGCGGTCACAGAACAGATCGCCTTTTGAAGACTGCATTTGAAAAGATGTGCTCCAGGAGAGCACTTACTCCGGCCATCTAAATTATCTGGCTTGAACTGGATGCGTTTCTTCTGTAAGATGGTTTATCCCATCGCATCAAATAGAATGTTTGATGTGCCCGGGCATAACAAATTATCTGCGTTGGATTTATTTCAGTGAATTCCCCTTCTCCTTCTGGTTTCAAGAGAGTAAGCCCCGGGTTTCTAAATATTATGAAAACAACCAGATCTGAGAGACATAATATCCACAACAAAGGAAAGCGAGTGACCAGCCCAGTTACATTGTCTTTTGAACAACAAGTCAATGCAGACAGAAGTAAATGACAGTTAATTACAAATTACATTCTGGTTGGGGCTGAGCAGGCCTCTCGCCTTGAATAATGATCGGGCCCTCGGGCGCTCACCTGCCTGCGAGCGACCGTAGGAGACACAGGCTGGGGTGCCATACAAGTTTCAAAACAAGATGCTAAACACAAAAGCTTATTGGATTACAGAGGTTTAGGAAAAGCATTCAGATCTCTCTCGGCAACTGCAGGCCGAGGGCGGAGGGATTTCTAGAAGGAAGGCTGCTCACCGGACCTTTGGGAAGGCTGGCCCCAGTCTCCATGGAGGGCCATCGCCCCTTGTTTGCTGATGTTGGAGAACCTGTCCCGCCTCAGGGAAGACCCCTTAAAACCCAGCCAACTAATGCAGAGAGTGGTAGATACTGCGGAAGGTCCTTCAGACTCGTAGTCAAAGGAATGCAACAATGTACTCAGAGTGTGTGTGTATTTTTCCTTAACCTGAAGAGAATTTTCACCACCCATCAGCAGATACTTTGATTTACTAATAATTTATTTCAGTTTAAACACTCCGTGAATTTATCGCATTCTAATCTAAGTCAAATTTGAAGTTAAGACAGTTGCAAAAAAAAAAAATAACACAAAGTTGAAAAAAATTAATGTGGCGTTCCTGCATTGAAAAGACCTTGGCTTTTGTAATTCACTAAAGCAATTTCTATTCATTTAGTTGAGCTAAATGCTTATTGTTAAAGACAAAAGCCCCAACAGTCTGACATTGAGCTCATTATGTATGTTAGAAACACTGCAATCCAAGGCCACACCGCACGCAATAAAGGCAGAGACTGGGGGGGGGGGGGGAGGGGGAGGGGCCAGGGATTAAAATGCAGACCACGCCGTTCTCCTCAATAACTTTCCATTTAGAGCTGATTAAAACTTCAAACCAAAGCTCATTGGCAACATCAGCAGAATGACTTCTGTCGCTGTTATCAAGTGACGGGGCAAGCTGAACGGGGACCCCCTTGCTCAGACAGCTCGACAGCCAGGAAGACCTCCTTCCAGCTGAGTCCTAAACTGGGTACGATTTTAAAGGAAGTAAAACAGACGCAGAACAGCGTCTCTTCTGGAAGCGCAGTGAGGTCTGGGAGGTAGATACACCGCGTGTTCTTAACCAGCACCCGCAACGTGTGCTCATGCACGTCCTGGGGGGGGGGGCTTCCCTCTCCACGAGGAGGTCTCCCCCGCACCCCTGCGGGGCGCCCACATCTTGCCCACAAAGGCTCCCGCCATGCAAGCCAGCAGCAGAAGGGGTGAGAAGCCGGGGGACCCGCCACCTCCTCCAGGGAGGATGAAAAGTCCCCACCACACCCCTTCGCAGAAACAACGCCCCTGTTTCTTCCTTGAGTGGCTTCCTACCGTGGATGCAGGGTTTGCCTGCGAGCTTCTGGGAGACACAGGAGGACCGTGCCTCCGAAACCAGCACCTGACCCTCGTGCTCGGAGGCAGAACACAAGAGGCCCCTGCAGGCGCCTGTCCGGAAAAGGGGTGGGGTGGGGACCTCGTCAAGATTCTGTGAAAAGGCTCCACCCTGGGTGTCTCCCCTCGTGGGGCAAAGTTGCACATGTGGCCATTTCCCATTAAAATGGGCAGGTGGTCTATTTCCAACCCAGGGGACTAGGAGGAGTTCATCCAGAGGACTCCTTTGAGACTCCCCAAGTAGGACATCTTCCCAAACCCACCGGAAAGGACACCTGTAAGAGCCCTTCCCCTAAAACCAGGAGAAAAGCGGCTGCCTTCTCCGCCCCGGGGGAGGGCAGCCCTCTTATCCGTGGCAGAGTGACGCTGAGTGGGCCGAAGGTGACACGGGCAATCCATCTTGTCATCAGCACAGCGAGGGGCCCACGGCTCCTCCAGCTCCAGGAAGCAGCCCCCAGGCAGGGACACTTAACCCCCGTGAGCCCAAGTCCCTGCTGTGCCTCCCAACCACCCTGTCATGGCCGAGGTGCCTGTGGAATGACAGTAAATCTATATGACCTACAGCCTACTGTCGTGACAAGCGCACCCCGGGCCTCCCTCCAACACTATCAAACTGTATCATGATGGCAACGTAAGACAAGGCCTTTATTACGTGCCTTGTGGAGCCACTGAGAAGTCCTCGGCAGGACTGTGGCCCCGTGGAGGCGGGGCGGCCAAGGCCCCGTGCACCTGCCCTGGGCCTTGCAGGGCGGCGGGCGTGCACGAGAGATTCGGACTTTTATTTGTTTATTTTTGCGGTTTTGGCTCAGTCGGAGGACTCTGATTTTTAAACCAGCATCTGGCTCACAGGGTGCCTGCTCTCGGAAAGTCTGCAGGGCGCGTGTGCTACAGAAACATGTCAGCGAATGCATGTAAGTGCTCTAGTGAGTTCTAGAAACCTGGAGCGATTTTGCGTTTCAGTTCAGTTTGGTTTGTTTTTATTTGTGTTTTTGTTTTATCCATAGCACATAATGGGGAGACACCAGGGCCGGGAGATGCCATCAGATGCCACACGGAACTTTGCCACGTCAACTCGAAAACCTGAGTCACGGATTGGGGACGCTATTGTGAACTTGTACGATTTCAAGTGCCCGGTTGTGATCCCCAGGGACACAAAGGATGACCTTTCTCTGGTCACTGTGCATAATGTCTACGTGTAACGTTTGCAATAGGAAGTAAACAAGTTTCCCTTGTAAGTTTTTCTAGATGATGTGTGTGTGCCTGCGTGTGTGTGTGTGTGTTTCCTTTCTTCCTTCCCTTTTGTTAAGTCACCCTAAGCTTTTCTTGGCTTAAAAAGAGAGAAAAAAAATCTAGTTGAATAGTAATATGGTCACTTCATGTATATGCAAGAAAAAGATCTTTTCACACCTTGATGAAATTAGCATATATTTAAATGCTAATGAACCGCCAGTGACTGGCTAAAAATACCAAGAGCTGCCTGCACACTCAGGGCTGTGTCCCCAGGAAACATCGGGGTCTAGAGGCGTGATTTTATTTCACCAGATGCTAAGGCTCCTTCCCAAACATGTGAACATGGCAGGATGACTGAAGTCTTCTTCGCGAGAAAGTTGTCTCAAAATGGAAAACTCGGGGCCAAATGAAAACAGAAACTGTTTTCCTGTGTACATGGGCTCCCAGAGGGATCTCGGAAACTTGTTTCCACCCCCCTTTAGTTGACTGTAGAGCCGTTTGGTGCAGAAGCGGATTGATGAGTTCTCTGCATGGATATCTCATGGCATGGAAAATTAATTTAAAGGTTAATTCAGAGACACACTTGAAGGGCTTTTTTTAAATGTGTCACTCTCCTGTGGGATTGGGAATAATTTTATGAGTCTCAGGTAAATGTGAGTATCAGAATGCAGTCACATCATCAGTTTGCTCCCGAGTCTCAACCGCAGGGTGAGCTGGCGGCTAGGCCTGGGCCACTGGCAGAGCCCCTGTGCACCTGTTCGCTCGGGTTTTCATGACAGACTCTTAGTACCCTCCCCCCCCCCCCCCCCCCGGAGTCCCAACATCTTTCACAACAGTCTCCCGAATAGACGTCTGTTCCACATCAGCACATTCCTGAACGTCATTTCAGGATGTACGCCAGACCAACTCGCACAGGGGTCCTTCTTGAATAACTGGGTGTGGGCGGACGTCTTTCTATGTGCCCTCTTCCTACCCAGCCCTTCCTTCCCCTCAAATTACCAGCTGAGCTCACTCTCTGAGGGGCACATGAACACACAACATGCAGCCCTTGACCATGAAATGGGGGCTGTTGGCTGTTTTCTTTTTTTAACGTTTATTTATTTTTGAGACAGACAGAGACAGAGCGTGAGCAGGGGAGGGGCAGAGAGAGAGGAGACACAGAATCCCAAGCAGGCCCCAGGCTCCGAGCTGTCAGCACAGAGCCCGACGCGGGGCTCCAACTCACAGACCGTGAGATCGTGACCTGAGCCAAAGTCGGAGGCTCATCCGACTGAGCCACCCAGGAGCCCCAGTTGGCTGTGTTTTAGGGCAAAAGGTTGGAGCGAAAATGCTCAAAGACCTGTAGGAAGAGACAACTGTTTCTTTGGTTTGACCAACACTGTCCCTATTTAGAAAATCAGGTTGAGCTTTACAAACGTGCGTATATTCACTTAAGTGATCCACACAAGCCTCTTCCCAAACACGATGAGTGCAGTTTATTTCAAAAGGCAAAAATTTGGGGCGCCTGGGGGGCTAGGTCGGTTGAATGTCTGACGCTTGATTTTGGCTCAGGTCGAGATCTTGAGGTTCATGAGATCAGGCCTCGCATTGAGCTCTGTGCCGACAACGCGGAGCCTGCTTCAGATCCTTTGTCCCCCCTCTCTCTGCCCCTTCCCAGCTCATGCTCTCTCAAAATAAATCAACTTAATTTTTTAGTTAAAAAAAAAAAAAAAAGCAGACTCTGACCATAGACATATGGGATTGCAACTGGGACTCATTGGTTTGGGACAAAAACTGGATATGGTATCAGTGTTTTGACATAATCCCTGCCTTTATCTCAAAATGGGGCTTCTCAAAGTTTGACTAGGAAATGGTTGAAGCTCCGGCCTCAGGGAGCAGGTGGCAGGTCTGAGAAGTCAGGAGCAGACCCTACATTTCAGAGGTGGAAAAAGTCTTCCTGAGGGGGTCCCGTCCTGTATGGTTGCTTTAGGCAAATCCTCAAGCAGTGAACACGAGGGTCCTTGGGCTTCAGTTCTCACTGAGTCCCTGGGCACTGAATCTGTCCTCTCCTTCGGAAGAGTCTGGAATTGTTTTAGGGCGTCTGCATGTGGGCCTAGGGCAGGCTGGCAGACTTTTCCCGTGAAGGACCAGACCGCAAATCTTTTCAGCTTGAGGACCACCTACCGTCCTTGAAGCCAAGACTGGTCTCTGTCACTGCAGTGTGAGAACATCTATGGGCGGTACACAAACCCGTTAGCGGGCCGTGTGCCAATAAAACTTTATTTACAAAAACAGGTGGGGGGCCGCATTTTGCCCCCAGACCATAATTTACTAATCTCCGTGTCTCATTCAAAGCCTCAGCCTCCAGCACTTGCCCAGAATGTTTTACGATCAATTCAAATGCTACTTATGACCTTCTCCTTTCATGGTGAGCTCTTTTGGTTTGGTCCATCACTGGGTCTGGGGCACGACCTATGTTACCGCCTTCATCAACAGGTTGTCACGACCAATAAACACTTCTTCATAGTTTTAATTCAAAAACTCCAGTAGGAAAAGCTTTGTCTGGCTTATTGTAGACACTGTGTTCTCAGGGGGTGCTCTCCCTCAAGATGCTTCTTTATTTTTTTTTAATGCTTACTTATTTTGAGACAGCATGAGCCAGGGAGGGGCAGAGAGAGAGGACAGAGGATCTGAAGTGAGCTCTGTGCTGACAGCAGAGAGAGCTCCACGCGGGGCTTGAACTCATGAGAAGTCACAAACCGTGAGACCGTGACCCGAGCTGAAGCCGGACGCTTAACCAACTCAGCCACCCAGGCCCCCCTCCCTCTAGATGCTTCTAATTCCAGAAGTGGAGTCAGGATGTGTGTGTGTGTGCGTGTGTGCGCGCGCAGAGAGAGACAGAGGGACAGAGGGAATGTCGTCTTTGACGTCATGTGCTAAATGACAGGATGGACAGCCTCAGCTGAGAAGAGGAAATGCCCCTGAGACACAGGGAACCAAGGGTTAATAACAGTAAGTTATAATTATAAGGATAATGTTAGCACTACAAATAACAGCTTCTATCCCCATCTGTTGGACACCTGCTGCGTGTCGGGCCTTGCGCTGTACCCTTAATAAGCATTCCATCATTTAAAATTTGCCCCGAAGGTAGGGATTGGCCCTCTGTCCTTGAGGATAACTACTGGTTGGGAAGGGCTCACCGTGGGCTTTGGACACATTTTGACTTGTGGAGAGAACAGACGGCAACACTGAAAGGGAGACACACAGGTGCGTTTCAGCCAGCAGAAGAGGACAGATGTGGAGGGTGTGGCCTGGGCGTGGCGAGCCCCGGGAGGGTGCAGGTGTCCCGACACCTGAAATGGGCCATCCCGGGTGTGGAAAGCCACCCCTGGTCACGGAGATGCTGAAGGCCTCTGGGGCCCTTAAAGATGAAACCAGGGTCCTGCCCTGTGGGGGCGCTGTGTGTGGGACTGCTGGTGGGCAGGAAGGAGCAGAGTGGAGGGGACAGAGCCATCGGGAGGGCGCCTCTGGAGCCTGTCCTGAACATATGTAAGGACACGACTTGGCCAGCAGGAGCCTGAGTGAAGAGATGTTATCTCATGTACAGATCTCGTCAGTGTGCATCCTGAAAGGTTTGGTTCTGATCTCCAAAGTTGGTGCCTTGTCTGATCGATCGCCGTGGAGTGCTTGCAAAAATACCTGGAAAGTTCTGCCAGAGCAGGGTGAGCTGGGCAGCCCGTGCGTGCCGTCACCGGGGCCCCACGGGGGAAGGTGCTGGCAGGAAGACGTCTCTGGGGCGCAGGGTGGGGGGCGAGCAGGGTGTTGCTCCCGGGTGGGGCTGCATTTCCTCTCTGCCAGCCGAGCTTGGAGAAAGTACTTGGCTTTTGTGGTCCGTGATCCTCTCTGAACGGGCACGGTCAGGCGCGAGGCACTCTGGTGCTCCGGGGAGCGTCTATGCTCCGAGATTTGAGAACTCTTCCAGCTGTGGACAAGGTTGCTCCATTAGCGTCCAGACCATTTCATCCAGGGGTCCCGGTCAGCGATGTGCCAGCAGGAGTGTCCTCAGGGCCTTGTGTGCACTCAGCAGACGCCCAGCTGTGTCCAGACCCTGCCTCCCTGCCCGGGGAGCCTCTCCCTGAGCCCTTGCCCCGGATCCCACGTGCATGTTCTACACGTGGGTGTAATTCTCCCCGCTTCCCCGACCTCAGGTGCCGCCCCAGCAGCTCCCATTCATCCGTGATCCAACCGGGAGCCCCTTCCAGTGGCCCTTCCGTCCCAGCTGTGGACGTGACCTCCTCTTATAGAGGGTGCCCGTCGTCGCCTGTCTCACGGGGCCACAGACACAAGTCTCAGAAGAAAACGTGGGACCGAAAAGTCAGTGGCTGGGTGAGACCCCGAGGGGGCGGCCCGCGTGCAAGGACGGGGCTCTCTAGCTCGCTCTTGCTCAGGCCGGCACGGGAAGCCCGCGTCCAGGCATTTCACTCCCCTGTGACCACCTTATGTTACAGAACTTCCCTGGAAACCCAACTCCTCAGCAGCCAGGTTTTGCCAAAAATGTGTGGCTCCTTCAAGTGCCTAGTGCTGTTCATGATTTAAAGGTCTGAAAATGGAGATGTGGGCGAAATAAGAAACAGGGAGGATTATCCAGGAAGCAGGAGCCCAGCCCAGGTTTACCTAATGTCACGTTTCGTTCTTCTCTATCTATGACGATTGTTCGTTCACTCAGAGTGTAGACTGTTGAGGTAGAGATAGTCTGCAAAAAAAACCCCAATAGATGCAAAATGAGGCGATTCTGTCTGCTGAAGTTACCTAGTCAGTGTGTGACTGGGGGGGGGGTGCAGCGAAGGGGTGGGGGGTGCGGGGAAGGGGTTTCTCCGCAGGGAAGTGATGGAGGGGGCGTCTGGGTTTGGGAGAAGATCTCGCCACCAGTGTAAAGGTCTCGGGAGCGAACGAGCTGAGGGTAGAGTGTTGGAGAAGAACCAAGAGGCCCGCGTGGCTGGCGCAGGAGACGTGGGAGAGAGCAGGGACACATCCCAGGGGCCTGCGGCCACACTGGGAATTTGCATCCAGTGCTCTGGAAGCTGCGGAGGACTTCCAGGAGCGGGAGACAGACTCCATGTGGGCAGTGCTTCCGGAGGATTCCTGGTGGTGGTGTAGATGACTCATGGGGGTGGGAACAGCTGTGGGGAGCTGGGGGTGTAGGGGCGGGGAGGGTGCCAGCGGAGCTCCTAGATGACTTGGGTTCAGGAGAACATCTGAAGGGGTCCAGCGGGACCCCTGGAGTGGACGGGATGGGGGTAAGCAGACAGAGAGGCAGGCGGGGCGTTGAGGCCAACGCCTAAATCTGGGGCCTGGATGGACCCTTTGGGACACAGTTGTGTTCTTCGGCCAAGGACTCCACGGCGAACAACCTCGATAAATTAATCGTAATGATACTTGGCACAGCGGATCAAGGCCAGTCTCCCAGGGAGAGACACCTTCTCAATTTCTATTTGAAGGGAAAGAAACGAGGCCAGAGTGAGGAAGGTGGCTTTTGCAAAGCGAAAATAAACAGCAGAACTAGAAAATCGGCTTCCCACTGTCCCTCAGCACCCCTGGACCGGTGTGGCACTCCCCACATTCCTCTGGCCGAGGGGTGGACAGGTAGAGTCCTCTGCCTGCAGCTACATTTCGAAGCACCTGTATCAACAATGGAAAGGGAATATGGACAGGAGCCCTTCTTTGCACCTGCTCTGCGGATCAAAGCCCTGGAGATTCTTGTACATCAGTTGTACCTGAGTTCAAAGACGCCCACGGCACTGAAAGCCGTGTCCCTAAAATTCCCACGGCACAGAGGGGGAAGCAGACGTCAGGGTCTCGTCCAGGAAGACAAACCTCCAAGACCATCACACCCGTCGGACCCGTGAGGACCCCAGCCACATGCCCAGATTCCTCCGAGCCGTGGCAGTTTTAACCGGCAGCGTGACTGCAGGAAAGGGACGGCCCAGGTGGCAGAAATCCTGACCAGGGACCAGGAGCTGCCTCCTGCCAGGTCTGGTGCTCCACCAACTGTGCCGAGAACTTGCAGGAGCATCCGTAGGGCTTATTCCGGCTAACCTAGGACCCTCCCCCTGCTGCACAGAGGGCCCAGCGGTGCCCTTGTCATCCGGCCTGAGCTGTGGACTCCCCTGGGCCCCAGCTGAACTCATGGAAGCAGAAATAACATTGGTTCAGAGATAGGGAGTGGGAGGGATGGACCAGGCAGTTGGAGAAAAGAAACTGTACTTTGTGTTCTTTTCTTGTTAATTCATTTTTGAGAAAGAGAGACAGAGTGTGAGTCGGGGAGGAGCAGAGAGAGAGGGAGACACAGAATCCGAAGCAGGCTCCAGGCTCCGAGCTGTTGGCACAGAGCCCGACATAGGGCTCGAACTCACCAACTGTAAGATCATGACCTGAGCCCAAGTCAGATGCTCAACCGACTGAGCCACCCAGGCGCCCCAAGAAACTGTACTTCAAACACGACGCTTTTCATCAGAGTTTTGTGGCCAGGGGCCCTCAGTTTCAAGAACTTTACTCTGAAAATAAGTAGGTCTTAAGTGGCAAAACCAGGCCCTGTGTTAGCCAGACGCGCACAGCGGGACAGGCACCACAGCCCGCCTCGGGGCAGGAGAGGCCGAGGACGAGATGCCTCTTTGGGCAGCGCTTGTGGGCGCCCCCACTATTCTGCACGGTTGTGAGTTGTGCGCAGGTGTTTCGGGCAGCGAGTTCAGCGGCCGGGTGCCCTTGGCCTTACCGGGCCACCGACAGGAAGAACCGCAGGCTGAGCCTTCAGCACCACGGCAGGGCAGGCCAAAGACGGGTGTAAATAGTTAGGGTATTTACGGTATTTCTGCTGGTGTTTAGATAACTATTTTCCCATTAAGGTGAAGCTCACAATTGTTTCGATGAGGAGCGGATTCATCATTCAAAAAGGAGCGCTTCGCAGGGGCGCACTTAGGTGATAGAAATCAATGACAAGGCTGGTAAATTGCCTGGGAGGGTTCAGGACAGATTCAAGATAAAGGAGGGAGAGATTAAGTCAAGACAGCATCTAATGCTTTTGCCAAACACTCCGGCCTCCGCCGAGGACGCTGGTGTAACGGGCGCCCCTCGATTCCCAGAGCCCCTGGCCTATCTTTTGTCACCTCCGTTGCCCCGTATCAAACTTTCAGGAAACGAGACCCAGGAAAGCAGATAATCAATAATGAGATCAGGAGATGTTATCGTAAGAGAAACAGGCCTGCCTGCTTTGTCCAGGGAAGGCCGTTTGGCCCGCCTGTCAGCGGGCAACGGTGATGGGCGCAGCGTGAGTGGGTGTGTGCAGATAAGGCCGGAGGAGAGGTGCGGGGAGGTGGGCGGCAGGTGGGGGGGGGGATGCGGCCGCCGCCAGCTCGCCCCCCACCCCCGCCCTGCCACGGCACCAGGAAGAGCCCCTCCGAGCCAGTGAGTGTCTCAGGGGTCCTGACTGGGACCCTCTGTTGGCATTTCCAGACGCTGGGGCGAGTCGGGGGGCGCCGGTGGGCGGGAGGGCCGTGGTGGTCTTGGGGTGAATTCACTCACGCCTTCTCTGCTCAGGGTGCGCGTTGGAGACGTAGGCTCCTCTTCCGCGGACGGGCGGCGTCCACACATCCCTGTGCTCTGATGGGGACACACGGCCTCTGCAGGACAGCGGTCCACACCGCTCCTCTGGGGGACAGGGTGCACGGCCAGGCGTCTGCTGTTGGATGACCCAGTCTCAGGCGTTCCGTGAGGCGTGGGGAGCCCACACCCCCTCTGGGCGGCCCCGGGGACGTGCGCTTGTGCCCGCCTCTTGTGTTGAGGTGAGGCACCGTCCCTCTGAGAGGTGACCCCCCACCTCAGCGGGTCCCCTGCAGGACAGGAAGCCTGCCAGGGGATGCTCCTCACCTGCTCCCCTTCCACGGCTGTTAGGGCGGCTGGGGGCTCACGCATGAGTCCTAGGAAAATGGGCACACGGCCTCGTCCATGCGGTGGTGGGGGCCCCCGTCTCCCCTCCTCAAAACCGGGTGTGGACACATCCCACGGCCTTCGAAGGAGGGAAGGAGGCTGAAGCGTTCCCCACGGCTTTTTCCAACATCACGTGGTAAAAAGTGAAGAGCGGGACGGCCCCATCTTCACAGGCCTTGGGCAACAGGAAGCCGACGGGCCCGTTACCTCCACAGCCACCCTCAACACCGAATGCTGTGCTTTCCCCCGAAATACACCTGGAGAGCACAGAAAACGATTACGAGCCGCTGCAGAAATGCATGGCTTTTTGTTAAAATGTGTACCCGCCTGCATTTTGCCAAAATAGCGGTCACGTAAGTTTGCCATCGGCATGTAACCCCACGTGCAGAAGTAAACCGATGTCGGGACGACATCCCACTTTTCAAAAAAACACGAATTTTGACTCGTGAAGGTTTTATGCCTAAAATACGGTGGGTAGGTAGGTGTCCCACGTTGGTCACCTACAGAGCAGGTGAAGGGTATCGGGAGTTAATGGGCTTCCGTTTTAACGGAGGCGGGGCTCCCGGTATCACCACCTTCTCTGCCTCTCCTGTGGCTCCAGGTAGGCAAAGCGTTCTTTGCCTCCTGGGACAAAGACACTGCACCTTCTTCTTAGCACTAGGATAAGACGGGGGCA
Organism: Panthera uncia; assembly: GCF_023721935.1. Lineage (NCBI taxonomy): Eukaryota > Metazoa > Chordata > Mammalia > Carnivora > Felidae > Panthera > Panthera uncia. Next base: position 150,452,243 of record NW_026057577.1, read on the forward strand.
ATTTAAAGGCTGTTTTCCAGAGGAGTTCCCTGAAGCAGATGTGGCTGGGGAGTGGGGCAAACAGGAGGGGGCAGGGGGAAGAGTGGGGGGGTAGGGGTAGGGGCAGGAGGGAGCAGGGGAGGGGAAGGACAGGGGAGGGGTGGGGGACTGGGAGAGGAGGGCAGGAGGGGGCTTGGGGAAGAGTGAGGGCAGGGGAGAGGCGGGAGGGAGCAGGGGAGGGGAAGGGCAGGGAGGGAGGTTAGGTGGGGAGGATGATGGAGGGGCTGGGATGGGGTAGGGGACAGGAGGAGGGGAGGGGTGGGGGCAGAGGAGAGGTGGGAGGGATCAGGGGAAGGAAGGGTACAGGAGAGGGCTGGGGAGTGGGGAGGAGGGCAGGAAAGGGCTTGGGGAGGGGTAGGGGATGGGGGAGGGGTGGAGGGCAGGGGAGAGGCAGGGGTAGGGGGCTTGGGGAGGGGGGGCAGCGGGGGAAGAGGAGGGGTGCAGGGGCAGGGAAGGGGCAGGTGGAGAGGAGTGGATTGGGAGGGGAGGGGGCCAGGAGTAGAGGAGGGGTGGGGGGCAGGAGAGAGGCAGGAGGGAGCAGGGGAGGGGGTTGGGCAGGGGTGGAAGAAGGGGAGAGGTGGGAGGGAGCAGAGGAGGGGAAGGGCAGGAGGGGACCTGGGGCCCCAGTGGCCCCCGTTCAGGCCTGCAGGCTTCAGAGGTGCAGTGGGCGCGTCTAGAAGGACCCCTCTTGGCAGGGCAGTACAGTTGTTCCGAGCTCCAGGCTTGTCTGGAGAACCCGTGCCTCAGGGACAGGTCCCTTGCAGGCCCTCCAGGCCCTGGCGATTCGGGAGGCGACTCGGAGGGGATGCCCCCCCCCCACGCGGTTAATGAGATTCCTCCCCAAAGCCAGTCCTTCGGGCTGGAAGGCAGAGGGCCCCATAAGGATATTACGCTCCCGCTGGGGGGAGGACGGGGCTGGGCTCAGATCAGTCGTGCGTGGGGGGGGGGCTTTGTCGTGTCCCCACCAAACCCGGGACCAAACCTGAGACGGCGGGTGTGGGAGACCCGGCCTCAGATGGGGAGCGGCTGACACGGGGAACCACACCACTTGGCGCGTGCTGAAAACGCCCCAGGTTCGCGTCAACTAGGTGCCACGGAAGTTTAAGGCGGCTTGAAAAGAGCGAGACTGACCCCCTGAGAAAGCAGACAGCAAACTGTGCGGCAGAACACTGATTATCCCTGTTCCCCTCCGGCAAGTACCTGGCTCCGAGCACGTGCGGGGGGACGTTTTGTTTCCGGGCCTCCGAGGTGAGGGAAGAAAGCCTCCCGCGCCGGGGGATTTGGGCTCGTCGTCCCGGGCCGGGCTCCGTTCCGCGCGGGGCGCGTAATTACAACCGCGTTTAAAGGGAGCCCAGAAGAGAGATAGGTTCAAGCACAGATTAATTTCAGATTATCACAACAAAGGCAACCCTATCTCAACAAGCTTGCCAGCAAAACACTTTGCAGAGGCCCCAGGTCCCTCCCCTCCCCAATTTACAACAAAGACCTTTCAGCTCAAATTAAGCTAATGATCGCAAACAACCCTGTGCCTACCTTTTTTGGTTTGACTGTTTGCGCGGCTGACTGTGGCAAACCTGGAAAGGAGATGGGGGTGGGGGTGGGGGACAGGCCCCCCGGGGGAGGGGGTGCTGGAGACAAGGTAGCCCGGAAAGGTCAGGGCTCCGTATCCATCAAGTGACAAAACAAACAGTCTGCGGCTTGACGGGGCCTGCACAGCGTCAGATTGTCTTATTCGGGCTCCAGGGCCAGCCCGGGGGCGGGGGGGTGCGGTGGGGGGAGGCTGGTTTATCTGAACTTCTCACTCGGCCAGCCGGGCGGCTCAGCTCCTCCAGAAGCCTCCTACGGGAGCCCTCTGGGAGGAGGGATGGGGCTGAGCACACTCAGGTCAAGCCTCATTACTTCCTCATTACCTTTGCAGAAGTGCAGGGAGAGGGTTTCCATCCGGGAGCGGGAGCGAGCCTGGCTGTCCCGGGGACCCGTGTCCGCTTACTGCACAGCCGACCGTGGCGCGGGGCCGCTGTGGGACTGCAGGGTTCCTCCGGTCCTCGCCACTGGTGATCCAGGCGCTGAGGGTGTTAAGGCGCATTCCCGTCACGGATCTCGGGGGCAGGGTGCCCCCCCCCCCCCGGCGGTTCTGGATGCCGGATAAAGGACAGGCATGTTCCAGCTGACTGGGCTCTTCTGTATCAGTCGCCTTTTCTGTTTGTATTTGGCTCCGGCCCAGAGGCAGCACAGCGCACAGGCCGCGTCGGGCCGCCCCGCCTGGGCCGAGACCCTCGGGCGCACTCTGCAGCCCGCGGCTGGGTCACGTCGGGGAAACCCGGCAGCACCCAGGGCCAGCAGCGTCTGCGCCCTGTACGTCTGTCTCTTCTTTTCCCCGACTTGTTAAGCCTCTGGAGGAACTACTCCCTTGTGGGCCGGCAGCAGGGTCCCATCGGGTTCTGCGTTGTGCCTGGGGGCAGGGCGGCCGGTGGGGCCCTGAGCTCAGGACGCAGGGCTGAGTGAGGAGGATGCTCGGGGAATGGGACCCACCTGCAGATTCTCAGGGCAGCTCTGTCCTGGGGGCTATTCAGTGACACTTAAGCTGCAGGGCAGCTACCGCTGCAGCCCCTTCCCATCCCCTGCCCCCTCCACCCCTGCCTCACTAGAACTTGGCCTCCCTGCCCCCGTCCAGAGTAAGAAGTGTCATGTGGCCACTGTGTTCCCCCGGGGCTCTCCCACTGCCCTTCCCCATCCTTACCCTGCCTGGTACCCAAACATTGTGTCCCCTTGTTCCGGACACTTCCGGATCCTTCTCTGAGTTTGTCCCTCACTCTTCCAGATCCAAAGGGGAGCAGCAGAGTGGGAGAGGAGGGAGAGGAGGAAGGCAGAGTGGGAAAGGCCCCTCCTGGGACCCGGGAGTCCTTGGGCCAGGCCTTGAGGGGTCTTTCCAGGCAGGAGGCACAGAGTGAAACAGGAAAGCCTCCCAGCCGGGAGTGGGGACGGTCTGCGGGGGCAGGTGGTGGCACTGGAGAGGGCTGGTGCTGGGGGGGCGGGCAGTAGCCAGTGTGCCCCCTCACTGTGTCCAGCCCCCTGCACCTGCCCGCTCTGCAGACCCCAAGTTCCCTAGAGCCTGGTGGTCCTGGCCCCTCTGCCTCTGGCCCAGGCACAGGCCGTGGGCCCCGTGGGGAAGACACCGGGCCTGGGCAGGGTGTCTCGGTGGCACAGGGGCTCTAAGTTGCCAGGCACAGAGACAGGCAAAGGTGGGTCTGGGCCCAGACTGTGGGCTGAATGAGGGAGCTGGGCTCCTGTGAAAGCAGAGGGAAGTGGGAAGACGACGTGTCAGGTTCTGCGTCACCCAGGGCCACGACCCTTTCTCTCCCCTGGTCCCTGACACCCTCCAGGGGGCCGGCTTGGGTAGGCGGGGGGGCCCCTGTGGGGCTCACTCGCTCTTACCGCGTAGCATGACCGACTAGTCGTCGTCAGCTACCTGCCCATCAGGAACCAGGCTTTAAAACTTCGTTGCGTCAAAGAAAATTCAGCTGTTGCCAGGCATCCCTTAAACAGGAACCCAGACACTGTTTCCCCTTGTCCCGGACACTTATTAGAAGCACGCCGTGTTTTCACAACAGCCATGTTAACGAGCTGCTGCCTTACCTGGCCCAGCTAAGCTACCCACTAGGGGCCTAGAGTTCTAGAAGATTCTTCCCTCGGGGAGGCTCAGCCAGCATCCCCAGGCTTCCATACTCACCGGGACGGGCCCCGTCCCCATCTCATCCCGCTGCCTTCTCCCTTCTCTGTTCCCTGGGAAAGGGACCCGTGCGTGCACAGCTGCACCCCTCCCTGCCCAGCTCAGCACTGCCAAGCCGTTCGTGTGCCGGGGCCAGAGAATTTATGAATTTTACCCTCCAAGTATGAGCCCAGAAGTCCTAGAGGGCCGATCCTTTCTCATACGTGACTCATAATGCCATGCGTGGTGAGCAGAAGGAGCCAGGTGGAAAGCCTGGAGCTCTCATTGGCCGAGGCATTTGGTTGTCTCCTTGCTCTGCAAATGTAGTCTGTCCAGGCGTCCGTCCGTGCGTCCCCGGCTCCCAGGCTGGAGGGCAGAAGGCCCAGCCACACCTCCCCTGGTGGGTCTTGCCCAGTAAGAGGACAGTCAGCGGGACTGGTGGCCGCAACATCAGAGCAGTGCGTCTACAACCTGGGGCTCCCTCTACCTGGACCGGCTGGCGGGCCAGCAGGGCCTCTGTCCCTCACCCTGCAGAAGGCCTGGGCCCTCCTCACACAGTGGCCAGTGAGTGGCATGCAGAAAAAAATCACAGATAGTGGAAAGAAAAAGAGCCAATATGAATTAAAAGGGGGGGCGCACCTCGGCGGCTCAATGGGCTGAATGTCTGAGTCTGGATTTCAGCTCAGGTTGTGATCCCAGGGTCGTGCGTGGGCCCACATCAGGCTCTGCGTCAGGCTCCTGGATGAGTGTGGAACTAGCTGAAGGTTCTCTGTCTCTCTGTCTCTCTCTCCCCTTCAGCCTCTCTCCCCGGCTTGTGCTCTCTCTCTCTCAAATAATAAACCTTATGAATTCACTTTATGTGATGCAAAATAAGGTATTAGGTATTTCATAATATTTTTAGAATGTTTATTTATTTTTGAGAGAGAAAGAGAGGGCACACACGGGAGCAGGGAGGGGCAGCGAGAGAGAGGGAGAGAGAACCAGAAGCAGGGCCCCAGCTGTCAGTGCAGAGCCCAGTGTCGGGCTTGAACACGCGAGTTGTGAGATCATGACCAGGGACAGGGCCCCTGCTGTCCACAGGTATTAGCCATCGACTTTCCATCTCTGTCTACCAGAGGGATGGGAGGGGCGGGGGGGGGGAGAGGGAGGGAGGAAGAGAGAGAGAGGCACCAAGGTGAATGGTCTACCTTGTCCTACGACATCACTCGGCATCACCAAGATCACCCTTTCTGAAGTGGAGTCAGTCTTCAGCACTGGACAATTACCCAACTTTCGAACGTCCAAGCTCTACTTTAAATCGATCTCTCCTTCCTGCCTTTGGGTGGAGAGTGATGGGGTCTTCAGCCCGTCTCACCCCCAACTGCCCCCAGAGACGACTTCCACAGCGGGGCCTCTGTGTCCACGCCAGCGGAGGTGCGACCCAAAGAACGGCTTCTCCTGCTCGGACGCCGTTTCTAGATCTTGTAAACAAGGGGGCACCTGTGGGGCCATCACCAAAGGTGAACCTGAAGCGAGAGCCATAAGTGCTCGGGCAAACAGGGTGGCGATCAGGCTCAGTCTGGGAAGACTTCCTACCCTCGACGCTCAGATCTGACGCGGTGTTGCTGTCCTCAGCCAGATGCCAAGGGAGCCCGGCACCGCGAGGGCGGGTTGGGGGTGCCGGCCCAGAGCACACCTACGGGACTCCGCGCGGGCCCTTATTAACCAGGATCGCTCGAGACAAGAAGTATGTGTTTTGACTTTGTGTGTTTAATCTAATAACTTTTATTAGATTTTCTACGAGACTGATGGCTGAGTCTTACGGTCCCTTTGATTAATTGTTAGCATAAGGTGGAAATGAGTGACAGTTGCCTACTAACTGTGGACATAGCAGTCAACCAGCATGTTACTTCCATGCTTTTACAAATACTTTTTTTTGGTTGATGGAATACGTTTACTCTGAATTTCTGGACGTGAATACTTGAACACGTACCTCTTCATACGCGGTCATGGAGGAATTGTCACAACAGAATGTAGGTTTTACATGAGGCCAACCCAACTGGCACCCGTTCTAGAAAAGCTTACCTGGTCTTGCCTGAAAAATACAACAGCCCGGAGCCTAGCACCTGGGAGATGCAGCATGAGTAAAGACCCTGACAACGCGTAATATATGTCTTTACGCTTCACGAATACTTACAATAATTTGAAAGAAATTCCAGGCAAGTCCCATCAAGCTAGGTGACTATATTTGGAGGACGTACACATAAATATCACAAGCATTAAACTGAGTAATTCCAGAGAAAATAAATTAAGATGGTCAATGATAAAGGTCTCATTAGACAGACACACAGGACCTATCCCTCTGTAGGTGATCACGTTCGTTGTCCTGCAGTAAGAACGTGACTTCTGTTCACTGGGGCTGGGACAGGATGAGGCCCTGGCCCCAGGGTTGCGAGGGCACCGCTGTCCGGGCTACGTAAGCCACTTGTCTGGGTAGCTGGGTGGGTGCAACAGGAGATCGCAGTTGCAAGGAAGGTGCTCAGCTGAGGGTCAGGGAGAGGGCGAGGCGGGATGAGGAGGCCTTGGGTGGAGAGAGAGGACCCCCGTTGGCTCCTGGGAGCCGGGAGGGACGGAAGCCAGGAATACGCCGGTACGGAGAGGAGCCAACTGGCATTCTGCTCACCTATGAACAATGAAAATAAGCAGGATGAAACGCAAGCACCGTTTGAAAAGTTTCTGTTATCGTCAGAAGCATCACAAATAAAACCAAGCCAGGTTCCCATAAGTGAAGGCCACATCCAGCTCTAGGCCTTCTGACAAATATTGCCTCTTATCAGCGGCTGAGCATGCCTTTGTCTTCTGAGCTTTCAGAAACACGAGGCTTGATTTTGATGCATTCTCCTAATGAAAATACTTGAGTATCAGTCCATAATTAAAAAAAAAAAAAGATATAGCTACGCCGAATAACCCTTATTAGAGCCGAGTCAGGCAGAACCATGAGGAGTTACCCGCGATGGGGAACGAGCACAGGGACCCCCTTCCACAGGGTGGAAGGAGGGCATGGGAGTCAGATGCTGTCAGAAGGGAGCAGAGGGACAGACGGCCTTGTATGTCCCCCGAGCCCCACACGGGCCGTCCGTCACTGCTCAGAGCTTGGCCACGGAAAAAGAAGCAGGCTGACCCCCTCCATGGGGCAGAGGAGGCCCCCCACCCCGAGACGCTCCCCCCCACCTGAACCTACTCTCTCCCATCCCGTTGGGTGGGCGTCTGGCGGCTCCCCTCCTCCAGGCAGGAGTCACGTCTCACTGGAGGTGATAACCTGTGTGTAACTGGGGCTGAGGGCACACGCTGTGCGAGGCTCTGGGCTCCAGAGTCGGGCTGCCTCCTGGAGGCCCACGTGAAGCTTACTCCTCACTTTGTTCATCCCACCAAATTTTATCAACTCCAAACATTTCCCTGTAAATGGCGGCCTCCCCGCATGCCCCTGAAGGTGGCGGAAGTAGTCTCCCTCAGGCTGAAATTCAGGAACAGAGTGCACACCGTTAGGGGAAGCAAGGAACTCTGGGAAGCACTTTGCTGTGTGAGCACCGTCAGGCCCGCAGGAGCTCTGCCTGAGTGCGTCTCCAGCGAGAGTCAGTTTTTAAACGTTTATTTATTTTGAGAGAGAGAGGGAGCATGAAAGCTGGAGCGAGAGAGAATACCAAGCAGGCTCCGCACCGTCAGCACAGAGCCTGACACGGGGCCTGGACTCCCAAACCCTCCGTGAGATCATGACCTGAGCCAAAACCAAGAGTCAGAGACGCTCAACCATTGAGCAACCCAGGCGCCCCGCCCACGAGCCTCTTACTCAAGGACTGGAGTGAGGGGCCATGTCAGATGTCCCAGCTCCTTCCTTCCCAAGGAAAAGGCGAAGGCCTGAAACCTGCTGGCGATTGGAGCCCCGTGATGGCGCCTGGGGGAGGTGTCTGGAGTCCAGGAGAGCGGGAGATAGAGTGGGGCAGTGGGAGCCTCGGGTCAGCAGACCTCCTCCGCGGAAGGAGAGAAGGCTGAGCAGGGAGCTGGCATCGGGGCTGGTGCCTGGTCCTCAGGCGCTGCTGGCCCACAGGCTGCTAGGAGGTCGTCCTTCTCACTGCGCTCCTGGGAGCTCTGGGCTTGCTGGCTGCAGGCACGATTGAGGATGCTGGGTTGTCATGGCAGCAGACCCCGGTGTGAGGGTTCTGGACACGTCCGCCTGTGGCCTCCTCAGGCCCCAGCACTAGTTAGGCCCGGAGGGCAGAGCGATGGAAACCTCTGTCTTCGTAGCCATCGGCTGCCTTTCTCCATCCTTGGCTCCTTAACAAGACTTTGTCACAAGATCTGGCACCTGCTCCCCTGCTAGGGGCCTTGGGGCAATTTTCCCGTGTCTGAGAAGTTCTGCTAAACCCTCTGTAGACTCCCCGTGTGGGAGTCCCTTGTCCCTCCTGCCTAGGCCTAAGCCTCGGAGGCCTGTGAGCCAGCCCCGTGGGCTCTGTTGTGACCTGTCCGAGGTCCGATGTGGTGCTCGCCATCGCCAATTTGTGGTGACTGCTTTAATACTGCGTCTTTATTTTATTTTATTTTTATTTGTATTTTTTCTGATTTTTTCAAAATGTTTATTTATTTTTGAGAGAAAGAGACGGAGCATGAGTGGGAGAGGGACAGAGAGAAAGGGAGACACAGAATCGGAAGCAGGCTCCAGGCTCTGAGCTGTCAGCACAGAGCCCGGCGCGGAGCCCGAACTCACGAACCGAGAGATCATGACCTGAGCTGAAGTTGGACACTCAACCGACTGAGCCACCCAGGCGCCCCAGAACTGTGTCTTTAACCCAAAGCTCTTCACACCTGGGCTTTGCCAGTTTTATGCAAAAGGCAGTTCTCAAAATGTGAATGAGTTCTTCTAAGGATTGAGCAGAAAAGCTGCTGCAACTTCAGAATTATGCATGTTGAGCTAGATAATCCAAGGTTAATTTTATGCGACAGCAAAATTGTTATTAAAGCATCAATCACTCGGGAGGAATTTGATAGTTCCCAGTTGAGCCTAAAGAGAAAGCTGTATTGAGGGACATTATTATAGGGATTTTCTGTTGTTCATGGACTGTTCAACACACCTGAAGTCAACAGTTTCTGTGAAAATTTTTATGACTTGTGTGAATTCCCCAGGGGCATCAAAATCGAGCGGAATAATCAAGCACGTCCAGTACGTGGACAGCACCCTGCCTTGCTAACAGCACTGAAGCCCGTGTGCGTGAGCGGCATGCCCGGAGAGCGGGCCGAGTGCCCATGCAGTGACCAGCACCCGAGGCCTGCACGGCCTTCTCTGCCCCCTCGCACGCAGTGAGGCTGGTGCACGGTGGAACCTTTCTGGACGCAATCGGTGCGGGGGCTTCACGCACTTACGCGTCTTGACTTAGTACGTCGGCCGTAGGTCGAAATCCTAGACTCTAAATCCGGAACACCTTCTCGCGCAAAGATGTTCCTGAAGCATTCCACGTCACTGCCGCCTTTTCAGTGTCAAACCATCGGCGAACGCCTTCGCCTATTTCGGTAGAGTTATGTGAGCAGACATTGGCAGGCAATAACGTTTCGTGATGTTGGAAAATGCTTGCAAGGTAACAACTCAAATGGAAAACAAACCAGGCTTGACAATAGAATGGAGTATTACTCTAATTATGGGAAATATGGAACCAGTTAGTGCTAATCTGTGGATGTGAGATGAGAAGGCCAATTTTTACTTTCTTCTGTTTTTCCAAATTGCATTCACGATGACGGCTCTGGAGATCGGTGTGGGTGGCGGCATAGGTGCGGGCACAGAGATGGGTACCAGGCCGTGGGTGTGGGTACCGTGGGACAGACACGCATGCGATCTTAAACAGGATGTGAAATAGAGACAGAGATGGGAAGGGACGTGAACAAGAAGGGTCCTTGGTCACCGTGGAGCTGGACCGAGGTGAGCTGGCCCCGGGATTCCTGCTCTTGCCTGAGGCAGCTGTTCTCCTAAGTGTCCCCATCAAACTTGAGAGTTCAGAGGTGAAATGCACGCTCGTGGTCCTGTGATATTCACATCAGTGATGGACATGCTCATACGCAAGGCCGAAGGCCAGTACAGTGCCTTGAGGGGCTTCGGGGAGGGGGTTGGGCCCCGCTTTGGAGAAAGCCTTCCTCCAGGCAGGGGTCACCTTGCCACGGGTCAGCTTTCAACGGCGATCTCTCCAGGGAGAAGACACCCCGGCCGCGTCCATGCAGCCCAGCCCTGGACCCCCTGGTTCCTCTACGGGGGCAGTGGCTCCCCCAGTGTTTGGGGTTGAGACTTTCCTCTGTACAAGTACAACACGTTGGAATTCTCACGGGATGAAACCAATGAAAACAAGACCAGCGGTGGCTTCGTATCTACACAGGTGTGTGTGTGTAACTCCCACTTAGACTGCCTCGACAGTTGCCTAAAGGTAGGCCTCGCCTTTCCTTTCCTGCTTCCTCATTTTCTTCTTGATTTGGTCTGAAAGTCCTCACGCTGAGTCCCGAATACTGAACTGAATCTCGGTCCTGGTGGCCAGTTCCAGCGTCTTCTCTCCTACTTACCTGCCTCCCTCTCCGGGTCGGGGGCTTCAGGGGCCCACGCTCTGTCCATTTCTGGCGACGCGGCGCCCCGTGGCTTCTCGCTGCCAGCCCTGCAGCAGAGGGGTTTCCCCACGGACAGGTGTTGGCTCGCCTTCTTCTTCCCCTCTGCCGGACTCCCCATGAGGATTGCCCACTTGCCAAGACCACCAGGGTGCTCGTCTCAACGGCGTCTGGGCTGACCGGCGGTCAAGCTGAGGCGCCCTCCATCAGGAAATCGCCCAGAGCCTCCCACGGGGGCAGCACCAGAGGCCACGGGCCAGTCCTGGGCCCCCTCGCTGTCACGCCCACCTGGGGGAGAAGGAGACGGCACATTCCGCGCGTCTTCACGGCCAACATCGTCTGCTACGTGCGGCTACAGGAGCCGACCGACAGGGTAGGAGCCACGCTCTGAGTAGGAGCCCACAGAGCCCAGGAAGAAACTCATTTCCTCTGCTTCCTTATGACCTTTGAGGTCGGGGAGCAAAACCCGCTCTTGGCTCCTCAATAGCGTCTTGGCAAAGGAAGTCAGGGTGCCTTTCACAGGAGGCCGGGGCACGTACACCGTGCTGGCTTCAAATGAGCCAGAGGGCCCGGCACCCGGTCTTGGCAAACTCGTGCTCCCCAGTGGTGGAAAGACAGAGACTTCCATTTTTTTCCCCGTTCTTTTGAACCCGCATTATAAAATGATCCCTTCTGCTGTTTTTCTGTATTTTAATTAATGTCATTTCATTTGTACTTGTACCCTCAGGCTCTGTCAGCAACAAACTATAATTTTACAAACTGGAGAAAAAGTTCTCTTCCACAGTATGTATTCGGAATTCAGTATTTTATTTCCACAGAGTTGTCCACGTTCTGAGAATCCAAAGCCTCCCGAATATGTCAACCCTCAACACCGGTTCTCCCAATGGCAAGGATGTCCTTGAAGGTGTTGTGAAATTCGTAGCCTTTCAAGGGACCCGCGTGTCCCAGGCGGCTCTTCCCGGATGGAAACTCTGTCCCTCCCCACCCTGGGCTATCATGACGACCTCTTCCTGCTCTGACAGGAAGCCCACCCCCCGCGAGCGACTAACCGCCACGGGTCGCCGTCTACAGCTGGGGACGACACTTCCTCACTTCACACTTTGCCCCCAGCTGGCTTCTTCTAGATAACCCGAGTGTGATGGTGTGAGCGCTGATAACCAGAGGAAGCCATGAGCCTTCCTAAAATAGGACAGACTCCTGAGCCCTCAACCAGAGCATCACTTCAGACAAAACCCGGCGCAAAAGTGGGTAATCTCTCTCGCCACCCAACCTGTCAAAGATTATTGTGAAAGCTGAGCCCGCTTGCTCCCGAAATGCCACTCAGCTGAAGATGTCCGCGGGACAGTCGGTCGCCGGGAACAAGAAAACCAAGGGACTCTGAGGTTAGATTTCCACAAAAACAAGCCCTGACACGTGGGTGTGTGTTATTTGCTGTGGGAAGTTGTCTGCCACCTCTGTCCTGGAAGGGGTGGGAGGGTCTGACCCCACTTGGCTTTTCTCACAGACTCTGGTTCTGAAATTTCACTTCAAGACCCTATCAACCTGCTGGCAAGGCCACAGACAGCTCATCTCAGACCAAAGGCACAAAGCAAATCTCGACCATTCCTGTCTTCTGGAAGGTCCTTTCTCTCTCAACAAAGTCTGCAGATTCTGGAGACCCAAAGACGATGGCCCCACATCTTGTGTGCCGTGCAAGGAGAACCGACTTTCGCAAGGTTTGCGAACAGCCCCGCAAACGCAGTAATTTGACTGCTCCCCAGAGTGTCACCTTTTCAATGTAAGTGCACCTGCACTGCCTTCTGGCAAGAAAGGACAAATCATTGAAAGCACATTTGCAAGAATTAACTGCAAGATTCTCTTTATTATCAAATGCTGCTTCTGAAAGCCATCGAGGAACCCCCTTCACTTAGCTCCCTTCTTGCCAAACAGAATCCAGACAAGCCTAGTTTCTTATCCTGTTGAAGAGTCTCCTTTATAAACTGGGGTGTAAATAAGGACAGTGACAGGTCCCACACTATGAGCCACTTTGGTCCCATCAGAACACACTTCAGCACATCTTTATCCCCGCAAGTTCTATGAACGGAATGTTGTTTTTTTACTTATGAACACAGAATGGAATATTGATTTTCATTCCTCCAGCCCATGTCAGGTTTTCCCCTCCTCCAGTAACGTTGAGATCAGGGTCTCACATCCATTTATAAACAGGTGACTAGGAAAAGCGAGTCTCTAGAGTGTGATTATTTTATAGCTTTGAAAGATCCGCTATATAATTGTAATATATCTCTTCAAATGAATGCTTGATTCTTGCTGATGGAGTCGGGGAGGGAGGGGGGCCCAGAAATGGTCAGCAACCTAATGTCGTGTCAATATCCCCGGCAGCAGGAGACTGTGACAAATTACTTCCGAAAATGGTTCTTTCCCGAGAAGAATGATCTTCTCGAATTAAGCTGCGTGGCTACAAAGATCTTTCTGAAAAATGAACAATAAATGGTGAATTTTAGGAAGTGAAGATAAGAAAATCCAATTTATGGACATCCGGCACTCTGAGTAGGTAGACCGGACACGAGTTGGGCAGTCACGGGAGTCACTGGGGACTCTGCCTTTTTCCTAGACATATTCTTTTAGACCCATTTATGAAGTGAAAAGCTTATTACATTGAATCAACTTGGTTTTCCACTAAAAAAGACCAATCCTATTAATTTTCTGTACAAGATAGTGGGGAAGAGAAGGCGAGAGGCTTGGAGAACGTTCCAGGGAAAGTGCTGGATTGATTGATTAAAATTGGGGTTAACTCCAAGGACCAGGGCTATGAACACGTCTAATTTGGCATGCGAAAGGTCTTTCCAGACAAGACTGGAGGCCCAGATGTGATAAATGAAAAGATGGACATAATTAACTCCGAGAAAGTAATTAAAAGCTTTTGTATAGCAGAAGTCACCATAAACAAGTTCAGCAGTGCTTTTGGTCCCGATGCAGCGGCCAAAACCATTTGGACCATGCTGCAGCAGCCAAAAACCTCCACATCCCAGTGGTTTCAAGCAACGAAGGTTTATTTCCCACTTACGGTACATGCTCACCGACGTTGCCAGGCGTGTTCCCACCTGCGACATTGGTCATTGTGCACGGGAAGCAAACATGACAAACCACTTACTGGCTTTTCAAGACCTTTTAAAAAGGATGTCAAAGTGACACAGATGATGTCTGCTCAGATTTCATTGGCCAAACAAACCATATGCCTATGCCCGACTTTCAGAGGAGAGGAATGTGCAGTCCTCCCCTGATCTCAACAGGAGAAAGAGAAATATTGGCAAAGAGCAGTACAGACCACAATCTCTGCCCCTCTGACGATCAGGTGGTCACAGTGACAGCCTATGATCGTGAGCCTGTGCTGATTTGGGAGAAAGGTGAGGAGGGAAATGAGTGGGTAATAGGTACAAACACAAAAGAAAAGGAAAAAGAGTGCACGAATTAGGTTACTATCGTATTGATGGTGTTGTTTTGCAAAGTTGTGTGTGTGTGTGTACATGAAAGCTTTTTACAAAACATAATACATAATTTTTCAGTCTGTGCCGTGTTCTCTTTGGTCATCTGTTGAATTTTTTTTATTTTATTTATTTTAAGAAATCTCTATACCCAACGTGGGGCTTGAACTCATGACCCCGAGGTCAAGAGTTGCCTGCTCTTCCCACTGAGCCAGCCGGGCCCCCCTCATCTGTGGGATTTGAAAACAGAGTCTCCACTCTGGACACAGCTGTGCCAGCAAGAGCATCCCTCAGCTCGGAGCCCCACCTCTGCAGCGCCCCACGCCCTGGCCCTGCGGGAGCTCTGCCCTACCAGAGGATGTCTGATGGAGAACGTCCAACCAGTGGCATTGGTTATTGGCCAACCAGGTAGGGATACCAGCCTAAAATTCTCCTGCGATCTGCTGTCTCAGAGAAGATGTCTCACTGGGTGTTCTTTAAGCGACAAATTTCCATTTTGTGGAAAATTTATAATATGGCTCCCAGGCGCTATTTCATCAGGTGAAACGGAAAAGACAATGAACCCTATAGGTCTTCACCTCACACGTACTTACAAACCTATTTCTGAACTCTTGCTTGTTATATGCTATTGTTTTCCTAAAATGTCTGGAATTTTAAACCCGATTGATTCATTCCTGATACAATTGCATTGTTTTCGAATGATCACCAAAGCTGCAGGGAGGACAGGGCTTTAGGGCTTAGGTTACATTCTTTTTTTCCTTTTTTTAAATTTTTTTTAAAATGTTTATTTACTTTTGAGAGAGAGAGAGAGAGAGAGACAGAGCACAAGTGGGGGAGGGGCAGAGAGAGAGGGAGACACAGAATCTGAAGCAGGCTCCAGACTCCGAGCTGTCAGCACCCCGATGCGGGGCTGGAACCCAGGAACCTTGAGATCATGACCAGAGCTGAGGTCGGGTGCTTGGCGGATTGAACCACTCAGGCGCCCCGGGCTTAGGATACATTCTTAAGGAAGGATTCACAGAGCCGCGACAGAGTGGTCACTATGTGTATTTTAAGCTGAGCTACGTAGGCACGGCGTTCAGGTGTCGGGCGTCACTGCTCAGCTGACTCCATCGATGGCAGGGTCATTGATCTGCCATTCAAAACCACTGAATCAATTGTTCTATGGTCAACGGAGGCCACACTGCCTGGATACCGTGCTCGTCAGTCACAGCGACATGGGTTAAGTCCGCTTAGATTTGTACGTCTATTGAGATACCTATTAGTTAAATAATGCCGAGCTATATTCAGATCCCTTCACGTGGAGTAAGTATATATTGCTTGGGCTGTCAATACATAACTGAATTATTATTTCATTCTATGTAGTAAACCATCTTTCCAGGTGCTGGAGACGTGCGAAGGGATAATTCATAACAGCGGCCCAGGGGTGCAGAGCCATACATTAACGGCATGTGATCGAAATCAGACACCTGCCAGACCTGACGGAAGAAGCCCTTCTTCTTTACACGGGTAGCCGAGTCTGGAAGTTATGTTTTCCCCAAGTGTGCCCATCCTGGAGCCTGCAAAGAAGCACTAAGGCCCGTGCGGCAGAAGCAATCTGTTTCACTTAAGATATCTGTTTCCTGGCTGATGTAGGCAAGGCCAGTGTGCCCTGTAGTGCAGCTGGGGTAGCAGACGGGGCACACCGGCTGCACGCGGGCTCTGTCCTTCCCCGGAGGAGGAGGGTCTCGGCAGGTGACAGCCTCGATGAGCGGCAAGTTTCTTATCTGTAAGACAGGACTAGGTGGGTAGGTGGGTAGGTAGGTAGGTAGAGGTCTAGATAAATGGGTGATAGGAAGGTTGACAGAGAGAGACTGATAGACGTTAGATGAGAGATGTGGGTATGATTCTGATGCGGGTACGTACTCAACTCGTCCGTAAAGCAGGAGAGAGAAGGGCTGCCTCTCTCTGGCCCCCGTGGCCCGGGACCAGCCACCGGAGGGGGCAGCTGACGCAGCCTGGAAGCGTGCGGGAGGAAGGCCAGGCAGTGCTGGCCAGCGACAGCCGGAGCCGGGGACCCCGCAGCTGGATTCCTCTCCCTCGTCCTCGGCACAGACTGCTCTCCGCGCAGTGGTTTCACCCCGCCTGCCCAGAGATGCTCCTCGGGACGGGGCAGCGGGCTTTTCCTTGTGAGGAGGGGGCCCGCTCAGAGAGCCTCCCTCCTCCCGACCTCTGCACTCGTCCCCCTTTCTGGGTCCTGCCCTGTGCCCACACTCACCAAGCTGCCTGCCTGAGGTGTAACCTCAGCACTGTATTCCAGGGTGTCTGGGCCAGGAAAACCGCTATGACGGAAACTCAGGCCACCACGATACCCCGTCCATCCCCGCAGGCCCGTGGCGAGAGTTTGAACACATTTCAGGAGGAAGTTGAAATTAACCACGTGTTTGCAGTCCTTTCCGTGACAGCACGGACTCCCGTGACCATGCCGTCAAGCCTGCCGTGACTTGTGGCAGGGAGACCCTGACGGGGGGAGGTCACACGAACAAGTGGCCCCACACGTCCCTTGCTCAGGGGTCGGACCTGTCTGTCTGCACAGCCTCAGTTCCCCCGGTTGGTGCATGTTTCTGCAGAGGGGGGCCCTCACCGTGACGCCCGGACAGCCTCCCTCCCCAGACCCCGTGAGCACGCTGCTCCCCTCAGCCTCCGCCACCGGGCTGTCCCCTCCAGGGGCTCCTGCTGCTGGTACTTGGTAGGACTCTCCTCTGTCCCCTGTCCCACCGCTGACCACCTGTGGGCACAAGCCAGCCGTGCAGATGTGCCCTGCTCTTCTCCACCTCCTGTTCTGGAACGTTCCCGGGCTTTCATGGCTCTTTAAAGCGAGGGGCTGATGGCACAGAACAACTGAAGTTGTGTGAGGCGTCTGTCCGTGAAAGGGTCCCCACCCCCCTGGCCGGATATCTCCACGACAGTGTTTGCTTGGGGACAATCCTCATGCTGTTTGAGCAGGGCGCAGGCCCCCAAGAGCAGGGTGACCTTTAAGACGCAGGGACACAACCGCACGACGACAGGGTCCCCTCAGAGAAGAAGCCTTTGGAGAACAGCTCTCTGAACACACAGCTACCCTAGAGCCTTGAAGTCATGACGTAGGTGGAACTTGTGTTTCTCCTTGAACCCTTATTGCTAAAATTGTTTCCTTCTCCCTCGTGCCGAACCACAGACCTTCTCTCCTGCCCTGTTGGCGGGACTCATCTGCGGCCTCAACTGTGGCTCCAACTTTGACAAGAGAAGCCGCAGGCATGAGGGGTCCCAACAATGGAGTCAGACGGTGAATGAGGAGGGCCTTTCCGTGAACCACAAATCACGGGGGGCCACAGTGGGCCTTCCAGCTCCTTTCAAAGGTGGGGAGAGATTCCCTTTGAGCGGTTTATTAGTTTATCAGGGTTTTCTGCTTAGGGACTCCAAGTCTCCCAAAGAATGGCCCATTTTAGGTTTTTCCAGGTTAAAATTTAGCAGAGTTCTCAGACTGGCTCTGGGCGTCCACACAGTGCTTCAAAAATCACGCTGCTGCTGTGTATGCTTATCTATCTTGAGAGAGAGAGGGAGAGAGACAGAGAGAGAGAGAGACAGCATGTGCCTATGAGTAGGGGAAGGGCAGGGAGGGAGAATCCCAAGCAGGCTCCACGCTGTCAGCACAGAGCCCAGCTTGGGGCTTGATCTCACGAACCATGAGATCACGACCTGAGCGGAGGTCAAGAACCAGACAGACGCTCAACCGACTGAGCCCCCCAGGAGTTCCTATACCACTTTTTTTAATGAGAAATTTTAAAACTAAAATGTGGGTTCCAGGCTGCCTTAAAAAGAGCCACCAAGGGGACCCCGTCTGAGAAACAGTGACAGTAGGGAGGGGGGTAGCGGCGGCTGTTTCCATGGGGTGGTTCTCTGCACTTGGCACAGGTCCCGCCGTGCCCTCTCCCCTCCCGGCCTCCTCAAGCCCGCTCTCCTGCACGTGCCCACTCGCAGGGCCTGCCTGCCCCTCCCCGCCCCATGAAATGCTGCGTCCATGAGGCCCTCTGACAGAGGGAGATGGGCCACAGGGACGACACGGGGACCACGGGACAGCCTCGGCAGCTGGGTGGGGGGTTGGAGCCCACGCCGCAGAGGGCAGATTCTGTAAATCTGACTCTTGTCCTACTCAGTACTTAGATTGTGGGCGATGATGTTAATTAACGACACTTTTATGAATAATTTTTTTTAAGAAATTACAGCAGACAGTCAGTGAACGTGGTTGCCCCAAGTCAAGGCAAGTTGCTGTCCATCACCCTTAGGGGGAGGAAGAAGTTTCCCGTGATCTTCTGAGGGTCCCGGCTGGGTCTGAAAATTAAACCAACGAAGGCAGATTAACAGAAGAAAAGCATACAGATTTATCTAATATCAGCTTTACATGATGCAGGAGACTTCATAAAACCGGAAGACCTGAGCCTTTTCATATTAGGTTTGATGAAGGACAGTCATGGTAAATGTGAGCAGATGTGGAGGGTATGAGCTAAAAGAAATAAACTGGGGGGAACTTGGCAGGGCCGGCGTGTTCAGGTTCCTCTCTCGGGGTCCCTCTATCTTGGAGGTCAGGACCCCCTTCCTCCAGGGACTGGGGCACCGCCCACAAGGGAGGTCACCTGCTTTAAGGCAGGAGAGCAGGGAAGGGCAGACAGTCCTTCCTGCCCTGCTGTGCTCCCCAGATTCCTTCTGTCAAAATGTTCAATATACTGAGGCACCATATTTTGGGGCAGCAGGTTCTGAACCCCGTCAACCTCATCAGAATTCAGTAATCTCGGGACGCGCTCTCTAGATGGTGCCCACGGGATTTCTCCGGAGGATTCAGAGAAATGTCTGCAGTGATCTCTTTTCTAACCTCAGAAGCGATGTGATGGCCCCCCGGTCATAACCATCACCACCTCTGTGATTC
Source organism: Panthera uncia (assembly GCF_023721935.1). NCBI lineage: Eukaryota > Metazoa > Chordata > Mammalia > Carnivora > Felidae > Panthera > Panthera uncia. The sequence continues at coordinate 150,471,027 of NW_026057577.1, forward strand.
CACCTGTGCTAAATCTAGACGGATATCACCTATAACTGCCAATCTGGGAAAGGTCGGGGAGAGGCTGTGGGAGAGTTGGTCAAAGGGAAAGGGGCCCTTGATGGAGGCAGGACCTCAAGTCACAGAGGCGTGGAGCGGAGTTCCTTTTCTGACTCAGTCATACAAAACGTTCAGGCGAATCACCATGCACCTAAACGTGTCTGCCCTTTGCAGTTCTGAGGGCTCGGTGATGAGGAAAGGGCTGGTGGGGAAGCGGACACAGTGTGACTGAGCACTACGGGGATTCTACGTGGGATTTATGACATCCCCTGCCTGGGACACAGAGCACCGTGTCTACACTGTGTTCTCCCCTTCCCCCCGAAAGCGAACGACCCACATCACCGGGAGGCAGTGTCTGAGCAGCTCCAGCCTTCAGATTGACGTGGGAAGCACATCACCTCCAAGTCAACTTCGCGAAGGTCTCAGGCAATTCCGCGTAGAGTCCCCTCATCTTGTAAATGACTTGTTCTTCAACTGGACTACAGAACAGTTTGGCCTGGATGGTCCCTGAGTCCTCCAGCTCTGAGAAGCCATGACCCTAGAATCTGGAGTACCTCCCCACGTCATCGGATCATTATAATCCCACGTTTTCCAGCTCAGGGGACTGCTTCTGCTGCTCAGCGTCTCCTGTCTGTTGGACCTCCATTTCTTTGTCTCTCTCCACATCTTCACGCTGAGATGGGGTCCAGTCTAGGCTCATTGGATGCCTTTTCTCATCCAATCCTTACAACTCTTCTAAGGGAGGGCTCCCACCCACACGGGCGATGCGGCTACTAGACGCTCTCCCCTCCTCTTCTCCATCGTTAAGATGGAAGGGAAAGGGCTCTAGGTACCTAACAAGCACGGGAGCGAATAGCGAGCCAGGGGATAGCGGGTAAGGAATTTGGTGGAGGTGAAGTTCATGAAGCCGTACGTAGTTAAAGACAGAATAACAGCACAACTTGTGTGCGATCCCCCTTTGAGGGAGGGTAGGGGAGGTGAGCGTGCAATTGGAGGAGACAGAGAGCTGCCGTTACCCAAACTTCCCACTAGGGGCGTGATCTTCTGGAGAAAGGATCCCCGCCATCAACGATGGACAGGGGACCCCATCCTGGCAGGAACACCGGGCAGGTACCTCTGTATAGTCTGGTCAGCCATGCATCGGTTAGAGTAAAAGTCCTCCTTTCAGAAGCCTAGAATGCAGTTTCCTGAAAGTCATCGGTAGTCAACGATAAACAATTGTACAGAACTTCATCTTCTATTTGTGCCTCTGAACTGTTCAGCCATGGGTCTATTTGGGATCTCAGGTAGACATTCCAAGGCTTGATGTGATAAGCCAATTTAAAGGATGGTGGGGGAGGAATTATAATTCAGTGATTCCCAGTGGGGGGCTGAGCACGGGGCTGCGGTCAGCCTCTGCAGGAAGGTTCCCTCTCCTTAAAACTCTGCTAGATCTGTTGTGGGGGCATCATCCCTGCTGGGACAGAGGTGAGAGCCAGTGATAACCTCTCAGCTGCTACTCAAGGATGAACATCCTCGGGAAATGTCTCCCACATTCACTCCACTTGCCAAAGATTTGGTTTCCAAGTAAATTTAGCAATTAATCTTCCATATACCTAGGTAGAAAGTTGAAAGTATGTGTTGCTGAGCATGTGCATTTCTCTGAGACTTAAAAATCAGACACAGGCTTCTTGAAATGCACCACGCGGGTCATGAGGTGAAAAGCCCTTGGCTGCTTTTTGCCATCACCAGGCTGCTCTCGGGCTCTCTGCACGTTTGCTCCGCAGCGTAAGCGCTTGAGGTCGCTCATGCATATTTTCCTTACAACCAGGGCCTTCAATCTAAAAATCCCAGCACCTATTAGCTTGATGGGATCCTTTACAGCGGGCTCCCGCAGGGGCCCTCCACGAAGAAACACGCCACCGGGAAATCTATTCCAAATTCCTGTGGGCAGACTTCTTGAAATGGAGCTCCTGTCCTGGTGTCTGAACGCTCTACGGCAGGCCTGGGGGTCGGACTCCGGAAGGCAGGAGTCATCCTTCCTTCTACGGCGGGCTCAGAGCCCGTCATTGGAAATGCCCCATCTCCTGCAGACAAGTGGCTCCCGGTCCTGACCTGAAAAGAGGAAGGAAGTTATAAGGCCCCAGGCAGCGGGCATCAGGCATCAGCATCTCATTGGACGAGTAAGGTAAACAGCAGGTGGTCAACAGCTCCCCAGGTAATAGTCACTTGTGTTCAGTATCGTTGTGAACTAGGAAGGCTTTAAAACGATTTTAAGACAAAAGGTGGCATAGCCCTCCTACACAAATGTAGGGAAAAAATTCTAAAGTTTCCGAGTGGGAGCATCTGAGCCATATATATATATATATATATATATATATATATAGTGAATTTGCTGATCCAAAGCCACAGAAGGGGAAGACATTGGGTCAAAACAAATTGTCATTGGAAAATGAGGACAATGTCGTTCAACAAGATGGCTTTGAGTTTAATTTTTTTAATTTTTATTTATTTTTGAGACAGAGAAAGACAGAGCATGAACGGGGGAAGGTCAGAGAGAGGGAGACACAGAATCTGAAGCAGGCTCCGGGCTCCGAGCCATCAGCACAGAGCCCGGCATGGGGCTCGAACTCATGGACTGTGACATCACGACCTGAGCCGAAATCAGACGCTTCGCCGACTGAGCCACCCAGGCGCCCCTAGATGCCTTTGAGTTTAAAAATGAAAATTTCCATCTTACATCAAGATAGAAGGAACAACATTCAAGTAGACATTTATGAAAAATAATGTAAACATTTCTGGTAGAACTTTTCACTTGTTAGTAAGTTATTTGTTTGTTTAGTTTGTTATTTATTTGTTGGTAAATGATAATACACATGAGAAAAGTGACATGGTCAGTCCTATAAAGTCTTCCATGTTGATTTTATATAATATTTGCAATAAAATATGTAGAGTTATGGTCTATGTGGATTAATGGGCTTTCCCACACCGGGTAATCCCACCCTATGTGGTGAGACGTGGAATCATTGGGAAATAGAGAGGCAGACTGGGACTCCGTTTACTTCAATGTGTTCACGTGACTCTCACCCAGGATGCGTTCAACTCTTGCTAGCTCAGGCAAGGAGGGAGGAGACGGGTGGCTCAGAGTCAGTGCCAGGCCGCAGAGAAACATGAGAAGGACAGAGGGGCTGAGGAACGGGAGCTACCGACACGAAACCTTGAGGCTGGCCTTTCCTCCGTCTCAGTGGAGAAGTCCCAAGGTGCCAAGCGGTGTTTGTGCTCTTCCTTAAAAATAGTAGATCTTGGGCGGGAGGGCCACATGCCAAACTGCTGGGTTCCAGGGAGCAGGGGGAGGGGAGACATACCCATCGGTTTCCATTATGGAAGGCATGTGGCACCGCGTCCATTACCGCCACGCATAGTGGAGAATTCCAGGCAAAAGGAAAGAAACGTGTTCCACAGGAAAAAGACAAACATTCCTTGGAAGATTATTGTTACAGACACTTTTGAAAATCCTTTAATAAGCAGGATTGGCTGAGAAGGACTAAATTTCCACCGGAAACCGTGTTATGTACATTTTGTGTATGATGTAACTTAGATGTTGAGTCACGACACCAAGAGACTCGTGGTAAGCCAGATGCCTCTCCTCGGCAACCTAGCTGAGCACAGATTGGAAACTGGAAGGTCGTGGAAACTCTGTCAGGGTGTTAAGGCTATGAAAGAACAAGACGTGGGCTGGAGGGGTCAGCTGTAGAGGGAAGTCGAGATCCTACGTTGGTTACTGGACAAGTAAGGATGGAGAATGCAAAGCAACCCCGCACTGACCCAGCCTTCACAACCCTGTGCTTATGGAATGAGTGTGCCCCATGCTAACCAAACAGAACGCAGAAATGTGAGTTTCAGGGGGCAGGGGACAGAGCTCCTTGGGGGTCTGAGACAGAGGTGTGAGCAGGGCCTTCAAGAGCTCCTTTCCCAGCAGCGACCAAGTCGTATCTTAGCATAACGTGATCTTTTAGGTTTTGTTGATGGAGACAATGCCAAGATTGCTGAGGGTATTAAAACAAGGATGAGTGAACATGGGATCGTTTCAGACTCGTGTGGGCTTTCTGAAATTAGGGCAAATGGTGGGCTCAGCAAAGATCCTCACTCATAGGCCAAAGTTTTACAGTTGACGGGGAACCCTGTAAGCGTAGTGGTCAGAATGGGACGCACGAGAGGCTAGTTTGATCGGGGCCAAATGGGACACCACAGGCCTGGAATACAGGTTTTTTTTCCTGGGAGTGACAAACCTGGTTGGACATCGAATTGGTGGGTGATGAGGACATAGCATTAGGTTTCTTAACGCTTGTGGCAGAGCTGTGACAAAAAGAAGGTTGCAGGCTGGGGTGTGTGGACATCAATCGAGATGGGCCATTACCAGGGAAGGGCTGATACCAGCTCCCCGTGGCTGCAAACTCACCTTGAGGTCCGGAAATGTGTTCCGCAGCCCTTGCCCGGTGATTCCACATCTGCGGAGCCGAGCTCCGTGCTAGTAAGGAGAGCCCTACGCCAGGACTCGCTCAGCGGGAGCCCTGGAAAGACAACCAGCTTCCCTCCTAAGACTGAGTGGCACCTGAGGAAACTGGGAGGCCAGGAAGTTTTCCTGTTCTGTGGACTCAGGGGGAGACACTGGATAGATTACGTGGGAGAGCCGGGCACCCCTGTCTGAGGCCTCCACAAATATATCTGCTCGTCTGATTTAGGAGCGGTCCCGAGTGAAGGCAGAAAATTGAGTAGGTCACCCTACACTCTCCCAGACTTTGGAATTTATGGAGAACAGACATTCCGGAATAATCAAAGATGGCGGGGATAATTCGATCAGATTTCTGGAGACCTCTTGAGGGATGTAATCAGGGAATCATGAGTAGATTACATCAGCTCTGAGCCTCAATACTCTGACCTTTCGGGGAGCAGTTGCTGTCGGCCGCTCCAGCCCCTTCACTGGCCTGGAATGTAGGACAGCTGTCTGTGGGAGTCCCAACGGGCTGATGCATGAACACCCACCCTTTTCTCTCCCATTCGCAAACCAGGTAAGAAATAAGAAAGAGGATGCCAGCAAAAGAAATACCGCTTGTGTTTCTGATGGAGGTGATTAGACAAGGGGTGCTGGATAGACAACCGAAGGGGTTGACCAAGGCTTCCTCCTGAAGGTAGACAAACCCGCCACGAACCCTACGTGTGGAGTGGGTTCCAGACCACGTGGCAGAAATGGAACATCCAATTACCCTGCAGTTCCGAGAGGAGGAAGAGGGAAGGCACTTAGCCGAACACGGCTGGGCCCCCTCTGAAATCCCTCAGTCGATTAGTTCTCCCTCCCCTGAGGATGAGCAAATCCCGGGTAGGGAGAAGGAACAGGGAATCACACTCTTGGGGCAACAACCACCAGGGAGACGGAATTTGCACTTTACCTGCCTTTAAGAGCATGAGCTTTGCGGAGGGAAATGATAAATTTCAGAGCCGTTGTAAAGATTCAAAGGGGTGATCTAGTACATAAAAATTGTCTAGCAAAGTGCCTGAAACACACGAAGTGCGGACAAGCTATGAGCTACCAAGGTGTCATCATAAGCATCTTGGACATTTCCATGTCGCCGTGTTTCTGCTGTTCCACTGGTTTCAGCGTGTTGCTGATGATGCTAAATCGCCACCATATTGTCTATTTGTCCATCGTTACCAGGGTTGGGATTTGTGGAAATTAAATAAACATGACACTGTAATATTGTAAACGGTGATTTGAGAGGGAGCTGAAAATTTAAGACAACATATGATGTCATTGTTTGAGTACATATTTAGAACCCGGTCTCACTTTCCGCATAATCCCCGGGAAATCAAATTTGCCCAGAAGGGCAGCTAATAGCCAGAAACACTGCAGGTTGAGCCTTGTCAGGACAACTTCTAATCAAATCATACCTTTTATAATCTGCATATGTCGTTTTTTCTCTCCCTCCCAGACCTGTGACTGCTAGACGTTTGTTACTTGGTTTTTGGTAATTTTTATCATTATGCTTCTTACACGTGACTGAGGTGGGACTGGTCCGCGTCTTAATTCCAGCCCAAGTGTAGCTATTGTTTCGTCAAGGCTTAGAGTATTTGGGGATCAGGACAAGTAGGGTACCCAAAGGGGGAATGTCAAAGGTATGTTGGCTGGGGCCAAATGGAGGCCTCCTGGAGAATACTTTGCACTCTGTCCCCAAATGGATAAGCCTCTGCCATCAGCCTTATGTATATTGTCATGGTCCCTGGATTATGAGAACAACTTTGGATAAGTCATGGACACGATTATGAATAATTAAAAGAAAAATCTGTAAGTAAGAGATGACAACGTGGAGAGCTCAGGGACAAGGAGGCTGCTGCTGTTCCCCTCCGCCCGAGTCAACAGAGTGCCCCGCATTGGCCACCGACAACGGCTGTCAGTGTCCTTTTCTTCTGCCCCCGGCTTCCCATATATATTTAATGCCTTTCTGCGGTCAAGATCGTTGGAGAGATACGAACTTCTCTTCTCCTTCATTAGAAAAGCAAAGAAAATAATTGAATAACAAAGTAGTTAAACAAAACTTGAAATTGGCTGATTGCCATTGCGGGGGTAACGTGTTCCCTACTTTTAAAAAGCTCAATCTCGAGGCAGAGATGCGGACCGGACTGGACGTCTTCTTGGAGCCTCGGATCTCTGCCTCTCAAGGGCAATCTACCCCGGTCAAATGCTCGATCTGGGGAGGGGGACGGAGACCAAAGTGTCACCTCTGTCAGTGTTCGAACCTGCACCGGCCAGGCCACCTCTGCCACTCCGGTCATTCGGGGAGCCTTGGGTCCTGTGGGTGGGGCCAGCCCCTCCCAGCCTCACTCGGCAGCCTGAGCCCCTCAACGGACAGAAGTGAGACCTCAGGAAGTGGTACCTGCTTTTTTCCACTCTCTGGATCCCAGCCCTGACAGAGATCTCTCCTGCAGCAAACTTCAGATGGGCTCCCGGGGCCTTGGCTCTGTGCCTGCAGAGCTCTGTCTAGCACGAATCCTGCCCAGTCCATTTAGCGAGACTCCCCCTACTCTTGATGTCTCCTGGGGGGGTTTTCCATCTACTGACCACTGCCCCGCTCCTCGGCTCTACACCCCGCTGTCCTCGCTGCGCGCAGAACGGAGCCCTGTTCTATCCCCGAGGTCTGTCCTTCCCTGTTTCAGTGTTTCCTGTATCGCTTTACTGCCGTCCGGCTCTGGACCTCTAACAACACCAGGTCCCAGCGTCCGTCCACAGTCAGCGTCTCTGACCTCTCCCTCCCTCCCTCCTCAATGCAATGGTCAAAGGACAGAAACGGCCGAACCACGCTTCATCACCATGGTGCACGCTCCAGGGAGCACCATTTCCTGTCTTTGTGGGGGGTGGGGACCCCCCCAATGGACATGGGGCCTGATGCCACGGCTCAGGAATATGGTTACCGCTGCTTCGGCCTTTGTTTTGTTTTGGGTTCCGCTCTGTTTTCTCTTCTGCTCCTGAGAGTTAAATAGCAAAAGGGAGATGAAAGTCCAGCTCAGTCCCTTGTGCTGGATCGACGTGGAGGTCACACACACCCAGGAGGCATTCTAGATGCAGGTGTGTGCAGCCCCTTCACCTGACCCAACACCAAGGCTTTAGCTCCGTGGCATCTCTGTTCCACGGCTCCATTCACTTTGTGACTGTTTGGTCTCAGGTCCCTGACCGCAGAGGAGCAGAGACCAATCGTCCTAAGTGTTTCCCGTCCTTCCATCTACCGACGGCTTGCTCACTGGCCCCTTCTTTGTTCTAGAATGCCCTCTCACCCTATCCATCCATCCATCTTAGTGCCTGGATTTGGAGATGTCTGTTTTGAATAGCATTTTTGAAAGAATTGCCGAGTTTTCCAGAGAATTTCCACGAACTGATGAGCTCTCTGATAAATAAAATTCTACTGTTTTTGTTTTTTTCTTTTTACTTGTTATTTTGAACTAATATTAGACGTACAGAAAATTACACGAATAGTTCAGAGAGTCCTGTTGGCCTCTCGACTGGCTTCCTCTGGTGTGAACACCTGACAGGACCTTCGTATCGAAGCCAGGATGGTGTCAGTGGGGCCACTCTACCCGCTGAAGCAGAGAGGCGCCCGGCAGACGTCACGGGGGTGATGCGGCCTGACCACAAGGCCTCGTTTCCATGGCGCTCTTGCCAAAAGTTCACAACGCCATCCCAACTCTGGGAAAACGGTAGATAACCCAAATTATTCTACAAATAATTAACTAGAATGTTTCAGAGACTTCAAGAACGTGAAAGGCCAGCGTATTTTCTGCTCGGATCGCCGTAACAAAGGGCCACCAGCTGGAGGCTCAAACGACAGAAGTTTCTGTTCTCAAAGTTCTGAAGGCCAGAAGTCCAAGATTAAGGTGTCGACAGGATAGGTTTCTTTGGAGGCCTCCCTCCCGGGCGTGCACACAGCCACCTTCTCACTGTGACCCCACATGGCCCTTCCTCCTCCCCCCACATGGCACTCACAACTCTGGTGTCTCTTTATCTGTTCCCTCTTCTGATAGACCTCATCCAGTTGGACCAGGCATGTCCCGACGGCCTCACCTCAACATGATGTCCTTTGTAAACACTCCATCTCCAAACAAGGTCACCTTCTGAGGTTCTGGGAGATAGGATTTCAGCACATAAAATTTGAAGGGACACAGTTCAACCCATAACAGGTGTGAGCACTGAACACAATATAGAACCCTAGCCTGGGTTCTGTGACACAGGAAGGACATCAGTTGAAACGCTAGCAAAATGCAGATTTTCATTTGTTAAAGTCAGTAACACTTGGACACTGTCCCTGTGTGTTTCTTAGAAAAACATATTAATGAGGGAGAAGGAAGCTAATATATTAGAGTCAGGTAACATTTTATACATGCTGACCTTATAAAGCTTAAAACGACTAGTGATTGAAAACATTTATAGAAACATTTGGTGGCTTTTTAAGAATGCACCACTCAAAAAGGGTTTATTACCATAAAATAGAATATATTATTACTAGTTAAAAGAAAGATAAAATACATTCCACGTTCCACCTTGTAGAAAAAAGCAAAAACATGAAGAAAGGCAGAGGAAAAATGGTTTGTATCCATAAATAGTTGCCCAAAGCTAGATATTGCATAAGGTTATGGGAATGCAAATACCACGGATGCTTAAAAACGCTTCCAAATGAAAGGAAGAGATGCCAGAGAATTATTGCAAATCGCTCTCTAGAAAAGTAGAAAGAAGTCTCTGCATTAACCAGGAGACACAGTTCCCGGTCGTTGTCACGTGGTCATAAACTACAGATGGGCAGCCCATGTTTTGCAAAGTTGAAGTAACTGCTTTTCCTAATTACGAAAGTAATTAATATCCATGATAAATGAAAAACCCGAGCAAACACAGAAACATTTACAAAGAGAAATACCCTGGATCCTAAAACCTACAGATCCTCTCGGTAAGCCCTCAATTACACCCCATTTCCTTCAGACTTTTTGTTCTGCTTCTGCCTATACTTACATTTTATTAAAATGACATCAGACTGTTCCGCAGCTTTTAATATAACAATATGCCGTGAGCAGATCTCCACGTCGCTAAATAACGATCTTCGTCTTTATTTTTGAAGCTACGGGATTCTGTTATCAAGCCATAGCATACTTTCTTTACCCAAATACCTATTTCTGGATATCACGGTTATTTCGAAGTTGTCACTGTTACAAACATTGCTGAGATGACTCCTTAAGTAAGAGCCTCTGCACGTTTGTCTGGCGATGTGGGGGGGATAAGTTCTTAGAAATGGAGTTATTGGTGGGTTTGCAAATGTTAAGGCTTTGGAAGAAATGGCGCCAGAGTTCTCTCCAGAGACCTTGTGCCAGTTCGTGTTCTTGCCACGTGTTGTGCACATGCTCCCTCTCCGGTCTTTCCACCGTAGCAGATAAGGTCGTTTCTTCAACCTTTGCTAAACCAATAGGCAGAAAATGCTCTCCGTGTACCAGAATTTCAGTTCGGGTTCCAGGGGAGAGCAATTCCTTTATGTGTTCGGTGGAGGCTGGTGTCTCTTGTGGGTTGTGCGCATACGTGGTTTGTCTCTTCCATTAGGATGTCTGCTCTATATTGAGGGTAACTCTTAGGGGGTCAGATGGTTTACGTGTTCATTGTCTCCCCGGTTGGTTGAGTGGCCTGAGTCAGTCAAACGTTTCCAGTTCGTGCGAGCAAGAGTTCTCTTTAGTTCCAGCAACGCTTGCTGAGAGTACGTGATCAGCTGGACAGTGGTTCCTGCACCGTGGAGCGTCCAGAGCAGAAGGGTCGAACAGGCCCAGGACCCAGGCTTCCAAGCTGGCTTGGGATGGCCCTTTCTCACGTATGGGGCGCAGATGATGGCCCTCAGTGTGTAATTCAGCTTCCCTGCCCCCAGCTTCCCTCACGCACACGCAGTAGTGGCCGAGTGGTCCCCTCCCGCACACGGGGGCTACTGAATGGGACTGGGGGTCTGCAATCTGCAACCCATTAACGTGAGTTTCCTTTCCCCACCTCACTGAAGGACAATAAAAGTAAGCTGCAAAAACCAGATGAAAATCACAAGATTCGGTCAAATCCGGTCATCCTGCACGGTGTGGTAGCGGGAGGCGGGCCAAGAAAGTGCCTGTTTTCTTTTCAGTGCTGTGGAATGCTTCTTGCCAGAGGCCCAGGGGGGCCGGCGTTCGTGTCAGCTTCCTGACGAGGTGGCCCAGGGGGCCTGACATGACCTTCATCCCAGAGAGAGTCTCGGGGACACAGGCGCGTCTCCGAGACGGGAGGTGGCGGAGGAGCCGTGTCCCGAGCCGCCGCGCGGGCCGGGCCCCGGGCTCCGACAGGCCCACAGCTGTACGTTTCCTGCCCGCAGTGGCGTCCGGCAGCTGCCGGGGGACACTTGGGGCCCTGATGTAAAAGTCTGCATGCTAATTGTCAGGGAAAGGAAACAGGGCCCTCGCTGTTCAAAACCAAAGAGCCATGGAGAATTTGACGTGAGAATTTGATCAGAAAAGACTTTCTTCACGACGGAGTGTGTTTCCTCAAAATAATAAAAGTGTAGACTCCCCAGTGTCTCCGGCAGTCTAGACTGAGGGAGGCTGTGTCCGCTGGATATCACCGTGGCCTGCGCATACCTGTCACCTCGCATCACTGCTCCAACCCTACGGATGAGCCCAAGTCCTTGCTCTGAGACTGAGCGGGAGCCGGAGGCCCTGGCCCTCCCGGGCTGGCTTGGCGGGACGTCTGTGCCCTCAGTCCCTCGCGCCTTCCCTGGGGGTCCAGCCGTGGGCCGGCCCCGCCCTCGACCCCCCGTTCTTCTCCCACGGTGCCCCAACATCCGCACTGCTCAGGGCTTCTGCATTTTTGTAAATCTGAGATGATAATTTGTGTTTCCCCAGTAAGTGAAGTCGAATACCTTTATTCTCTATTTTTGGCTACTGGAAGGACATCGTTGGCCATGTTTCTTTGGTTGAATGTCCTTATTGACACGTGAGGGCACTGATCTGCTAGGACAGTACTCCTTCCCATCAGTCTGGGTGTGCTGAGCCTCGCGTCCTGGAGATCGGATCAGCTGTCCCGCTGACCCTCCCTTACAGACGGTCCTGGATGGAGACCCTGCGGCCGAGTCTTCACCCGATGCACGTGGCCGGATCTTGGCACAGGCCGGCAGTGTCGGGAGATGCCAGATTTAGACAGGCTGTGCCCTGGGCCGGTCAGCGTCGAGCCCCCGGAGCAGCCTCCCTACAAGTCTCTGCCTGGCCATGGGGTGAGGAAGCTCATAGGGTGAGGCCATGGGGTGAGGAGTGTGGGGCACCCAGCACGCTGCCTGGTACAGAGGGAAGGGAGTGGGAGAAAGCCCCCCACACATGGTATCCCAGATCCTGCACAGGGTCCAGAGACGAGCTTTGTCTCTTTCCACTTTGCTTCCACTGGCCCCAGGGATCGCCCGTCTCCACTCTTACAGCGAAGTCGGTTTGTTGGCTGTCCCCAGGCCCTTGGAAGGGCTCTATTCGCAGCGCTCCTGCTCACCTCGGGTGCTGCCCTTCCCCCCGTGCGTCCCCATCACTCGGGCGGCATCTGGTCGTATCTGGTAAAGCCACTTGCCTCGGAAGCTACACTCATGGAAACGTTCAGAGTTGTAAAGATGTAAAGAGCGTCTGCCCGAAGGCCAAGGTCCCATCCATCGCGTCAGTTGTCACAAGGCCGAGAAGCCTGACGGCCCCTCTGCAGCCGTGGCTCCTGGAGACCCCGCTGGGGCCCCGACCCAACGCCCCCCTCGCCAACAGGCTGGAGACGTGCCCGGCTCTCGTGGCAAAGGGGAGAAAACAGCAATTGGTGTAGGACCGAAAGCAAGATCTCCACGGCCCCGCGGTAGGAGTCCTCGTGCTCTGTGTCACCCACGGCTCCGCACCAGCGCCACCAGCTGAAACGGACCCCGTGTTCTCCTCGGAGGCATCGCCGCGGTGGGGGGCACTTGGGAGGTAGAGCTAGTCCTTCTGGTGGCCACTGTCCTGCTTAACCGGTAAGTCCTTGTCAACCTAGAAAGAAATCAAGGGGGGCGCCTCCGGTGCGTGCCTCCCTCCTGGTTTCCCCGTGCCAAATCCTCTCCAGATCCGACCTGTCAGGGGGGAGACCTGTTGGAAAAGCCCCCCCCCCCCCCCGCCGGCCCTGAGTGGTCCTTGGGTCGGGCAATGAAAAGACATTTCCTGTGTTGTGTGGTGTAATAAGAGCTACAGGTTTTACTCGAGCTATGAGCTGCACGAGAGGAAATTGCAATGCCCAGAGACAGCTCGCGGTAATTAATCATCGGACGAGGAAACCTGTCAAGGGCCTTTCTAGCGCTGATACCCCTGTCAATTACAGTCAGCCCCACACCATCTGTAATTGTTTAAAATATCACCCGTACCAGGATCCACGTTTCTAACACTTATGCTTCGTTTACACCTCCCCGAGAACCCTCTGCAAAATGCGCGGCTTGGCCGGGAGGCCGTGCGGCTGTGTCAACCTCTAAACAGAACGTGGACGTTTAGCAAAACCCTGGAGGTGTGAAATAAAACCCCAGCGACCTTCCTCGCACTGCAAGCTGACAAGCCGGCGGCGGGCCTCGGCCCTGGCCGAGACTTCACCGGAAGCGAGCAGGTTGCCGCGTGTCAGTGCCGGGATCGCAAATTAAAGCAAACGGGGCCGGGCCAAAAAGAAAACGGGAAACCGAGACCAAAAGACGCGCCGAAAATACAAAACGGGTCACGTCCACTCGAAGCGATGCCGGTGCGTCTTTTCTGTCAGGAAGACGGCGCGTGAATGCCGTGTGTGTGTCCGCGTGCTCGCGGCGGGCACGGAGAAGGAGGCGTGCCAGCGGGAGCCCGCCGTGTGACAAGTCAATAGCCTAGTCAGCCACCCTCAAGAGCTAGGCTTTTCTGACTTTTTTAAGTACGTGGTTAGAGGAGGCTCGTTGTCTTCATGAACCTATGAAATACAGGGACTTTCTTAGCTAGAACACATTTCATAATTGGAGAAAAAAAGGAGGGGCAGATCTTTACAGAGTAATTCCAAATAATGTACGTAAATACCCTTCCCTGCCACAATGCTCCCCCTCGAAGGTGCCCAGGACTTGGTGACTATCCCCCAGACAGGGAGTCCAGGAGGGGGGTCTCTACAGTGGGGTCAGCTGGAGATACACCTGAGCCAGGAGAGCGAGGCCGATGCCACCTGGTTGTCATGGGGACGTCACGGAGGCCTGGGTGTGCGCACTGCGGTCACCTCACCGCCACGGCCTTTCCCCTCAAACCCGCAACCCCAGGCTCATCATGGCAAAACCTCAACCAAAGTCAAACTGAAGGACATTCTACAAAATATCTGACCAATACCCCTGAGGTTGCCGAAGTCATGGAAAACAAAGTCGGAGAAGCGGTCTTGGGTTAGCAGAGCCTAAGGAGACGCAGGGGCTAAGTGTGAAGGATGTTCTAGATCAGAGAAAGGACGTTGGCGGAAACGTCTGAAATCCACATGAAGTCTGCGCTTAGCCAACAGGGTGTCCACGGCGGTGATTTCTTGCTTTTGGCAAACGTATCCTAGCAATGTCAGATGTGACCTGCAGGGCCAGCTGGGCAAGGGGTGTGTGGGAACTCCCTGAGCTGTCTTTGCAACTTTTCTGTGAACCTAAAGTTACCCCCAAATGGGTAAGTTTAAAGCGCGAGATCAGAAGAGTGCTCTTCTCCAAGGCTGAGTCAGCATCGCCGAAACCACGTCTGCGGAGGGTCCCTGCTCGCGTATTCTTGCTGCTGGTGACGCATGACCCCCTGCTCTCCTGGACGGCAGGCACCTTCTCGGACTGAGATAGATGAAATTGGGACTGTAAATATAACGAAAACGGAAGTCAAACAAAAGGAAGATAAGCAACTTTTCCCAAGGGTTAAAAACATAAAGGACCGTGTGTTGTTAGAGGAGGGGTGTCAGAGCAGTGACATGTTTGGGGTCCGAGATCGTTCACTCGAGACACATGAGGATAGGCGCCTCTTCGGCATCACGCTTGAATTTCAAGATTGTTCATGGGCTTTTAAAGTGATGATAACGGACATCCAATCAGCGGAAAGAGCAATGTGACAATTTTATTTTAAGATGGTAACATTTATAATTCACCAAAAATGACATATTCCGCAACTATTTAAATAGGATGGAAAAATCTAAGTGTCGATGCAGAGATGTGGGGGGTAACACACAGTGGTGACATGGTGGCCTCAGGGACTGTGTGCGGAGAGTTTGGGGACCCTGGTCCTGGAGGGGCCGTGGCTGGCACGCAGGCGGGTGTCCTGGGAGCTGCAGGTCTCCCTGCTCTCCAGGCTCTGAGGAGCGGGTCCCCGGGGAGACGTGGGTCCCCTGAGTCAGTGTCATGGCAGCTCTGTGTCAGGGGGCAGGTGGGGTGGGCACTCCCTCCGTGCGCCAGAGGGACAGCACCACACAGACACGGAGGCAGGACACGCACCCCCGGGCCCCCTCCCGTACAAAGTGTCTGAGACCCAGGCGGGGGGTCGGCACGGCCGCTCCCAGGCTAGTCCCTCCTCCGATCCCGCAAGTGCCCCGTGGCTTCCAGAAACTGTCAGAAACGTGGTTCTGGTGGCTGCTGGTTTGCTTCTGTGTTGTTCCCACAGCTCTTGATCTGGTGCAGCCACCTTCACTCAACTCTCACGCGAAGGGCGGGAAGACGGTTTTCTCCAGGGTCTCGACAATTCCCCTCTCCGGTGTTCTATCAAGAGAAGCTTTTATATCGCGGAAAGGGCCCAAGTGTCCACTGACTGATGAATAGATTAAGAAGGTGTGGCATAGACATAGACAATGCCATACTACGCGGCGACAAAAAACAACAAAATCTGGCCATTTGCGACAACGTGGATGAAACTAGAGGGTATTATGCTGAGCGAAAGAGGTCAGAGAAAGACACATGTACGATTTCACTCAGATGTGGAATTGAAGAAACACACCAGACGAACATAGGGGAAGGGAAGGAAGATAAAAGCAGAGAGGGAGACAAAGCATAAGAGACTCTTAAACACAGAGAACGAACTGAGGGCTGCTGGAGGGGGGTGGGGAGGTGGGCTAAACAGGTGATGGGCATCTGGGCCTCAAGGGGGCTTGAGGGGCACTGGCTGCCATACACAAGTGACGACTCCCTGAGTTCTACGCCTGAAAACGTCATTACACCCTATGATAACTAACTTGGATTTCAATAAAAATAAAATAAAAAACAAACAAACAAAAATAAAAGTAAATTTCAGAAGTTAAGAAAAAGAGAAGATTTTGTTTTGCTATCATCATTATTAAGAGCATCACAACTTGCTGGCTGCCTGGCACGGGGTCTCGTGCTCTGGAGGGAGGCGGTGTAGAAACCGAGAGCCGGGCTATTTTGTTCTGGGGTCCAGGGACAGCCGGAGCCCTGAGGGTGGGGTCTGCCGGGAGTAGGGGCTCCCCGTGCAGCCAGCGGGCCAAGTACCCTGCTAGTCCCACCCACCAGATGAGCACGAGGGGCCGGAGCATCGAGCTCACACCCGGGCCTGACGGACCGGAGGCCCCACGTCGATGCCCTGACACCCTGCTGGCCATCGGAGCTGCGACGTCGCCCAGAGCTGCCTGGAGCTCACCCGGCTTCCCGACTCCCAGTGGCCAGGGCATCTCCATGCAACACGGTCCCCTACCGGTGGTGGCCTTGGGAGAAAGGCTTTAACCCCTGTCCGGACATTTTATCATTGTAAACCAAGGACACCCCCCCACAGCAGGGTCGCTGTGTTGGCGGCTCAGGAAGGCTCTCTGGGAGGTGTGGGGGCTCCCCGTGGCTGTACTCAGGAAAACATTTGAGGATCGGGGGAAAAGCCAGGCGGGCGTCTGAAGAGGGCTGACACAGGCAGACCCCAGTCCTGGGGACAAGTGTGGGTGCCACTGGAGCTAAGCACCCTCGGCTCACTTACGCAGTCACTCAGAGGGCCAGGCTGGAGCGCACCCCAGCACCCCGTGCGGAGTGCCGGCCGCCCTCCCCCCCCATGGCAAAGCCCAGGCCTCCCCGCCAGTCTCCTGCAAACCCAGAATGCACAGCCAGAACAAAGCGAGTTTTCTGAGTCTGACACGTGAACACCATAATTGAATGTGATGGTATAATTCTGGGGCTTTTACCCTGGCACCAAGGATTCGCAAGGTTCCCAGCTGCACTTCACAAAGTTGCTCGGCGGCCGTGGCCGCTTGGACAGGAACTAAACGTGCAATCACGGACGAATGGGGTAATCACAGGGCACTTGTCTGCGAGCCCGCTCATGATTGATCGTTAGGATCGATCGCTTCCCCAAGCGCGCCAAGCATTTCCCACCACAGATGAGAAGCACTCTCTCTTAAACATGGCCAGACGTGGAAGATAATTTCATTTTACCTTTAAATTTTGAACCCAGTTAATGGGCGAGGACTCTCTCCCTTTTCAAAATATGAACAGCAAGTAGCTGCTCCTCAGTGAAAGAACACCGTCCATCGTAGTCACAGAATGCTCACTCTCGGGTGGCTCGAAAATGGAGAAGGCACAAAGTGTGCAAACTCGTAACCTGCAAAGGGACCATGCACAGTGTAGACCACACCCTGCTTGTGGACGGGTCGCGGCTCCCAGGAGGCCCGTCTCCCAGATGCCCCAGGGGGAGGGCCCCCTCAGTCTTCTCACGGGTGTGACTCAACCTGCGTCCGTGGCCTCCATCACACGGCCACCGGCGTTCCTGCTGTGACGCCCACACGGTCGGTCCTGTCTTCCGCAGCGGTGCTGAGACTCAAGGCTCCTTTATGCTCCAGGAGCCCCCAGAGGCCTCTGGACAGGCCTGCCCCCTCCTCCCGAATCCAGCAACGGGCCTGGTGACAGGGGGCCCCTCTGAGGACCCTACACGAGCCCACCAAGCATTCGAAACCAGCCTGCGTGCACGTGTATGTGTGTGTTTGTGTGTGTTTATGCTTCAGGACATCAGAGGGTCATATTTCTCAAGACAAAGCAGCGGAGTATACGTGAAAGCACCTGAGAACCAATACAACGCTTTCCAACGGCGGAGACCATTCGTGATAACCGATGCCACGAACACACGTTTTGCTCATAACTTGGTCAAAGTGTTTAGTATCAAACCAGCCTCCCGTGGCTTAGCGTTGACCCCGGTTCTGTCATCCTCCCGTTGTAGACCCCAGAGCAGGGGGGTTGCCGGGGGCCGGCCCGCGGGGACCTGGGCTACGGCTGAAGCCAGCCGGCCGGGGTGAGGCGGGCCCCCATCCGTCTCTGGAACACGGGTGCACCGGGGGTCTTCGTGGTCTGGTTTTCTAGTCTCCTCACCACCCGTGGACAAACACACCAGAGGGAAGTGTCAGGAAACCAAGCGGCGGGAGAGAGCAGGCTCTCAGGACGCAGGCAACGCCCGAGGCCGACGCCCCCAGCAGGGCCGCCGGGTCGGTGGGGACTCGATTTCCCATTTCACACACACTGGCGGCCGACGCTGAGATGGGGGGCCGCACCCAGCCCAAGAGCAAGCCCATCTCACAGGAACGACCCGCGAGGATGAACAGGCCCCGTGTCGAAAGCTTTTTGATCTTCACGAAAGATGGTTGCCAGATGGGGAACCGGCACCATGCGAATACAGCAAATACCCACTTAAAACCCTCTTTATCTTGTTCAACTTTTCCCTGCAACTCTGATTAGGGGAGAAATTTATCATGGCTGTGATGTGGGGAGGGCTTCTAAGGGAAGGAGCTTACTTCTTGGGAGATGCCAGCCCACCGGCGTGCAATTTAAGACTCTTGTCACTCAGTCAAAAGGACTCGCTTCTACCGGGGAGTAACACATAAGGAACAAATTTATGGAAAATATTCACCGATTGATCTGTTTCGTACTCAGATATGGAGAAAAGGGAGAGACAGGTTTTGAAAATCTCTTGCCCACATTTTTTCAACCTGGCCAGCCCGGCCCCACACACGACCCCTTCTTCTCTTGGCCTTCTGGCTGAGTCTAAAGGGAGTCTCTGAGATGGACCTGATGATACGGAAAATACACCTGAAAAAAACGTTTTTAAAGCTTCTACCCCACACTGGAACTACTCGTGTCTGGAGAGAAGGATGAAGGTCGATGTAGATGCATCTGTACCCAGTAGACGTAAATGGAATGCTACGTATTTACATGTGCCCTCGCTGGTAATGTGTAAACTTAAGTCGGAGAAACTTCATGACTTTTTAATCAAATATATTATTTTTTATTTGTTTTATTTTATCTTTTGATTTTTGAGAGAGAGAGAGAGAGAGACAGAGCTTGAGCAGGGGAGGGGCAGAGAGAGAGGGAGACACAGAACCTGAAGCAGGCTCCAGGCTCCGAGCTGTCAGCACAGAGCCCGACGGGGGGCTCGAACTCACAAACCAAGAGATCGTGACCTGAGCCGAAGTTGGGTGCTCAACCGACTGAGCCACCCAGGTGCCCCCAAATATATTAATTTTCAATGAAAGCTTTTAAGTAAAACTTCTAAATTGGTATCGAAGCATCTCTCATGAAGAATTTATCTCAACACTAACAAGGAGTAAGACTAGAATTCATTTTTGGGGGACAAAGTATGGGTCCAAAGTAGTGGAATCTGATGGGCCTGCTGTAATGACAAATTCAGGTTTCCACTTCCCTGTCGCACTGAGAAAACACACAATTTGCCAGTTGCGTGCGTTTTTCTGGCACGATGCACACTGCTGATGTGCACGTCCCCCAGTTCTTCAAAGAGCCCCTGTGAGGATCAATGCCCATGCTTTGAGTGTATTGAAAATGCTGCATTTTAGAATGCGCTAGAAATAGAGCCACCTCCGCTCATGTAGACACACATGTGCTGGGCCGAGACGCAGGTGGCAGCTTCCAGGGACGTCCCGTTGACCTCCACGGGCCATCCCCGGTGCCTACTGTCTACTCATCAGTGGCTTTTGACTCCTGAGTCAGAAATCAGCAATTTTCTCAGTTTGGCATTGCTAGAGAAATGGGAATAATATTCACTTAGAATGGTAATTTAGAGGATTCAAATAAAAATTAGGCAAGAAATTCATTCCATTCCACTCTCCTTCCAGGTGTTTTAAAGAAAACCTCAGATTCGGGAATGTGGGACCAATTGCCTTTGTAAGTAGCAGCCGTCAGACTCGAGATCCCAGGCTAAACATGGGCAACAATAACCCTTAATCCTTCATAGGTTGACATACATGAATCAAGGGAGCTCGTTATGTGTGGAGATAACGTACTGGGATTGAAAAAACAGCCGGCCAATAATCTGGGTGTGTTACATTTGCTGGGCATTTTTTTTTTGGACATCAGTGAAACTGATTGCTAATATCACCAACACTGAGATTTAAAAGTATTAATTAATCAAGTATCAAAATCAGGCCTTGGAAGACAGTCTCTTCTCTTCTCAACTTACCTAGGTTTTAGGATCCGAGTCAAATCCTCTGTTGATGACATCACAAATCGTTATCACAACAGCCACACAACTGACTCAGCCACACTGTCACCGCCTCCAGTCCAGTGTCATCAGATGCTCTGCCACATTAGCCACTGCACATGGGCACCTGCCAGGGCCTGCCCCCTCCCGAACACCCCCTGCCCCCAACTGTCTCCTTGCAGACCTCCCACCACTGCCACGTGAGGACCAACCTGTGCCCAGAACACAGTCTCTCATCCAAGAGCAATACCGCCTCTTGGTGATGTCGTGCCCCAGGACCTTTGCCCTCGAGGTCATTGCCATCTTCCCAGACATCATGGAGGTAAAGTGCTCCAGCAGAAAGCACCTGAGCCATGGGCTCCGTGGCTGATGCCTCCCTCTCTGGGGGAAGCAGTTGGTAGGGAATGTGTCCAGCCCCCTTTGCTGACCGTGCCCAGGAGATGGA
The DNA here is from genome assembly GCF_023721935.1 of Panthera uncia. Lineage (NCBI taxonomy): Eukaryota > Metazoa > Chordata > Mammalia > Carnivora > Felidae > Panthera > Panthera uncia. The sequence continues at coordinate 150,491,485 of NW_026057577.1, forward strand.
GGGATGGTCAGAGGGAAAGAGAGCTCAGGAGGAGGCCCGGGCATTTCTCCTGCACTTTCCCCAAGTGGCCACCGGCTTGGGGGGACGTGGGCCTGGCCCCGGGCCGTGCGCCCTCTGCAGACCCTGCCTCTTCCGCATGCAGAGTTTCCCTGAGAAGAGTCCAGAGTCCGGGGGTGGGGGGCTGCCCCGACGGCTGTCCCAGGCCTACCAACAAGTTAGGTGGGTAAAATCAGACACAGTGTCACCAAACAGGAGGGTTCTTTCTTTCTTTCTTTCTTTCTTTCTTTCTTTCTTTCTTTCTCTCCTTTCTAACCACAACCCAAAATAAGTGGGCTTTAAGACCCCCAAACCCAGAGCCTCTGTAAAGCCGGAGCACCGTGATGTCACCACTAGTGCTCCAGGGCCGCTGCCCCAGCATCTCTGCAGCGACCCCCTTCCGGGTGAGGACAGTCCTTTCCATCACCACTTCTGACGAGCAAACTGCTCAGCCACTCACGGAGCCCGTCGGGGCTGGAGGCTCCGGCCTCCTCCTTCCTCCCTAAAGTGAGGACCGGCCACAGCCCTCCTGGAGCACCTGCGTCCGGTAGGGAGGAGGTGGCTTCTAGTGTTCCCAACACCCGTCACACCTCCGCAGGTGCACACAACAGCCTGGCATTGTGCACAGGGGAGGCCACACCGCACTGAGGGCACCTGCCAAACTGGCAGAGACCATGTGTGCAAGAAGTCCGGTGTCCTCCCCCCAGGGGCCTCATAGACCCTCCATGAAGGTCAGCTCCTCACCTACCCCAAGGATGGGGTGCGATTGGCTTGCTCTGAGAAGCATCATGGAACTAGTGTGGGACGAATGTCCAGCCCACATATCCATGCATTCAAAAATATGTCTTCTTTGGGGCACCTGGGGCACTCGTTTGGTTAAGTGTCTGATTCTTTTTAAAATTTTTTTAAAAATGGGGGTGCCTGGGTGGCTCAGTCCGTTGGGCGTCCAACTTCAGCTCAGGTCATGATGTCACTGTGTGTGAGTTCGAGCCCCGCGTCGGGCTCTGTGCCGACAGCTTGGAGCCTGGAGCCTGTTTCGGATTCTGTCTCTCCCTCTCTCTCTGACCCTTCCCTGTTCATACTCTGTCTCTCTCTCTGTCTCAAAAAAATAAATAAAGGTTAAAGAAATTTTTAAATGTCTTTCTTTATTTTTGAGAGAGAGAGAGCATGAGCAGGGGAGGGGCAGAGAGAGAGGGAGACACAGGATCCAAAACGAGATCCAGGCTCTGAGCTGTCAGCACAGAGCCCGACACGGGATCGATCCCATGAGCCCTGAGATCATGACCTGAGCCAAAGTTGGAGGCTCAACCGACTGAGCCACCCAGGTGCCCCAAGTGTCTGATTCTTGATTTTGGCTCAGGTCACGATCTCCCTGTTCTTGGGATCGAGGCCCACATCGGGCTCTGTGCTGCTGACAGCACGGATCCTGCTTGGGATCCTCTCTCTCTCTCTCTCCCTCTCTCTTTAAACTAAATAAATAAACATTAAAAAAAAAACGATGAATAAAAATGAGCCTTCACACTAAATATCTGCGTGATGCCTTGTGCCAGGAATCAAAGGCACCGTGATGACTGAGGCACCATTTCTGCACTCGGGAGCCCACAGCCAAAGGCGTGGTCAGGAGCACAGCAGCCTGCCAGAGGAAGCGCGTCCGGCGCTGGGGGTGTGAACAGGACACGAGGTGTTGGTGCGCGTGAAAGAAAGAGACAGGAGAGAAAAATAAGCAGGCACGAGGCTCCACCACCATCAGAGCGAAGGTTGGGGTGCGTTCCATTTCCGCGTTCGTAAGAATGCATTCGGGCGGCGTCACAAACTAAGCAAGGGTAATACAAGCGATAGCTCTGGGGGAGAAAAAGGTTTCAAATATTTTAACCGAATCCATACTTAAGGCTATTAAAACGTGTCACTGATGCGTGAAAAACACAAATGTTATTTCTTTACGCCATCCTTCACCTCGCTGTGAATTCGTTTAAGTGCAACGACAAGGCAGCGCACATAAATATATATTTCGTATCCTTCTCCATAGGAGCGCGTGCGCGTGCGTGTGCGGGGAGGGTGTCTCCACCGGGGTGTGAGAGATTGTCTAACCTGGTGACCCATTCCAGTCCCAAGGATTCCTGTGGAAACTGTGCCTGCCTGGTAATTATTATTCCAACCCTATTAGCATAATGATAGCCTTCTTCCCTGGTGCTGCAGGTTTATCCACAATCTCCCAGAGGTCTTTAAGCTTGTTAATAATCATTACAGATAGCCAATGAAGTGAATCACGGCTAAAATGAACTCACCTGAACTAAAGAGATTAACCCTACTCAAGCCTGAAGTGCCCATAAGTATTCATCAACAGTCTCTTCCTATCAGCAAATAAAAAATAAAGAGCGTTGCAGGGAAATTACCTCGCGTGGGAACACATATTTTTGCTTCAGTGAGTGGCTTCTTCCAAGTGGTTCCATCTTTAATTAACATCACCAGACACATTTGAGTCATTTTCGGCACGCGGTATTCCTACCAATGCGATGGGGTGTTTCCTGATGCCTCAGCATTTTCCAAGATGCTCAGAAATATCTGTCAGCCAATATGGCGCTACGTGAGACATATTCTAGCGATGGGCCATCCGAAGAAGACGACCTCTTAGGACGCAGCAAAATCAGTTTTCTCTCTCTCTCTCTCTTTGTCCTTCTATAATCCTGACTCGGGTTTCGGTCAGGCCCGACAAAGCCTGCTTCTGATTCTTTCGCCCCTGGCCTGTTCTGCGACCCGACTGGCTCTTGGTCACTCTGAGCTCCCCAGCACGTGGAGGCGTTTAGACGTTGCTGCCCCTGAAAGCAGAGTGACGGACAGGAAGTGTCTGCTCCCGGGTTCAGGAGCAGAGACGACTGGTGGGTCTACAGTCCGTCCTGACGACGTCCAAAGCATCATTGCTTTCACCAGCGGGCCATCCTTCCTGGCTTGTTCGGCCCCTCCAGAATAAAACTTTCAAAATCTGTCCACGTTTGATTCTATTCCTTATTCTTGAATTATGAAGAGCTCATCAGAGTGTAATAAACACCCTTTCCAAAATTGTAGACAATTAACGGTATTGCGTTTATTAGAAAAGCAGTACGGGTTGTTACGGAAAATTGAGACGACACGCACGAGGAAGAAGGGAGAGGGACAAAGACCAGGACAAGAAAAGGTGAAAGAAACTTGGCCCCAAATCTCTTGCCCCTCTGGGAAATCCATTTCACGTTCTGGCACCTACACTACAGCGTCTCCATCGTCCACGGGCTCCCTTCCATACAAGCAGCTGCCAGCCGCACAATGGGTCACAATCTGCCCCCCAAGAAGTCCCTTAGGGGAAAGGAAGAGTCCGGTATGGGTATCCATCGTCCACGCCTCTGTGGGGGCCACGTCCAGAGTCTCTGCCGCGCCCCGAAGCTCAATGCTCCTCTCCCCTCCACACTCAGGACGTGGCTCAGTCCAGGGAACCCACCGCGTACCAGGCTTTCATTGTACCCCAAGTGGCCCAAAAGGGGGTGACCTGCAAGATGAGTGTACCATCCGCTGCCCTGACCCCCCTCCCGCCCTTGGCAAAGGTCAGCCAGAGCCGCCCCTCCCCACCACCATCCCCGTGCATGCTCCCATGTGCCCATCTGCTCTGGCAGGCCTCCCACCTTTGATGCCTCACCCGTCCCTCCGCTTTCGAGGCCTCCTGCGTCCCGTCCCCGTCCGTGACTTTATGGCCCTGGCCCATTTGTTGCCAATCTATCAACACAGCTTCTGACTAGCCCCTTACCTGTAGCGTTTTCATGATGATTTTGTAACGCGCTCCCCCGGCTCACCTTATAAAACAGAATCTCTTTGGCCATGGAGATTCCTTTCTAGCCTGTGTCTCTGATTAGCATTATCATTTAGGCTCCCGTATCACTGAGTTGGTGGCTAACTGGGGACAGATGTGTGGCTGGACCTGAGGTGTCTTTCTAAACCTTCCTTGTATCCTATGACCTTTTAATAAGCTATCACATCACATGTTAAATCCACGTCTCCTGGGTGTTGCTGATGGGTTTATGGTTTGCAGGTGTCCACTCCTGCAGGGATGACTGTCTTCTGTATTCTTCCTCCTTTGCTTATTTTAGGCTGTTTTTATGGTGTGACGGGATCATTTTGATTTCTGATCCCAGCTTCTAAAAGGCCAGAAACTATCCACGTGTGAGACCAACCTGCCCGCAAGAGCCACCCCGCCCCCGCCCCCGGCTCAGGATGTTCAGGTGGAACCCTAGTGGGCAGGGCTGTGCAGAGGCCCCGCCCACATGTAGAGGCTGTCCAGTGGGCCCATCTAAGGGCCCCCTTAGAGGGGCCCTTCTAAGAAGCAGCCGTGATGCCCTGGGGAATGGTAAGATGCTCCAAGGTTTGGCCTAATTTCTCAAAACAAATAACATTTGCCATGTTCATCAGGCGAGGATGAGACAAATGTAAAAACAGCCAGCCGGGCCATTGTTGTGGGGGCCAGAGATAGTGCTTTCGAGATTCCTTGGAGAAAGGCAGATCAGCGGAGCCTCAGACACAAGGAGGTGTGCAGATGCTCACGCACACACACACACACACACACACACACACACACGCGCGCGCACACACTGGGACCATCCTGATCCCCAGAATCCCGATTGCAAATGCTGTTTGAGTCTCTGTGATTCCACCCTACCAGCTGCACCATGATTGAAAGCCACCGTCTCGCTCAGCTCAGGCCGCCACGCGAAACGAGCTTCTCGGTTTGCCGATGGCCACCTCCGTGCTGGCCTGCTGCGCAGGCGCATAGTCCTTCATCGGAGGTCCCCTGGCTGTCCTGGGCACGGCAGCCAGTGAGCCAGACCAGGGCACAGGCAGTCTGCTCCCTTGGGACCTGCTGGCCCCTCTCTGTCCAGCGCACTGGGTCCGGCGGCTCCGTGGCCCGTGAGGGACAGTCGCTAATTGTTACAACTCAGAGTCTCAAGCCTCAGCGTCCCTGTGTCTGCAATTCTGCAGGGGTGAGTCTGTGCAGTCGTCATGCGCGGCTTTGTCACGCGAGATGCTAGACGTTCACACTCACCCCGGCACGTTTTATACACACACCCCTTCAACAGGTGCCTTTCCCAAAATAACACGAACGGTGAACTGCTTCTTGGAGAACGTGCCCTAGTGTGACCCACAGCTTCCTTGGGAGAAAGCGTTTGACTTGTTTCTATGTAAGGCTGAAATAGCATCTCTTTTAAACTTAACAAGTCTTGAGACTTCCATCTAAGATTCCCCAATACTCAAAAAAACTTTTCAAGCGTCTATTCCCATTTCCCTTAATAAATCGCCTCTTCTTGGGGTTAACAGTGTTGGACACCTGCGCGGGGCCCCGGGGCGTGGCCCTGCCCTGCCTCACTCCCGGGGCTTCCGAAATAGCGTGTGTGCAGAGAGCAGGGAGCCTTGCCCTCGTGGCAGGTGCCACGGGGTGGGGGGAGGGCAGGACATTACCGCCCCGCGCCCTTCTGTCACGCACAGAAGCTGCCAAAGAAACCACCCGAAACTCTCATCTAATCTGAGAACTTGGCTCCTTCCTGCAAATGATGTTTTGGGAACTTTTCTCATATTGAGCAAACATTAAAAAGGAGAGAGTGGACTTTTTAAAACATTAAAAAGGAGAGAGCAACTAACAGCTGCTGAAAGCCTTGTCTGCCCTGCGTGTCCCTGCTCCCTTCCTGTCCCGGGCCGGTGGTTCACACCCAGAAGCACGTTGCCCGCTGGAAGCTGTCCTGCGAGGACGTGGAGGAGTCCAGGGGCGAAACCCCCGGAAGGAAAGGCCGGCGAGAGGGGACCCCCGGCGCCCAGAGGCTGAGTTTCTGAGCAGGGAGGGGAGAGCACAGGAGTCAGGTTTAACCCCAAACATATTCCCTCTGCTCGACATGTCCTCGCCGCTCCCCCTCCCCCCCCCCAGGAGACTCCTGTTGAGAGAACATGCCAGAGCCGCCCTCCCGTCCGGGTTCTAACGTCCAGAACACAATCCAGCTTCTTTCGCTTCGAGGTGTAGTTTACAGACTAGAGAATGTCCAGTTGGAGGCGCGTGGACAACTGCAGCTGCCCTGTAACCGCAGCCCGGGGTGTGTGCAGACGCTGTCCCCCCGGGGACAGCCCCCTCTCGCCCGTCTGGCCAGCACTGCTCCTGCCTCAACTCCTGCTCTCTGGATCTCCTCACCGCAGGCTTGGTTCTGCCAGGACGAGAGCACCGTCTATTCTGCGGGACGCTGGCTTCCGTCCCTCAGGGCGACACACAGTGGCGTCTCAGCAGCTGCTCTGTTGTTGCAAAGCAGTGTCCCCTTGTGCGGATAAACCACGGTGTCCATTCCTCCCCCGTGACGAGTGCTGGTGGGGTTACTGCTCACTGGCTATGACGATGAGCCTTCTGCGAACACTCTTAACGCAAGTTACCGCTGTTTCTCTCTAGCAAATGCCTCGGAGTGGAATTGCTGGGTCGTTGTATAGAGGTGCGTTTGCTCAAAAAGAAAAAAAGTTTTCCAAAAGGGCTGAACCAGTTTATACTCTCGATGGTGTTTCGTAGTGCTTGTTACCCCACACGGCACATCAGCATTTGACGTTAGAAGCTTAAGTTTCAGGGGGCGCCTGGGTGGCGCAGGCGGTTAAGCCTCTGACTTCCGCTCAGGTCCTGATCTTGGCGGTCCGTGGGTTCGAGCCCCGCGTCGCGCTCCGTGCTCTCATTTCAGAGCCTGGAGCCTGCTTTGGATTCTGTGTCTCCCTCTCTCTCTGCCCCTCCCCCACTCACGCTCTGTCTCTCTCTGTCCCTCAAAACATGAATAAATGTTAAAAAAAAAAAACAAACAAACCTTAAGTTCCAAAAATTGAAGTAGATACATAGGTGATAGGTATAGATAGATGAAGAGATTGAGGTACTTACATCAATACATGCATGGATGATAGATGGTTAAATCGTGATGGATAGATAGATAGGTGTGGCGAGATCGATGTGGAGAGATAGATGATCGACAAATAGACCACAGGGGACCAGAGAAGAAGTATAAGCAGCACCGTGAGCAGGCAGTGAGGAACCCTGGGTCTAACCAACCATAGATTTTGCCAATCCACTTCCACTTTTCCGAGTGCATGATCAGCCTTCCTCTAGACCTGCCATAATCACACCTGTCTGACCTCTCTCTGTTGGGACACTTCTCCCCCGCTTGCTCTTGTCTGGCAAATGTGGATGCATTTTGTTGAATCTCTGCTGATCCACAGTCTTCTGCGGTGGCATTTCCTGCCTCCTGGGACATGGCTGGACTTCCTGTCCCGCCTCCTGGGACATGGCTGGACCTCCTGCCCTCTGCTTGCAGAGCACCTTGCACGGTCTCTCTGGGGCCAGGTGTTGGTGTCCCTGAGCCCCTGTGCTGAGGGTCCCCAGGCCAGAACGCTCTCTGTCCTGTCCAGCCCACCCCTCTCAGACCTCAGCAATGGAGACACTGCTGCTCCTGTAGTAATATAGTTAAAGTGAAGTCCCTTTCTTTTATTCAACTCCTGTGTCTCTGTTTGCTCATCAGTAAATCCTGGAAAAATGCTCTCTCAATGCATCTCAAAACGTTATAGAAATATTTAAATGAGGCGATTTATATGAAAGCATTATAAGAACTTGGGAACACTAATTGATAAATAATACTAATGAACACACCCAGAAGCAGAACCCATCATATTTTTAGACATTTGCTGAGTCATTTCACCATTCTTTTGCTGTGCGTATGAGTCCTGATTTCTCGCTGGGCTAAGTTCCCGTGTGGCTCCTGGGTTACGATTCTCCCAGGATCCTCTCCTCCGAGTCTGGTTCCATCTCTTCCGTCTGGACGCTCCTGTGAGCACCGTCTTGGGCCCTGCCTATCGCTCTGTGAACGTGAGCAACCAAGTCCCCTCCCAGTGCCATCGGTCTACAGTGATCCCCAAAGCGCATGGCCAGTGCCCCCCCCCCCAGCACCTACCCCAGAGTCCAGGAACCACGGGTCAGCTCTGCAGCAGCTGCTGCCTGGACTTGTTCTGGACGGAAACGTCCCTGATGGTGGTGTTACTTCAGATTCTTTTCCAGTGAGTTACCCACTTCAGACGAATACACTGCCTTCCTTGGCCTAGAATGTTTCCCAGCTGCCTCCTTGTCCTCCAGCTGTGGCCTCAACTATCACGAGGCTTTTCTGAAAACAGCGAGGTGGCCCATCCTTCACGCCCACAGCACTGGGTGCCCCTGCATTACAGTGTCCCCATTTCTCACTTGCCCGGGCCTTGTGTGCCCATCTTGAGAACAAATGGCTGACACGTGGTCATTGCTCAAATATAACAGGAAAAATGTGACTGAATTTGGACCTAGCTCCCCTTACTCTGAAAGTTTCATTTCCTGCAGTCTTGGAAGGGGGCTTCCTCCAGGGTCGCGAGAGGGTTCCGGAGTCCTGGGAAGCAGCGGATGTCCTGGAACGTGACTGTGGGCTCCTAGGAGCCACCATACACGACATCTCCCAAGTCAAGTCCCCTGGGGGACGTCCAAGTGAAAGAACTGCGTGAGGACAAGTGACAGGTGACAGATGTGTGTCCTCAGGCTTCAGAGCAACAAAGAGGGGCGCCTGAGGGCCTCAGTCAGTTGGGCATCTGACTCTTGATTTCGGTTCGGGTCATGACCTCTCGGTTCATGAGTTCAAGCCCCACGTCGGGCTCTGTGCTGACAGCTTGGGGTTCTCTCTCTCTGCCCCTCCCTTGCTCGTGTGCTCTCTCTCTTTCAAAGATAAAGGAATAAACTTAAAAAAAAATCTTTAAAAAAAGGATTAATAAAGAGAAACTCGTACCTCCGTCCCCACCGTGAGGTCAGAAAGCAATAACAGTAACTGTTTGTTAGCCCCTCCCCGATGGTCGATTTACACGCAGCGTGCCGTTCTTTTTTTCAAATTAGCGAGGCAAAATGCAGGCATTAGACACTCCCGTCCCTTATTTCTTTTAACTTTATTGATTTATTCTTGGGGGAGGGGGCAGGGGCAGAGAGAGGGGGAGAACCCCAAGCAGGCTCCGCACCGTCAGCACAGAGCCCGACACAGGGCTTGAACTCACGCACTGCGAGATCCTGACCTGAGCCGCAATCAAGAGCTGCACACTTAACCCACTGAGCCACCCAGACCCTCGACGCTCCCAACCTTTGGCTGAGTCTGCCTATTTCGGGGAGTCCCGCTGGGGCCAGGAGCCCTGACCTCGACCATCTCTTCAGCTCTGGCAGAAGGGAGCTGTCCTCCAGTGATCTTTCTGGCAACTCTTCACCGCATTTAAATCGACATCCCACTGTTTGAAAGCTCCTCACTCTCAGGCGGGCCTTCCAGTGTTTGCAGAGCCCCTGAGCCAGAACCAGTGTCTTGCCGAAATGGCACCCGGTTCTTGCTTTTAAATGTTGTGGTTCCCCTGCGGGGAGCAGGAGCTTGGCCATATGTGGGCAATAAAAGCAGAAATGTTGATCCACGGAGTGGATGAAAGGGTGAAGAGCAGAACAGTCGTGAAACAGCAACCCTCACGCTGCACGAGCCGCCGCGAGGATCTTCTCTCCACGTTTCAAAACACATCCCACGGACACGTTTCCCCACGTCGGGAGACAACATCAAAGCCCTCCGACAAGTTTCTCCACGGCCGCCGTACAAACAGCTTGAGCTTGGTGATAAAACCATGGGAACTCCGCTGAAGCTTTCATTATTTCCTAAATCTTTGTTTTATTACCTGGCCTCTGGTTAGCAAAACACTAAGCTGCCAAAAGCCTCTTTTCATGACACATAACGGCCTCCACTGTGGACAGACGGACGGCCGCAAACTTTACCTCGACACAAACCTACGGAAGGGGAGGCCTTCACGCCAGAGGCACGATCCCGTCCCAGATGACCTCGTTTCCTCGGGCAGAGAACGTCCACGGACCCACGGTGCCTCTGCAGGGAAGGTGCAGGCTGGTGGAGGGCAGAGCCCACGCTTTCCCTTAGGGGGGCGCGAGCCGGGACCTCGGGCTGGACAGGGACATAATGAAGCAAAGGTGCGTTGTGATCAGTGCCCAAGGTGTGTGCACACATTTGCTTAGCCGCTGTGTGTCCCCGGGGTGCTCCAGACCCACACGTGTATGTATATTCACATGCATTTATATTTATGTGTTTATACATATGGTCCATCGGCACATACCCGTATGCACGCATATACACATGGATATATGTATTTTTAATTTTTTTTATGTTTATTTTTGAGAGACAGAGAGAGACTGAGTGCGAGCGGGGGAGGGGCAGAGAGCGAGGGAGACACGGAATCTGAAGCAGGCTGCAGGCCCCGAGCCGTCGGCACAGAGCCCGACACGGGGCTCGAACTCAAGGACCTCAAGATCACGACCTGAGCCGAAGTCAGTTGCTTAACCGACTGAGTCACCCAGGCGCCCCTATATATGTATATTTTTTATTGGAGATTTATTTCAAGGAGTCACCTCTGCAGTTGTGGGGTGGCATGTCCAGAACCTGTGAGCAGGCCAGCAGGAAGGACAGGCTAGAGACTCTTGAGCGGGGGCTGATGCTACAGTCTTCAGGTAGAAGTTTTTCTTCCTCGGGGAAACCTCAGTTCTGCACTAAAGGCCTTGCGACTGGTTGGACGAGACCCACCCGCACCGTCAAGGCTCTCGGCTTTACTCCGAGCCCCCTGACTGTGGGTGTTAGTACCTCTCACGTGGCTTTTCCGCCAGACCTGGCTTGGTGTCTGGTTGAATGAGCTTGCCCAAGATGACGCCCAAGGCGATCATCACGGGAGGTAGTAAGCTGAGGGACACGGGCGTGTCTTCCTAATTGTCTGAAATTTGTGAAATGACCGTGGCCCCCTGCCCCAGCCTGGCAGGGAGGGAAGCCAAGGGCAGGTGTCTGGGATGGCCCACAGGGGCTCCACACGGGTGACAACTTTGGCTCATTTCCCGCCCCGGCGCTGGGTGGGTGCACCTCTCCAGTGGGGCCGGGAGCTCACAGCTGCAGGGGTAGCTGGTCGTGCACGGCCTGGGCCCAAGATGGAGGGACAGCAGGGAGGAGAGGAGGGCAGGGGGACACCCAAGGGCAGGAAGAAGCGATGGTGAGGCCAACCGAGAGGTCAGGGAGGAAGACAGAGCCTGAGAAACACAGCGGGTTTATTTCCACGCCGGAGCTCACGCATCCACAGGGCGGAACCACCCCCGAGGCCAAGCAGGAGACAGGACCTCCAGCAGTAAAGCCACTGCCACAAAGGTGTCCCTGAAGCCTGCCCCAGACCACACAGCTCTGGAAAGAGCAGTGCGGGGCCCGGGCACAGTGCTGCAGCGGTGGCCAGAGGGACGGACAGCGGCCCCAGGAAGGGACATCCGCCCTCATCAGTGATGGCTACCTGCGTGTCCTCTGTAAGAATCCATTCACCTTTCGGTTGTGTGCTTTTCTGTACAAAACTTCCAAGTCCAGGTCAAGAAAGAGCAGAGCACCGACCCTAAACTGGCCTCAAGGTCTCAGAATGTGCTTGAGTCGGAGGCAACGTTTTTGCAGCACAGACGGAAAGATCACCCAAGGAGCCACGTGTTGTGGACACATCCCCACGTGACACACACCAGGGACACAAGCATCTCCTCACCGAGAACTTAGAAACAGAGGGGCAGGAAGGATGAATGGTTTTTCCAGGTCCCCCGGGGCAGGTGGTGAGAGCTGGCAAGGTGGGCAGGTCCCAACCTTAATTGTAAAACTGACCACAGGCAGCGAGGGCCCCACTCAGGGGCAGCTCCACCAACAAGGGACCTGACCCCACTCAGGGGCAGCCCCCCCATGATAGGACCTGACCCCACGCAGGGACGGCCCCACCTACACAGGGATGGAACCCAGGCCCAGCGAGGGCGTCCCACCCCCGCTGGGATCTGGGGGAAAGCTGAGTGCCGAAATAATATTATAAGCACTGCTAACGGTTATTCGGGAGTAAGATTCGCTGCAAGAAATTCAGAGCCTGAAAGATCCAGAGCTTTGGTAAAGGTCCCACAGAGGGGGGCGCTGAAGCCTGGCTTTCTGGGTGTCGGGAAGCATCCTGAGCCACGGAATGCGGCTCAACAGGTTTATTCCAGAACAGGGTTGTGGATTTCACACCAGTGCGTCACCAACTTGGGAAGCTGCGTTTTGGAGGGCCCGGCCTACACGCCAGACAAACGGTGAGTTTGTGAGATTATACAGCGTCACTGGGCCAGAGGTGTTGGGCTGGGGTCCCCAACCTTAAGGAAGGCTTTTACTGTGAAATGTGACACCAGCCCCCTCGGCCCCCCCTGGTGTCCCCACTCGCCAAACCGCTGCACCCAGGCCAGGGCAGGGGTTCTCAGCTGGAGCCAGAGCCCGGCCAAAGCCACAGCCTCTCTGAGGGGTCAAAGGTGACGCAGCCCCACCCCTCTGGGTCCCTGCGTCTCCATCACGCTGCGGTGGGAAGCCCCGCGTGGTCATCACTCCTTCTCGATCCTCAGCGGTTGGGCAGGCGTATTTCTCGAGCGTCGCTTTGACCCCTCCGGCGGACGTGCGCTGGCCTGTGACACGATGCCACAGGGACACGGCTACCGATGTCCTCTTGGTCAGCAGGCAGGGGTGTGGCCCTGGGAGGAACCCCCCCCCTCCAGCAGGCGGTGGAATTTCAGAAAACAACGCCTCACGGAACTGGCGGCCTCGTCCTTGGAGTCGGGGTTTGGACTCCTTCCGGCAGCTCCTCTGCGGCTCTGTCCCTCCGCAAAGAAGAGACTGCCCTGTCCCCTCCCCAGACCCCCCTCACCCCGGCCCCGGGCCTCCTCTGCGTGCCCCAGTCGTCGGTCAGGGCTCATCAGAGACCCCAGGCCTCTGGGCTCCCCAGCGTCAAGCCCTGAAACCCTCACCCACACTGTGCGCAGACAGAGCCCCGTTCCCCCGGCCCGCAATGGTCACACCCGCTGCCCTGTGTCCCCCTTGGCCGCCCCGAGCCCCAGCTTCCCCGAGAAGTGTCTGCCTCCCCTCGTGCTAAGGGTGGGAGGGAACCGACCACTGGCCGGGGAGATCCCCAGAGGGAAGGGGACCTCGCGCCCCCACGTGGTCCTGTGCTGACACGGCTCTGGGGTCAAGGCCACCGCTAGAAGCACCAGCTCCCCGTGAGGAGCCGTTGGGGGCACAGAAGCCAAGGGCTGACCCAGCAGGGGCCCCTCTGGTGCCTGTGAGACAGGACTTCCCCAGCGGAAGGAAGACCCGGTCCCCGCCAGGAGCTCCTGGGACTTGGCCACGTGGATCACTACGTGTTTTTGCTTGAAGTGCTGATTTTCGGGTGTAGATTGATGGCATTTACAGCGGAAATGCGTCTTCCGTCTTCGAGCTCCCCTTCTGGTCTCTCGTCCACTTCGTCAGCTCCGTGGTGCGGCCAGGCATGCGCCCCACTTGTCGCGAGATACAGAACACGGGACGGCGATGAATTCCACAAAGTCCTACCGGAAAATAAAACCCAGAGCGTGGACCAGAGTCCGCAGCCTGAGGTCGTCTCCCGAGTGGGGCTCTGTCCCCGGACCACCGGCGTGGAAGTCTAGGCTTCCCAGAAAGACCCTCCCGCTGCCCAGGTGTGACCGGGCTTCCCCGTCGGTGACATCCCGTGTTTAAGACCCCCAGCGCCCCTCTCTCCTCCTCCCCTGTCCGCCCGGCTCCCTCTGCGTCTGGCTCTACCTAGTGCCCCATCACCAACCGCTGCAGCCAGCCCACGCGGCAGGTGCCTTCACTGTCCCACTCTACAGCTGAGGAGGCTGAGGCACAGACGGGCTGACAGAGGGTGTCCTGCTGGAGGGACAGGCCTGGGATCTGAAGCCTGGCCATCGCTGGGATCTGCCTGGAGCCACAGAGAACCCGTGCCTCATCTAGGATTAAAGCTCTCCGGGGACAAGGCACGTGTCCCAGGATGCGGCCCCGGGTGTCCCCCCATCCCTTCCCCCAGCCTCACGGACGGACCCGCTAGAAGGGACACCCAGAGAGGCCAGGAGTCTCATGGGAGCACAGGGAGGGTAGCCCCGCTCAGCAGTCGTCACAGCACTCCACAGGTGGCCCGGCTGATGCGGGAGTGGCTGGCGGCCACTTAAAAAGGCACAGAGCATTGCTATGCAGCACGGGGGACAATGCTCTGTGTCCCGCATTTCCTTCCTTCTGGAGACGGACGTGGGAATGTGCCTGCTGGAGAAACACAAAGTCCCTTTCGTTTCCCCCAAACTGCTGTCCCAAACTCAAAGGCTTGTGTCATGCTTCAGGACACCCACCGGATGGCGTCCAGCCTGGGCCAGGGCAGCTCGTCCCCCCCAGCATGCGTCAGGCTGGCCCTGCCCGGGGAACAGGTGTGGGTGACATTTGGGGGGGGGCCTGTTTTCCAATCCCCTGCCTTACACCAGCCCTGACAGATAAGGACTCATGTCTGATGTCACTCACTCACTGACTGCCACTTCAGGGACATTTTTCCAGGGCTGGCGCTTATCTTCCTTTGGAGCGCCATAACGGGAGCCCCGCTCACACTTCAGAGAAGAGGCCCCGGGTGAGGTGCCAGGCGGGGTGGCAGATGGGGACGCACGTCGCTCAGTGTCACCTCCCAAGTCTGCAGTGGAAATGTCTTCGGATGAGAAGCGGGGGTGGGGGGGGGGCGCAGAGCAGAACCCTGCTAGTACCAAACATCCGGGTGTTGGACCCAGAACCCTCCATATGCCAGCGGAACCCCACGCGAGCGACCTCCTTCTGGCACATGCCCGTCCTGTGCGACAGGCTGCTGGGGCCTTCCCGCTCTGGTCCGGGCATGAACCGGGGGTAACGGGCCGTCGGAGAGGCAGGCTGTGGGGTGCTTGGCCAGAGACACTGGTCCGCAGACATTTAAACGTGTCTTTTCCAAGGGGCGCCTGGGTGGTTCAGTCCGTTAGGTAACCGACTTCGGGTCAGGTCAGGATCTCACAGTCTGAGAGTTCGAGCCCCGTGTCGCGCTCTGTGCTGACAGCTCAGAGCCTGGAGCCCGCTTCGGATTCTGCGTCCCGCTCTCTCTGCCCCTCCCCTGCTTACGCTCTGTCTCTCAAAAACAAATAAATGTAAAAAAAAATTTTTTTAAACGTGGCTTTCCCAGCCATTTGCCCAGCAGAGTCAAGGGATGGATGGGGCAGGATTTGAAGGCTCTGTTAAATAACCCTCAGAAATTTTCACTCGAAGGACTCCCAATTTGGGGGAGGCAACCTACAGCTCTGCATGCGGAACAGGACTTCGGGGCCCTTCTCTGTCGAAGAAATGCCTCTCTGCCCCACATCTTCAGCCACCCCGTGTGTGTCACAGCCAGCTGCCCAAGTCCTTAAGACTGGTGGTCCTGGCCAGCCGTCCAGCGTCCCCCCTTGGCAGGATTCTTGTGTCACAAGGAGGTTCTGAGCGACCTGGGCTGGGCGCCTACATGGACCCTGCCCGTCTTCAAGGGTCCCAACAGCCAGGGATACACATGTCTCTGTCACACCCTCCAGAGCAAATCTCCTCACGGGAGTTCCCCCGCATCTCCTGCACAATGGGCTGAGAGATGCCAGCCAGGAAGGCTGGACTTCCACGATGAAAACCGCACTTCGTAGTCGAGAAAATGGTTCTCCTCGGGAAGCAACCTTCACACACAGCTCCCGGAAAGCACACCTGGCCCACACCTCCCAGAGTTTGGTCCTAGATGCTGGTCCCACAGACACCTGGTTTGAGGGGAATAAGCTAAAACTTTGCATGCGGGACCGAGGACTGGGAAACGTGGCACTCTCCGTGAGCTCCTGAAAACCCACTCTGTGCACGGTAAAGCCACACGTGGGGAATCCTGGGCCAGCGGGGACTTTGATTCGATTAAGCCAGCTTTGCCCCAAACTCCATTTGTCACGAGGACCTGAAGGCATCGAGTGGCTGCAGGAAAACACGCGTGACAAGGAGGTAGGAACGCGCACTGAGCTCTCGCTCTCCGTCCGCGTGCAGGCTCACGGCGTCCATAATTGTGCCCTGACTCCACGCGCAGCCGGGGGCCCGCAGGGCATCTGTCAGGAGAAAGCCGGCGACTGCCCCACGCGCCCTGCGGTGACGCCCTCCAGCAGCACAACGCGGGCCAGCCGGGTCCCTCTCTTCGACTCACCCGTGGGCCTGTAGGCGTGCCCCCTGCGGGCGCCTTCCCGGTGTCCCTGAGGACTCTCGGTCACCCAAAAGCCCACGTGTTGGACGTCACAGAAGGTAGATGCGACACCAAACACAGTGACCAAAACTCTGGCACAAGAGCCAGTCCAAACATCCACCCAAGGAGGAGGGACAGACAGGCTGGCCGTCTACACTGTGGATGCCGAGGTGGTAAAACCACAAGCAAGCTGTGCTCCACAAAGCCACGTGCCCCCCACGGACACTGTGTGTCGGGAGGGCAGCCGGACACAGGGGGGGCACTGTCAGTCACCCCCTGCTTGGAGCTTTGGAACAGGCCACAGTGAGCTCCAGTGACGCAAGTCAGGGCGTGCGTACGTGACCAGGGGGTGGCGAGGTGCCCGGCTGAGCAAGGGCCCTGATTCTCTCTCCTCCTCCCCAACAGGTGTCTCATGGGTGGCCCTTTGGCTCCCCACGAAGACGTGGCTTCTGAAGGACACGTTGCCTCCCCCGCCCCAGTCCCTATCTACCCCCCAAACTATCTGGGGGATGGAAATAGTGAATAGGAGGCTCCAGGGAAGGTGGGTCCGACCCTGGAACGGGTGTCATGCCAGGCCCCGCCCCCCCACCGACCCAGGAGCTCTGGGCTGAGACACCGCGTAAGACTCAGGGGGGCAACTGGGCACGACTCGGTAGGGATCTGTTTGCATAGCAATTTACTACTTTGTTTTCCCCTCTACTTGCCCACGGCACGTGTGGGCTCCTTACTGTCGTAGACGGTGGAGGCCACGTCTCCGTGGTGCCCACGTGCCATGAAGCCTGGGCAGTGCAGCTCCAGCCCCGCGAGGCCCAGCCTGCGTCCGCGGGGGTGCAGGTGGGAAGGGGCGGGAGTGAGGACCCTCTGGAGGCTCGGGGCTTCCCGGGCACGCGTGGCCGGGCCGGGAGCTCCGACCCAGCTCCACGGCCGCCGTTTTCTCACCACTCCACGAGACACCCAAGTCCCCGGTGAGTGTTTGCTTCGTTTGGGCTCCCTTGGGAAACCTGACTTCCTTCCTTTCTAAACTTTAGATCTTTAAAGTATCTCTGTAAAATCGTCCTTGTTCCTCCTTCTCTAACCCTAACTCAAGGCAAACACTGTGCTCATAGCCGTCTGAGGGTCCTTGCGGAGAAGGCACACGAGGGCGGCCGCTGCACCAGCTGCAACCACAAGGGCAGGGTCTTGAAGGCCATGGCCAGCCCAGGCACTATTTTCTAAAGGGAGCGACCAGACCGTGGGGCGCAGAGTCTGCCCTAACGAGCGGCTCTCAGAGTTGCATTTGCGCGTGGCATTGGCGGACAGGAGGCCGTCCCTGGACGGGGCGACCGGCACGCGTGTGGTGGGGGCTTGGGGTCTGCCTGCCTGCGGCCCCCTCGCCTGCCCGGCCCGCAGAGCCTCGGCGTTGTCCCCAGAGTGGCCAGGCCTCTGGACGCCCGGTTCTCACACCGGCCTCCGAGGTGGGACCTGACCCCGCGGGGCTTAAAGGGGCGCCCTTGGATTTCTCGAGTCCAGAAAATCAGCGCCTCCGTGATCACTTGCTCGGAGCGGTGGCCCGGCAGCTGTCTAAATTTACAAGGTCACTCCCGGCCCCGCCTAAGCCCACCTTTTTAGGGGCCCCCGGGGTCAGGTTTCAAAAAAGCGCACATTCCTTCGCTAACCCAAAGCAGCTCTGGGGACTGGGCTCTCTCTGAGGACGGACGCTCGTCACTTGCCTGCTCGGGGAGGAGACTTCAAAGGGTGGCCGCGGGGAGCTCAGGCCGCCCTCCGAGCCGGCCGGCGTTGTCCAGGCAGCGATCGGCGGCCCCTCAGGCCGGGCCCAGCGCAGCCCTGCCCTCCGTCACCTTCCGCTCGCACTTGTTAAAAGTAATTAGTGTTTGCACCCTTGTCTGGCCTTTGATTTGTGTCCAGGATGGAGACGTTGATGTGCCTCCTGATGGCTCCATAAATCACACGTTGTTAAGTTGCCTCCCATTACACTATTTTAAAGTGTCGGGAACTCCTGGCTTTAAAAGGGAAGGTGGGGGTGCTCCTAGGAACACAGGCCCGCTTGGGGTCCGGGGGTAGATGAAACCTCCCACACAGACATCACCCCGTTCTGCCCGCTGGCTCTGCTTCGGTTATCAAAGAGAGTCTACAGCCGCGATCACCTCATGGGTACAAGTGTGATTCGTGGGCATGGGAGCCACAGCCCCTAGCGGAGGGATCCTTGCCCTTAGTCCCATTGCACAGAGGAGGAAACTGAGCCAGGAGAAGCTGGGGACTTTGCCACCACCTCGCCTCACCGGGAACTGGGAGACACGGCCCCGGACCCTGGGGCTCTTCCCCCGGAGTCAGCGAACCACTGCCTGCTGCCTCTCCCCAGCTCAGGGCAGGTGATAGATAGAGCTGCTCATTACAGTGCACGGCACCCACCACTGTCCTTGGCGTCCAGCCTGCCTCCCTCCTGGCCCCTGGGGACAGCCCACTCCCCGTGCAGTTCCCTGCAGGAACAAGCCTGGGGTTGTTCCCGGAGGCACCGGCCGATTGCGTAGAAATGCGCCAGGACTGGATCAGAACCTGTGGGCGGAAGGAGAACTCACCCAGGGCCCTGGGGGCTCCTGCCGCTTCCCCGACTTTGAGCCGGTGGTTGAAGATGCGGTGCCATCTTTGCAAACCTCAGAGCTGAGGTGGGGGAAATGCAGAGCACCCCGGGGTGGGTCGGCCTGAGCGCTTCCTCTCCTCCTACTCAGGACGATCATGTGTGCTGAAGTCAGGCCTACGGTGAGCTCTTCAACCCATTTCTGCATAAGCCAAATGGTTTAGAGTTTTGTCCACCTGGCACGTTAAATCACTCAGTGGCTTTGCAAAGACAGACATGACAATCCACTGTGGGTTCAGACTTATCTTTGCAGCACGACCAAGTCCTGAGTATTAAATAGTTCTTCTAGTGACTTAAGATCGACTGCGCTTTGCCTCTGAGGAGTTTACTGGTATTTTTGGGGGGGAATCACATGCACGAACCAGGTCAGGTCAAGAAAATAATGTCAGTTCTTTCTGGAAATAGCATATCAAGTTAGTCACTGACACCGATGGTTAGTATTGTGGTCGTCTACGTATTTCTATAAACATTGATTGATGCGTATCGCGAGACTGGCTGGCGTGGCTGTGTGTGGGTGGCTATGCTTCTGCTTCTGCCCAGGCACAACAAGGTCAGTACTCTGTGGATCCACCGAGAAATGCTTTTAGGAGGGTGCCAGGAGACGAGGAAGGAGGCCATCACAGGGCAGGAGACAGGTGTCATGGCTAAGGACTGGGGCAGTGTTGCTGGAGGTGGACAGGTATAGATGTAGGCAAGCCTCATTTGCATGCACAGCCCTTGCCTCATGCAAATGTTATTTGTAGATTATTTTCACAACCAGTTCCTACAGCTGGGAGACATATTAACCTAGACGTCTTTACCTTGTCCTGTACAGCAGACGGGAGGTTTAAACTCACTGTCGCGTAAATGCCAGACATTCTTTTCACACATGGAGGGAAGTGTGGGCTCTCAGAATTAAAATGTGTCTAACGAAAAAGGGTAGGAACCATATTTAAATAAGCCTGCCCACGTGCATAATTAGAATCCGGGCACGATTTTGAGTGTGGTTACTAAAAACAACATCGCTAATCCGCTGCCCTTCTCGGCAGTTTCGATATGGTCTGTGTCGCCCAAGTAAGAACCGAGTGGTGGGTGAAGTCATTCTCAGTAACCCAATCCCTCTCGACGGTTTATACCAAAGTGGCTGGGTCTCTTTTCAGGGATTTACCTTCATGATATCATTCCTGAGGAGTCTGGTTTAGATCAAACCAGGTTAAAGAGCATGATTGTCAAAGATGATGTCATTAGATCTCATTACTAATAAAGTCAGGGTCATCATGAGTCCAGAAGCCGTTTGGAATTCAGTCTCTGTTTACCTTAAAACCTGCTCCAAAACTTAAAACCCCGAGTGATATATAGACGACGAGAACCGATGGAAACATTAGAGACTGCTGGCATTGTCTTTATATAACCCATTTTGCAAGGATTTACCATTTCCTCTGTATTTTATACCATCAACTTAAATGATTCAGAAGTGGCTTTTTTTTCTGTTACTAACCTATTCAGTAATAACTTACATTTTGCTGCATAAGATATTCTATCTAAAAGAATGTAAAACAAATTTGGAGCTGATAACGGAGAAACATGCTGTTCTTTCATCACCGGCTGGTAATTTTGAAAAGCCAGACTTCTTTGTTACACATGGGCTCTATCAGAAGCAGCACAAAGTGAGATTTCCTTAGAGTGGACTGTCTCTACCTCAACGTCGGTTCCTGTTAGAAGCAAAGATCAAAATAAAGGTTCCAATCTTTCCAAAGAATCAGGTGTAGTGGGCTGAGTGATGGGGATCTCAGAGGTTTTGCTTCTGAAGCCCCAAAAGATGTGATTAAGTTAAGGATTTGGGGATGAGGGGCTTGTCCTGGATTATCCGGTGGTGCCCTCGATGCCGTCACAAGTATTTTTTGGGGGCAGAGGCAGAGGCAGACAAGACAGACACAACCAGGAGGAAGGCCCACAGAGACGGAGCAGAGAAGGACGGGGCCACAAGCCAAGGAAGATGTGCAACCAGCCCAAGTGGGAGGAGCCAGCCCAAGTGGGAGGAGCCGGGAGTGGGTCCTCCCCCAGCCTCCCGAGGGACCGCATACCTGTGCACATAAGCTGCAGAACTGAAAGAGAATTCGTGTGTGTTATTTGAAGCCCCCGTCTGTGGGAACTCGTGTGGCACCCCGGGAGCTAATCCACGAAGGTAACTGTTAATCTACTGCTCGAGGAGGGGCTTGATGCTGGTTCTGCCAGTTTCTTGGAGGTCACGACACATCATCTGTTCACTGGACACGGTTCATTGAGCACATTCTCTTGTGTTCGAAACTATTCAGGGCTTCCAGGGAGCCACCGTGATCACAACGGACAGAAGGTGCTGCCCTCAAGAAGTCCGCATCCTGGTGTGAGGGGGGCAGACACCACACCGATACGCCAGCTCTGCCCAGGGTTCCGAATCTGCCCAGGTGGAAAGGCAGCCTGCGGTCAGCGTTCCCTCTGGTCCCTTCACCTCTGTCCGTTTCAACTTAAATACAAGCAAGGCCAGGGAAGAATTTCTAACATTTGCAAAACACAATGGACCAGTGCAATTTCCATTTTCGAAAATACCAAGGGTGAAAAGGAGAAGCTGGCTTTGGAAAACCATGTCGGACTAGCGTTTGCTAAAGGGTGTTTGAAGGTGCTGCAGACCCTCAGGAAACCAGCACAATAAAACCGCTCTATGGTCAGATGTCTCTGGGAAATATCTCCTTTTACGGGACTCTCATGGAAGTTCTCAATGTACATTGCATGCTGAAGCCTCTGTGACTTCCAGCGGTAAAACCGTCTGTTCAAGCGTGTTTCATCCAGAGACTCCCCAGTGTGACCAAGGACCTCATTTCATTACCACCCACAATAGCCTTTTCCACCTAGTGCTCGACAGAGTGCGCTCAGGACATGACGCAGGAGTTGGCGATCTAAGGCCTGTGAGCCAAACCCGGCCAGTTGCCTGCCTTGTTACAGCCTGCGATTGAAGAAGGGAGTTTACATTTTTGTGTGTTATGTCAATACCTGAATAATAGCCATGATTCTTCCTCCTGGTCCACAAAACCCAAAATATTTACTACCTGACCATTTAAGAAAAAAGATGACCGACCCCTAGGCTCGGCTGAGGAGGGAGATGAGGTCACCTGTGTCCCACAGAGGGGGCCTCTCTCTCCCTGGGACAGGCAGTCTCTCCAGGGCCCAATCTCCCCAACAAGGATTCGTCCTTCACCACCCACTCTTTTTCATTGGTAATGTCTTCACCAGACTAGGATGCCCTCTCTTTTACAAGACTTGTCTTTAGTTGTTTGTGTCACACTCAGTACAAGAATATAACATTGCTCATATAATAAAATTCCCATAAGTTTAAACAGGTGCAGTACCAATCAACTATTTGTTTGTTTATTTATTTATTTATTTACTTATTAACGTTTATTCATTTTTTGATAGAGAGAGACAGAGCGTGAGTGCGGGAGAGTCAGAGAGAGGGAGACACAGAATCTGAAGCAGGCTCCAGGCTCCGAACTGACAGCACAGAGCCCGACACAGGGCTTGAACTCACGGACTGCGAGATCATGACCTGAGCCGAAGTCAGAGGCTTAACCGAAGGAGCCACCCAGGCATCCCAGCAGCAATCAACTTTTGCTATCATCTGTAGAACCCTACCCCCTTTCTTCTACTCACTGAGAGTATACAGTCTTCTCAAGCCATATGAACCTTTGACTAGATAGAGCCTTCTGGGGCAGAGATGATACAAAGCATTTTTTTTGACAAGAGCAGAGACATCAATATCAATAAGATTTCTGGAGGATTTCCAAATATTTAAAAATTAAAGTGAAACAATGAAACGACCCTTGAATCAGAGAAGAAATTACAAAGGGAATTGAAAATAGTTTTAATTGATTAATGATGAAATCACAGCATGTTAAAATTTGGGGGATGCAGCCAAATCAGTCATGAGAGGGACACTGATAGCTTCAGATGCATATAGTAGAATGTAAGAAGGTGTGTGGTCCGTGTCTTCTATTTCTACCTAACATAAGTTGGGAAAAGAATGACTTATACCTTACATAGGAAGAGAGGCAATATTACAAATAAAAGTGGGAACCGATGAAGTAAAAACAAACAGCAACGCAATAGAGAAACTCAACTAAGCCAGAAATTATTTCTTCAAAAATATAAATAAAATGGATAAACTTCTAGCAAGATTGGTCAACGAAGAAATAGAAGTTACTAATAGCAGAAGTGAAATAGGTGACATCACTGGAGATTGTACAGATAAAAATGATCGTGAGAGGGATATATAAAAACAGCTTTATGCAATAAACAATTTAAACAACATTTATTTTTAATTTTTTAAATTTTTCTTTTTTTAATTTATTTTTGACAGGGAGAGACAGAGAGACAGAAACAGAGACAGAGCACGAGCAGTGGAGGGGCAGAGAGAGAGGGAGACACAGAATCCAAAGCAGGTTCCGGGCTCTGAGCTGTCAGCACAGAGCCCAACACGGGTCTGGCCCAACCCCCAGAGATGATTATAGGCAGGGGTAGTAACTAAAAGAGTGTGATATCAAATCATGATTAAAACTACATCCTTGAAGCAATATAAGAAATCCAGAAATTGATCCACACTTATAAGATAAAATTATTTCAACGAAAGTGTCAAAGAAACTCAATGGAAAGGGAAAATTTCTTCAACGAATGGTGCTGGAACAAGGGAATACCCACACACCCAAAACCTCCTCGGTCCCTATCCTGCACCATACCCCAGACCAACTGAAGACAGAACATACCTGAATGTAAAGTGCAAATGATTGATCTGGAAGAATTTCTTCCACATCATGGGGCAAGTAAAGATTTCCTTAAAAATCAAAATGAAACAAAAGCTTGAATTATAAAGTAAAACATTGGTAAACGAAAATTCTTTGTAGTTAAAAATGTCTTCTCATCAAAAAACACCATCATGAATACGGTCCCTAACTGGAGGAAAGTATTAGCAATGATATAGTTGAAAAAGACTTGTATCTAGGTATATAAAAAACTCCTGCAGCTTAACAGAAATATAAGACCGACACTCCAATAAAAATACACAGGATCCTAGGACAGGAAGGAAGGTCAGGAAAAAACCGCCTAAAAATAGCAAATGAAAAACTGCTTAACATCATTCTTAGGGAAATTCAAATTGAAACCATCATGAGAGATGGCTATACGTATAGTAGAAAGGCTAAAATCTAAAAAGTTCAGAAATACCAGGGGCGGCTGGGTGGCTGAGTCAGTTAAACACCCAACTCTTGGATTCAGCTCAGGTCGTGATCTCCCAGTTGGTGACTCTGAGCCTGCTTGGGGTTCTCTGTCTCCCTCTCTCTCTCCCCCTCTCCTGCTCATGCTGTCTCTGTCCCTCTCAAATCATAAATAAATAAACTTAAAAAAAATAGTTTAGCAACACCAAATGTCAAAGAATATATGGAACCACCAGAACTCTCATTTATTGGTGGTAGGAGTATAAAGTGTTAAAGCAACGTTTAGAAACTTTTTGGTAGGTTCTTAAAGTTTTAAGCATGCATCCGTCCTACGAGCCAGTGGTTCTACTTCTAAAGACACGATGAAATTATAGCCACAGCAAGTCTTGTACAAGAATGGCCATCGCTACTTGATCCGTAACGATCAACGTCAGAGCGTTTACCGGAGAACAGACCCACCACCTGTGGCTTATTCAGACGACAGGATAAAGAAGAATGCAATTCTGATATGTGCAACAGCGTACACGAGCACCAAAACCCCTAGCTCAATGAAAGAAACTGAACATAGAAAGGCCCATCCCCCATGACTGCGCCGACATGCCTAGAATAAGAAAATTAATAGATGGCGGTAGAAGTCATGTAGTGAGTTTTTCCAGGGGAAACAGCATTGACCAGGAAGGGAGAGGGAAGGACTTTCTGCGGTGATGAATAGGTTCTGTGTCTTGAAACACATTTGTAAAAACTGAGTAAATGGCGCGTTTAAAGTTGAGCATTTCACTGTATGCACATTATACTACAAAACTACACACACACACACACACACACACACACACACACGCATGCACACACACACACACGCACATGTATGTGCACTAGCCTGAATGGTTATGGTCTCACACCAAACATTTCCTTAGTATACCGTTATTGTCTGGACCAGGTATCGCCTTGTGTGGAGTGATATTTTGGGTCTGGTGCTATTCTATTGTTGTTATATTACATTTCATCACATATGCCAGCCCATCGGTTGTAAGGTGAGGTACCTCCCGTCAAGGCTGTTTTTAAACAGTTTAAAGCTCCTTTAGTGTTTCATAAATGCAACCAGACCAGGCACTAGCCTCGTGTACTGTGATGGCTCCAAACAAGGCACTCACCTGATATATGGTGATGGTTCCAGACCAGAGACTAGCCTGGTACACAGTGATGGTTCTGGGTCAAGCCACGGTATGATTGTGGACGTTGGGGTATGGATCAGGAACACACGTGCTAGCATTGGGAAACAAACCAGAGAGCTTCCCTCCAATGGAAGAGAACCAGTGCTCTGACAAACCCGCCCGCCATTTTTCTGCATGGCTGCTCCCTCCTCTGGGAAACCCCATAAGATCCCTGTGCTCACTTGTCTCTATGAAACATGAATAATCGTATCAACCCTCTCCAGACTTTATTAAGCCACGTGTGATGTTATGAGGTTATTTTTAAATAGTTTACAACTCCTTTAATGTTCCAATAATGGTACCTTTTATTACAACTACGGAAAAGGAGGCATTCCAGCGTTATGTAATTAAATGACAGCATATTTTGGAATATTTGGAGCAAAATACTGAACGTGGTAAGCACTCTCATGCAAGAGTTAATAAAAAAAAAAGGTAGTTATATTTTTTTAAATGAAAGCTTCCTTTCCACGTGCTGTGCATTTCACATCCCCAAGGAGAATAGCGCACTTAGAAAAAGCTATTTAATTCAAATAAAGAAAGGATATGATGTTGCCAGTGAGAGCAAATAAAGACAGAATAAGGTATATTGCCGAGGAAATGTTTGCATAACACACTGAAATTAATATACCATGTGTGATGGTTGACACAGTTCATTCTAGAACAGATAAATCATTCATAGGAAAAACAAACACCGACTAAAAAGGAATAGATCACCAGTTGAGCCACATACATCGTAACCTGTTGACACACTATGAATTTTCTGCTGAATCAGACACCTAAGCTACTAAATCAGCGTGAACGCCCCCACTGGGCCAGGCACATCGCGCGCAGCTACAAGGGGTCATGCATCTGATATGACTGTCTATCAAATTAGGAATGCACAGTATATGAGAGCTCCTATTTACTGAGCCATGGTCACTACAAAGGGAGTGTGATGGCTAGTAAAATGCACACATCGACTATGACTTACCTTTCAGCTCAATTCACCTGGTCTTTCTAAAACCACTTTAAGGTGGTCCTATGCGCCCAGCCCCGGGGGCGACAACCCTCCTTTGCGTGTGAGCGGGACCTGCGGCTTGCTTCTAACCAACAGAACGTGGCAAAGGTGAGGGGTGGCGCTCCCGCGGTGGCAGACTGCTTCTCTGTAAGCCTCCCACGTGCCAGCAGCATTATACTTGGGATTTAATTTATAGAGGTGTAGCCGGCTGATGACGCGGAGAGGCTGAGGCCGTTAAATTTTCATCACATAGGGGCACCTGGGTGGCTCAGTCGGTTGGGCGTCCGGCTCCGGGTCGGGTCACGATCTCGCAGTTCGTGGGTTCGAGCCCCATGTCGGGCTCTGTGCTGACGGCTCGGAGCCCGGCTCCTGCTTCGGAGTCTGCGTCTCCCTCTCTCTCTGCCCCTCCGCCATTTGCGCCATTGCGCTCTGTCTCTCTCTCTCTCTCAAAAATAAACAAACATTAAAAAAAGTTTTCATTGCATAGACTTTCCGAGGGAAGAGGCGCAGGGCATTATTATCTCCAGGAATTAGCCCCTGGAGAGTCAGCCCCTCTCCAGGTCTGGAAGGTATCAAGAATATAGAAAATAGAATCAACATAATTGTCCCTGTGATGAATGGAAGCCCAGTGGAAAAATACACTTAAAAAGGTTTATTTATTTATTTTCAGAGAAAGAGAGAGACTGCAAGCAGGGGAGGGGCAGAGAGAGAGGGAGAAGCCCAAGCAGGCTCCACACTGTCAGCACAGACACAGAGCTCGACCCCATGAACCATGAGATCATGAGTTGAGCCGAAATCAAATCGGGCACTCAACCGACTGAGCCACTCAGGCGCCCCAGTGGACAAACATATTTTAAGAAAACACAGTCAGGACAATCCCATAGCTTCAAGGAAATGAATTGTACCGGTGCATGGGGATTTTGGAAGCAAATCTTCCCCAGTCGGGCCTCTGATGGGAACCCATCCTGGGTGATGCACAGGTGTGGAGCCCTGAGCAGAGGATCCTGGTAAGTCACACCTTGTCCTTATCCCCAGAAACTGAGAGATGATAAACATGTTATTTCATTTATTTATTTATTTATTTATTTATTTATTTAATGTTTCTTTCTTTGTGACAGAGAGAGGGAGAGAGAATGAGTGGGGAAGGGGCAGAGAGAGCAGGGGACAGAGCATCTGAAGCAGGTCCCGTGCTCACAGCAGAGAGCCCGATGTGGCTGTGGGGCTTGAACTCACGAACCATGAGATCAGCATCACCTGAGCTGTCAGTCACTTACCTGACTGAGCCCCCCAGGCACGCCTACACACATTATTTCAAACCTCTGAGTTTGTGTGATTTGTTTAGCAGCAAAACAAAAGTACACCATTGATCAAAATCACCACAGCACAGGAACTGTCACGAAATACTGAGGGATATTAAAATTTTTGAACTTTCTTATCGTCGGTAACATGGAGTAATCTGATTCCGAAACCCGGAGAGTAAGCAGTTTCAAGCGTTGAAACATGGGGCGCCAGAGGTTCAGAATGTCAAGACCAAGGCTTGGTCTGGGACAGGACGGGTCAGACTGTGAGGGGCTGTTGGCTGGGTGCAGACATACCCAACAGCAAGGACAAGGTGACGGGCTCAGTCCCAGCAGACGTGCTGAGGAGTCAGGGTGGTGGCTCTGGAGGCCGGCTGCAGGCACAGAGGGTGCAGTCCTTGGCCAGCCTCTCTGGACTTTAGAGATAAACTCAGGTCCTGGGGACAACTGCTGAGGTCTGCAGCAGAGACCCAGACCCAAGAATCCACACCGGGACCTGTCCCTTGGAGAGGAACTCAAGATAACAAGAACCCAGTGATGGAATCTGAGGTACAAGTTCTGGGAGAGTAGAAACTCGGCCTTTGTGAACAACTGTCTTGTCTTTGCCTCAGTTTCCAGCTCTGGGAAGTGGGGCCATGGCATCACCTGTCAGTGAGATTAGGTGTCTGCCATCGATGTCCCTTAAGACACTGAGGAACAGGTAGAAAGTCACGTGATAGTTTGGGGGTGATCCCAGGGGAGGGTCTTGAGGAACAAACGTCTTGCTAAGCTGTGATAAGTAAGCTATTTTAGTTGGTTGAAGGTCTTATCTCCCACAAGCAAGTGTTTCCTAGAATGAACAGCTGAGGCGTTCTTGTCGGGTCCCAGGGTTCGCACAGAAGAAGAAAATTGTGTGGTTCCTAAAACAGAGAGCGTGTTCTTGAAGGAGTAAATCAAATAATGTGAAAACGCTCTGAGCTCAACTCCTGGGACATGGCAGGTGCCCAATAAATGTAGTTACCTACATCGTCAGCAACAAGACTCAGAGTGGCTCACCGTGGCCCCAAGCCCAGGGCGTACTTGCGGCTGAGTCTGGGGAGCACGAAAGGGGTTGACGTGCCATCATGAAGACTGCGTTTCTGTGAATAAAGCACTCTGGCTTTACTGCCACAAATGGAATAGATTTCTTAGTCTCATCATAATTATTGTGACTCTGCTGCCCAGAAAGCATTGTTACGGGTCCCTCCTTCCTTACAAGCCCCTGAGCCCTTTCCTTGCCTGGAGCCCAGTGCCGCCCAGAGGACCCAGGCCCGAGATGCGGGGCTGGGGACGAGGCTCTGTTGATGGCTGTGATTCAACCAGCAAGCACACAGGACCCTCAGGCCAGCGAGTTTCCCTCGGAAAAGGGACGGCATTTGAAGGGCAGCGATCTGCTTTTTATGTTGATCATGTTTAATAAAATCATAGTTTCGACACACTTGGGCCACGTCATCAACAAAGAATCATTTTGGCGACGTACGTAATTAATTTACATAATGTCTTCTGTAGGTGGACAAGACCCGTTGCAATGGACCAGGTTATTATATACATACAGCAGGACATAAATCTAGATTTGGACGTGGAACGGTGAGCGTGTGCGTGTGCACCTGAGTGTGTGTTTGTGGTACACGTAGCAGCCTTTATCCCAAAGAAGAGCCAGGGAATTTACGCAGGTATGAACGTGTGCGTATTTTAGACAGATGAGATAAGCTGACGTCAGGTGCCGGGCATAACCTTTACATGACATTGGTCTCCATACCAAGTGACCACAAACGGATCTTAAAACAACACAGATGAGCCCTCCCCACAAGTCCACAGGCCAGAGGTCCAGGGGGGCTCAGCACTTTCTCTGCCAGGTTGTACAGGTCCGAACCTGGCTGGTGGCCCTGCAATGTCTGTCCCCATGCCCCCCGGGTGTTGGAAGTGGTCAGCTCTCGGGCTCATAGAGCTGGAGGCCCGAGTCCCCCAGCCCTCAGCGCCTGCCTGTCACCTGCGTTACTTGTCTTTTACCTTCAGGCCCTTCTCGGGCTTTGGCCTCTTACATGCCCTCTGCCGCAGCCCCGTGACGACGGCCAGAGAAAATTCTCTGCTGCAGGGGCTTGTAAAGGGCAGAATTGTGTCCCATTTTCAACAAAAGACGTTGACGCCCTAACCCCCGTACCTTATTTGGATGTGACCTTATTTAAAAGGCGGGTTTCTGCAGGTGATCAAGTTAAGATGTGGTCATGAGGGTGGGCTCTGATTCGTTGTGACGGGAGTCCTTACGAGAAGAAGGGATCTGGACACAGACAGACACCATGTGAACGTGGAGGCAGAGACCGGGGTGGGGCATCTACCGGCCAGAGGACGCCAAAGAGGGCCAGCCCCCACCAGAGGCTGGAGAGAGGCGGGAGGGGTGCTCCCTCAGAGCCTCAGAAGGAGAAGCCCATGGACCCCTTGATCGCGGCCTTCCAGCCTCCGGGGCTGAGGGGGGATACATTTCTGGTGTTAAAGCCGCCCAGGGGGTTGTGCTCTATTGTGGCAGCTTTACTGGGCCCACCTGAATAATCCAGGATAATTTCCCTGTTGTGAAACCTGCACCCTTGACTGAATCTGTGGAGCCCCCTTAGCCATGGAACAGTATAGTCACAGGCTCTGGGATTAGGGGGCCACGCTTCGGGGGGCCACGTGTCACCTTACCATATCATAGCCCGATCGCGTTACTCCTCTGAGGTAGGGACCACCTATTTCCCATTTTCCAGATGTGAAGACTAAGGCAAGAGGCGATGGGTATTCCCCACCAGACTAACACCAGGCCAACTGGTGCCCAGGGGCCTGCTCCGCCACCAGGCCCAGTGAGCACACAGGCCTCTGAATTCCAAATGTCCCCATGCCCCAGGCCTCGCGTTCACTGCCTCCTTCCCTCGTCTCCCTTCATGGACCCAGTCGACCACTGCTGTCACTGCCATCCTGTGAGAGAGCACAAAAGTGAGAGACGTGTGTGTCCTGGAGGGGCTTCTAGTCTGCTTTGACAAAACAGCAGAGATGAAAACAAGTCAATACACAAACCATCGGCGTGTATGTGACAGCTCAGAAACGGAGTGAATTTGTGTGCTCCTGGCCAAGGAGCCAAGGGCTCGGGCGGGAGATCATGCTTGTCCGTGTGGAAGGAAGTGCTCAGGCCCCGGGGGAGAAGCTGCTTGCTCTCTCGAGCTCTCTCTGCAACCATTGTTTAATGTTTATTTATTGTTGTGAGAGAGAGGGAGAGAGAGAGTGTGAGTGGAGTAGGGGGAGAGAGAGGGAGACACAGAATCCAAAGCAGGCTCCAGGCTCCGAGCCATCAGCACAGAGCCCGACGCGGGGCTCGAACTCACGGACCGCGAGATCATGACCTGAGCCGAAGTCGGACACTCAACTGACTGAGTCTCCCAGGCGCCCCTGAGACCATTGTTAATTGCCCACAACCTCTCCAAGCTTAACGAAGATTAAAACGAGCTTAACCACATCTATCCATTGTTTTCTTCTCAGCAGCCAGCTTGAGGGCCCATCACTGTGTTTCGATTCAGAAACACAAATTGAGAGTCTCCAAAGAGAGCGGTCTGGAAGGTCCCCTTGTGTCATTAAAATTCCCAATTCGATGAGTCACCCAGAAACAATGTTCATCTTGTCTTCCCTCCCCCACTTCTCCTGTTCCTAGAACGGATCTCAACACCCCAGCATGTTCCAAGCCTCCAGAACTTTTCACCCTCAGCACCTATGAGCCCATCTTCTATTTTCAGATCTCAGGATGGGCCCCTGGAATTAGGACACTCAAGCCTTGCCATCACATAGGGACTAGCTGCATTCCACCCTCAACAGGGTACATTCTGGAAACTCAGCTGAACACCATCACCAATCATGTTTCCAGGCTAGTATGACCCTAATTTTTAAAAATTCATTTATCATTTAAAGTAGTTTATTTGTAATGACATGATCAGATAAGCCAAGCAAGTTAAAGGGCATGTATTTTGCTCACAGGATCCAATCAATTTCGACTCAGCCAAGGTGTGGGCTCCTAGTGAAGTTTTGTCCCACTACCACCCTGTGATTACAAAGAGGTGACGATGCCAGCCTCCTCCTCCCTCTCTAGCTCTGTCCGGAGTGAGATCACATGTGTCTCCGTGGGTTGTTTCCAAGTTTTCAGAAGAGCCGCTCCATAAAGGCCGAGCTCTGCATTGTGATGAGTTAACCCAATCTCTTGGAGATGCCCAGGTTCCTCCCTGTGTTGGCAGGTCTTTATTCCAAGAGTAGCTGGGTCTGCCACGAACGGATTTATCCCCCCAATTGCTGCCATGTAAGTGGAGCGGCCTCAAGGGGCTGAGACGTTCCATCCTCTCTCTGAGACTCTCTCCATGGCGAGTCTCTTGTTGTCCCCAGTGCATTAGCCTTTTCCCCTGTGGAGAGAGGAGGCTGTGACTCACAGGACATTGATCGGAAAAGAGCTTCTAATATGACGCTTCCTCATAGCGTAGCTTGCTGCCTCCATTTCTGGCAGGTGTGTGTTCGAGAATGGGGTGAACTTCTGCATCTGGGCAAGGGGGCTGCTGGCCACGGGGCTGTGGCTGAGCCCCCGGAGCCCGGGGCCCATGTTTCAGGAGAAAGCCCGGCAATCCAGGTCCTCCCTGGAGGGCCTGGAATAGGGGTCCCGTGCAGAACCCCTCCCCCATTACAGCCGGAGCTACCCCTGGGTGTTTGGGCTGGAGGAGGGGGTCTGACACAGACTGCCAACAGTCCCTTGGGATTCTGCTTCATGTGTCCCATGTCGGACAGCTCCAGGGGGAGGAGGTGATAAGACAGGACGTTTTCCTTTATACTGAGCTAAAATCAAACACCCAAAGCTATTCGGATTGAGCTGAGCTGCCCCACGATGTCATTGGAGAGGCTGGAGGACCCTTCTTGGGAAATCAGGTGTGAACAGGCCGGATCCGACCCTGGGGTCCGAGGTTTCTCTAGATAATATTATCAAATTGAGTTTGTCCTGTGTCTATGGATATTTCAGTCGCTAAGATGTGTGCCTTTAGGAACAGTTTAGGACTAAGAGGCCACCTGAGGTCTCCATCTCAGCATAAAGCACCGTGTCCCTTCCAAGGTGTCCACTCCTGCTTGGAAAAGAAGAGTGTCTATGTGGGGAGAGAGCCCACCTGTAGCACGTGGTGTGGCTGATGTAGCCACACCCCTCTATGTGAGCAGCTGATGTAGCCACACCCCCCTATGTAGCCACACCCCCCTATGTGTCTACAGCGTTGGTCCTTCAGAAGACATCTCTTGACCAGGAAGATGTGCTCTGAAAATCGACTTCATGAAATATTGGTTTCGATACTCAAGCAATAGCAATGATGTCAATTAATTTATTTGAGGCGTCTTCGTTTGTATCCCAGTTTAATTTTTGTGCCTTAATACAATGGTATAAGTGGGGAAGATGGCCAGACTAGGTCTTTCCCTGATCTAAGTAGGATGGCAAGGATATGTTTTAGAGCAGGAAAAGCTGGGCTATAGACAGATACCGCTTTGCCAGGGCAGCCCCGAGCCTCTGCATACACACGTCCCTGCCATAAGGGAGGGTTAGGGAGCAACTTTTCACAACAGGGGCTCTGGCTAATGACTCTTGCATGGTGACACCTTGCACAGAAAACACAGAAGATAGGTGCTCTATGAAAAGTGACATCTCACATTATGTTTTCAGATAGAAATTCTCACCAATTTGCTTGACATCCTAAGAAAAATCAGAGTACCTTTCAGAACTGTGGAGAGCTCTCCAGAAGTGAAGATGCTCTCACTGCATAAATAAGCGTGCTGGGCTTTATTGACTAAGTGCAAGGAGAGAACCCCACCCAGACAGTCAAAGGCTGTCTTGTTCAGGAAGCAGATGCTTGTCTTTATGGGGTGGACATAGGTGTTCTTGCCCAGGACGTCCAAAGCTGGTGAGTCTTGGCACCGGGTGATTTCTCACTGTGGAAGGTGACCCAAGGGCATCGAGGTTCCGCAGAAGCAAGTGTTCCGTAGCGTGCCATGTTCTCCAGCAGTGGCTACATAATGGAGATGTGCTGGGGGAGTCTTCCGGCTCCCGTGGGGGACCTCTGCTCTGCTGAAGGGGGAGGGATGGAGATGAGCCTTTCTGGAACTCTCTTGGGATCACGGGTCATGCCTCACCTGCCTATGTCCACGGACGTCTGAGCGCTCTTGTGTTGAGCCTTTTTCTCCCCATAAAAGTGGGTTTTTGCACTATTACCTTGCTTTTACTGCAGTTTCAATGCAAGATAACCATAAGCCCAGGAAGATTTTGAAATTGGTGAAGAATGGTGGGCAGAAAGAGGAATCAGTGTGTCTAATGACTTTATTATACTTTATGTGCAAACTGCATGCACTTACTTAGGAATTGTCGCTTACATTTATATAAGTTTTCTCTTATTGTTCGACTGATTATTTTTTCTCTTTGTGACTGTTGTTTGAGTCTTTGGGGTTGAGCTGGGACACGCTGTCACTCACCTACCTGAAACTAATGAAACTTTTTTTTTTCTTCCCATGCATTGCTTCTCTGAAGAACAGAATTTTCAGAAATAAACCAAAGTTGTTAAATTAAGTGAGAGATAAGTATATGAATTAAGATGTTCCACACCCTCTAATTTATTTTACCTCTGGGCTCTTTTCCCCATTAGAAACAGTCATGGACAGGGAGACATTGGCTTTGGA
The DNA here is from genome assembly GCF_023721935.1 of Panthera uncia. Classification (NCBI taxonomy): domain Eukaryota; kingdom Metazoa; phylum Chordata; class Mammalia; order Carnivora; family Felidae; genus Panthera; species Panthera uncia. Next base: position 150,525,777 of record NW_026057577.1, read on the forward strand.
AAAGGGATAACGCAGCTGTGGCTGTTGAGTTCCAAACTAAGCTTTTGAGATTCCTGACAGAGATAGCAGCTGTGAGAGATAAAGCTCTCTACGTCCCTGGAGCTTTGTGAGTTTATCAGCCTAAACCCTCAAAAACTGGGTTGGGCTGGTGGACTAGGAGAAAGGGAGATGAGACAGGTTGCTCCTTCCTAGACTGGAAGGCCCAGGCCAAGAGGGATGTGGGGAGCTCTGAGCATCTCCCCGATCGAGTGGGCGGAGGGGCAGGACAGAAGCCCCAGGTGGGACACTGAACATTGAGTGGTGGCCAACTGGTGGTGAGGTGTTGGGTCCTGTACCTGCATGAGAAGGCGGGCTTGGGGGGACACAGGAGCATGCCCTGAGAGGGAGCCAGGATGCAGGACTGGTGACCACCATGTGCGTCCCGGATGCCTTGGGACTGTGATCCTTCACCCAGAGAAGGAAGGCAGGAAGGGAATCCAGAACTAAATTGAAGAAGTTTGCCCTGAGTTGAATAGGCATCCATTTCCCTTAGGAAGTTAAATGGAAACTTGAGGTGGAAAGCGATCTGATTCTGTGGTAGACAGATGAGGTGAACTTGCACGGTGACCTTGGCTTGCGGTCCTGGGAGCTGAGCCTTTGTGAACCAGGCAGCGCCCTTACCCCAGGACTGGGGCCGGCCACTGGGGAGCTCACCAGGGATGTGCCCGCCGGGCAGTCCGGCTCACAAGCCTCCTCTCTTCCCGTGGGCCCGCTGGCTCGCCAAGCCTCCCCTCTTCCCACGGGCCCACCGGCTTGCCGGGCCTCCCCTCTTCCCGCAAGCAGCCCACCAAAGCGCAGTTCAGTCTGGGGTCGGGTGTTCTGTACTCAACAACAACAAGAAGGGAGGGATTTACTCGACAAATTATTAAAACACATCAGATCAGAGGGAGTTTCTGAAGCATTTAGTAAAAATAAATAATTTAGAGTACCTTAATTTAGAAATATTAATTCATTCACCTTAATTTGTACATTCTTAACCATTCTTGCATATGCATGAAAAAAAGTCTCCAAGAAACACTTTCTTTTATGAACAAAGCAACAAAAGTCTTCACCAAATCCTTCTCTAACTCGGATTTCACGACAATGCAGGTTGTTCGGCCTTATTATGATAAGACGGTGAGGCGTAATGCTTACGTACGTGCGCAAATATTTAGTACAATTGAACTTAAATTCACAGAAGCTAATACATATACATGTGGCCGCCTTTAAATTCGTGAATTGTGCTGGATGCTAGTAGATAGTCACTTTTGACAAAATGGGGGAAATAGTGATTTCTCTGAGCATCGAGGCCCCCATGCGAACGTTGTGTGAAAAGTGTGGAGCCGGAAGCCGCCGCGGTCAGAAGCCCGTTCCCGACTTTCCATCAGAGAAAATGCATTGTTCTCCTTCTGGGTGATTGACTGTGAGGAAATCTGTTGAATTTATTCAATCTTGGCTGTCATTTGAGCCATTTCTTTCTCGGAGGTGCTGAAGAGCTTATTTAAATGATTCATTTGGTGGATTAGAAGTGATACGCATCTCATACCTTTTAATAATTTGCATAAATATCTTGGCTGGACGTCAGTGGGCACACCTGTTTCGTACTCCACCCGGTAGCGCTGTCTTCCAGTCGCATAATTAGTTCCGTCTCCTGCCAGACCCGGTCCTTCCCAGCTCACCCGAGGAGTTCCAGCACACATCCTCTCTTGGGTGTGGACGTGATAAACCTTGCGGATAAACACTCTGGGTGAAGAAAGAGGTCAGAAATGAGAGAGCAAGGAGCAGACACACGAGAAGAGCAATTCCTAGACGGCAGGTGAGAAGTTGCACATGGCAGCCGAGAGCGCTCTTGAAACACCCCCCCCCTCCCGGGGCCACATCCCAGGACAACGTCAGACCCCGATTTATCTTAAACCGTGTGCGCTTTCTTGAGCCTTTGAGAGGTCTGTTTGGTTTTGCAAGAATGCCTTTGTGTTGCTGTCTGATACTAACTCGATGTATGTTAATGTGAACTCTTTTTTTTTTCTCACAAAAGCAAGATCTCCGATCCACGTTAGAATCACCCTGTCTTCCAGGTACGTGTGTCGTAGTCCCTTCCTGGCATCAGATCTCAGCCCTCCAACACCTGCACTGAGGCTCACCCCCAGCGTCAGCTACATCACAGACACATCTACCGAATGTGAAAGATTCTCTCCAGAGCAGCACATGCTTCTAAGAGGACATCGTTATGAAATATTGGTTGGGTTCAAAGCCCCGGGAAATTACTCCTTCGGTTATAGTTAAAAAGTAAATGGATGTATTTCATCCAGACCTTGAGTAGAATCTGGATCTCACTGGTGACGACCAAGAAGGTTTAAGTGACTCCTGTGCCCCCGACATCCTTATCATCCTCTTTCCTATACTTCCATACTCCCAAATCCCGGGATTCCGTTAATTCCCGGGGAAGGGCTTTGCCTCTGGGCATGGCAGGCTGTGCGACGAGGGGAGGGAGGGGTGAATGCCAGAGGAGAAGGAGAGACCAGGGTGTGTGGCGCGGCTAAGCAGGGGGGCCTGAAGCTCTGCTGGAAGAAGTTTGCAGGTTCCCATGCTCCCCACCATCCCGCCCAGCTCTGAGACTTGGGGGATGTTTGTCACCACGCCCGAACTCAGCACAACCTGACTGGTAGGTCTTCCTAAAACACAACGCGGCCGGGCCGTCCCCCACCGAAACACCGCCAGCTATCCCAGACAAGGTAGCGGGTCAAGTCGTCAGACCTCCCCGGCCTCCTCGAACCGCACGCCCTTACCTGGATCAGCCCTCACGCAGTCCTGCGGCCTCCTTGCGTGACCTGGCGGGCACTGGCGCTGGAGTCTCCGAGATGCACCCGCCAGCGGGAAATTGGTGGGCGAGCCCCTTCACTCTGTGAGGCGCGGCCAGATTGCCTGGGGTGGTCTCAGGCAGGCGTATTCTCGGCAGAGAAGCATGGAGATTTCCGCTTGTACACACGCCAGCCCGCGCATAGCATCAGACTGGTTTTCCCTGGAGGGATGTCTCGGGATGTCAAACGGTTGGAAAGAAAGTGGGCCTTTCCCGCATTCTCCCCTGTCTTCTCTGCACGCGTGGCCGGCTCGCCTCTCCTGTGTGTATCAGAAGCACGCCCTCGTCACGTGTACACGTAGGCACATCATGCCAGCTCACCGTCAGCGTTTCACACGCCTTCCCCGGCACTCCCGCCGTCACACTTCTGTTCAGTCTTTGCAGTCATGTCAGAAGCCCTTCGCTGTGGCGACCTGGGGAAACTTCCACCCCGGACATCTCTGTCCTCCGTTCCTGTGGCCCCCATCTGGATGGTCACCTGGAGGCTGCAGCCTCCTGAGAACACAGGTCTGCGTCTGTGTCCTTACCTGATGGGGAGAGGGGGGCTCAGAGGCGGGGACCAAAGGTGTCCATGTGCCCAGAGTTGGCTTCTGGGCGTTTACGAGCAGGAGGAGGAGGGCAGCAGGGGGACACGAAGGCCCTGACCCCTGGCCACGTGACCCCTTGGGGGCTACGGGATGCAGGGAGGGTACCTAGGGCCTCCAAGGATGGGTGCAGGAAGGGCTCTGAGGGGGGCAGCTGTGCGACCGTCAGGGAGGCTTTGCAGGTGTCTTTCTCCTTGACAGACAGACGAGCTACGTGGGGAGGCTGGCCTGGACCCTGTACTTTTGTTTCCGTTTTGATTCTCTCCTGTTTCCGGCCCCGTGTCAAGTACGCAAAAAGATTCTCGTTCTGCCTCCTGCCACTGGCCTCCCAAAGGCAAAGCTGAACAGCAGGAGAGACAGGCCACCTTTCCAGGCCCGGCCCGGGCCATCCGGCTCCACGGGCAAAGCCGGTGCGCTCGAGTGAAGGACCCCGGAGAGCAAATGCCCCTTGCCCCCTGCAGGAGCCCCGTGCTAACCGCCTGCACCCCCCGGCTCCTTCCTTCTCTCCTCCTGCCTGTGATTTTGTTAAAGAGGCTGAAATGCCGGATTTTCGTAAGGAATGAGGTTGGCTCTTTTTATTTATCTATTTTAAAATTTTAAGTTTATTGATTTTGTGGGTGAGAGAGAGCATGCGCACAGCAGGGGAGGTCAGAGAGAGAGGGAAAGAAAGAATCCCAGGCAGGCTCTGTGCTGTTAGCATGGAGCCCGCACAAGGCTTGAAATCGGGAACTGTGAGGTCATGACCTGAGCCAAAATCAAGAGGCGTTTGCTCGACGGATTAAGCCACCCAGGCGTCCCTGTTTTCCTTTTTAATAAGATTGTATATATTTACCGTGTACAATGTGATGATTTGTGTGTTTGTGTATATTTATACACACATATATGTAATGAAATAATTACCATAATTGAGATGACGTCTACGCGTCATCGTGCGGACCCTTCACAGCAATTCTGGTAAAAAAGATGCGACTGTGGTCTCCATGTGGGGACTCAGGACAAGGAAGAACAAGGAATTTGCGCAGCTCAGCCTGAGTTCGTTCTCGCCCTGGGGCCCGGACAGCTGACTTCTCGAATTCGCATCCCTAGGTCTCGGCGCCCTGCCTCTGGGTGCGGCGTGGAGGGAGAAGGAAAGCCGGCATGCTTCCCAGGCCTCCACTGTCAGGACCAGCGGCTGAAGAGCACTGCCAGGATCCACATCGCTATCGCCAACACCCGCCCACGGCGCCCCACAGACGTCCTCGCATACAGACGGACAGACAGACAAAGCTGGCCTCGCCGGGACGCCACCCGTGTCCAGGTGGACATAACTCCTCCCACCACCGGGATTTCAAGCAGCCCCACCTCGGGGACATCGCAGAGGGCCATGGCTCATGTTGCTTAGACTCGGGGTGAACGCATTCCTGAAGGGGCACCCTGGCTGGTCCCAGACGAACGGGGTTCGGGGCGGGTGGTGTGAACCACACGCATGGGCTGGGAAGGGAGCGGCACGGCCGTTTCTGGAAGACGAAGCAGCTCCACCCCGGGAGGGAAGCTGGGCCAACACACAGGAGTGGGAGTGAATCCATTTCTGACCTCGTGCTGAGAGAAAAAATCTATGGATCCCCGGGAGCCAAAGCCCAGGGATGAGCACGGTCAGCAGATTGCACCCGTTTCGCACCTAAGAGATTTCACTTGCACGTACCAAAGCAAACACCGCTCGACTCGTTTAAATGCTCAGGTCGTGGATTTGAGGGCGTGTGAGAGAAATATCTAAAGCTTCTATCATCCGAGGAGGAGGACAGTAGGGCACAGATGTGGGTCCAGGCTCCCAGGCATGCGGGCTTCTGACTGCGGGGGGCGGGGGGACACTTTCTCAGATGACAGAGGACAGCATCGTGTCTTATAGCCAGAGGAGCCGGGAAGCTTCAGTTGGGTCCTAAGGGTTTTGAATACAAGCCTCCGATGAGCTGAAGAGAAGCCTGGTGGCCGTGATGCCTTGGTGACCACAATTCATGCCACTCCTGTGCAGGCAGCATTCTGTTCCTCCTTTTGGCTGGCGTGTCCCTGCTGGGTGCCTGGGCCGCAGGAGCCTAACCCTAACCTGCTCCTGATGTCTGGGGACCACAGGAGTGGCCACAGCCCCCCACCTGCCCCCGTCCTCTGATATCTGCAGAGGGGCAGTGACTGAAGCTGTCGGATTTCCTTTTTTTTTTTTTTTTTTTTAATGTTTTACTTATTTTTGAGACAGACAGAGACAGAGCCTAAGCAGGGGAGGGGCAGAGAGAGAGGGAGACACGGTCCGAAGCAGGATCCAGGTTCCGAGCTGTCTTCACAGAGCCTGACGCAGGTCTCGAACTCACAGACCGCGAGATCGTGACCTGAGCCGAAGTCGGACGCTCAACCGACGGAGCCGCCCAGGCGCCCCTGAAGCTGTCGGATTTTTAAAGGCGCATTATCCTGAGCTTCCAAAACAAGGGCTCAGCCATGCTGTCAACATAGAGCCCACCGGGAAAGAAGCAGCTTCCGGATGCGGGAGGGAGAACGGCCGTGGACCACCAAGGAGCCTCGCCTTGGCTCTTGGCTGAGGGGGCACCTAAATATTAATTCTAGTGAAACACTCCATCAGAGTTCAATTGAAAGGAATACGTGCTATCAAAACCATAAGGCAGTACCTAGGGATAGCATCTACGCGGAGCCACGCTTTTGTAACTTTCCTATTTTCAGACTTATTTTCCTAAATGCAGAGTAAAATTCAGTAGCTGGTAACCGCTCGCTGACCTCTGCCCCTGTCCCCACTCACGTCTATTCTCTTTGCCTCCGCGTGGTTTCCCCCACACGGCTCCCCTGGCCGGGGCTTGTCGGCCCGTTCCGCGCGTCCTTCTCCTCTGCCGTGGCCCCCACCAAGGCCTGCCTCGCCCCCTCCCCGCCTGTCTCTGTGGAGCTGGCCCAGGCTCAGGGCTCCCATGGATTTCAGTAGAAGCTCTGGGCTCGGGGAGCCCGGCCAGGACAAAGGAAGTGCAGAGAGAGACTCGAGATTTCTCGGTTGCAGAAGATTTGCTTCTCTCAGATCAAATGCCTCTGGAATGCTAAGTCCAGTGACCGGCTTTAATTTGAGAGGGACGTAGCACGCACGTCGCACCAACCACCAGCCATCATTTCCCTTGCAAACCAGGGTGTAATATTCATGGAATACAAGATGATCCGCTAAAGATCTGATCAGAGCCAGTAGACACACAAACGTGAGCCCCGAGGTCACTAGGAGCTACGTGTGGGTGTGCACACGCGCGTGTCGCAGGCAGGGGAGGGGGCAGGAACATTACAGGAAAGTTTACAGAAAGAACACTCAAAAGGGTAGAAGGAATTAAATCAGAATTTCTTCCAACGTCTCCCTAGTCACCCCGATCCGGCTGAAAGTGCATCGTCAAATATTTAAAAAGAAAATAATGAATCTTACATTGTAGCTTCATGGACTAAAGAGGATTAAAACAGCTGAGCGGACAAAAAGGAGCGAGCCCAAAAAGGCAAAACTCCTAATTAGTTAATACAAAACATGCTGAATCCAATTATGAGAAATCCTGCAGTTTGGATTCGGTATTCTTTCTGAACAGACGAGAACAAATATGTCTTTAAATCAATACTGCATAACCGAGCATTCAAGCTTTACCCAACCGTAACATATGTTTGAAAGGGGGCATTAGAAAGAACCCACGAGCAAAAGTGCTGACCCCGGACTTCGGGTAGAGGTTCGCTGTTATAATTTTCTCAAGCCCCCAAGAGACTGATAAAGAAATCTGAGTAGTTCATTAGCATAAGACTGGCTAAAATCTATTGATTTTTAACTCCATAGAATATTCCGTTTTCATTAGGATCTGCTGAGTTATATCTATTACTGTTCCGGGGCGTCTGCACCCTGGTTAATGGTGAGTCCCCACCGTAATGAGAAGACACCTTGAAGAAAACAGGGAGAACTGTACTTTGCTGTCAGCTATTGTCACAATATTCTGGGAATCTTCCTTCTGAATTCTAGCTTCGTATTTTTAGAAAGTAGCAGAGCATTTAATCCTCAATAATTAGACTTTCCCCAAAAGGACAAACTCATTTATATGACTGTCAACTCAACCCTACCCTTCAACGGCTACACTCAGTGTTTCACTGTAATATTTTACGCAACTTAGTAGAAGTGAGACAAAAGTAAGATAAAAATGTCAAAGCTGTCTTTAAATCTCAGAAGGCTGGTCTAAATTTAGAAAATGCAGTTATATGCAGAAAAGTAGGCACAAAATATATATTTGGCCAACTCTTTTGACAGTATTGGGATACTGAAACCGCAGAATTGGGGAAAGTTCTGCCAGCACAGAGACTGGGTGGGGCAAACCTCCCACCTTTAGATCAAGGGGTCAAGTGTAAAATACCCACCAACTTTCTGTACTGAAGTGTGCGGGGTGGGGGGGGGGCGGGGGTTAGCCAAGAACCTCACCATTTCCTTGTCATTTCTACTTTCTTGTCACTATTTTTTTTTTTTTTGACGTTCAAGGGTCAGTCTTGTGTTATGTTGAGCGTCAGCTTTTGGTTTCTATGCACACACAGTTGTGCACGCACACACTCAAACCGACACGCATTCAGACAGAAAACAATGGATCGCACTCAAACGTGGTTTGTGCAGAAAGACGGAAATCGTAGCCCTTTAAAATGTGGTAAACTGAGGTCTGGGGGTAGGCACGCCCTCTCCAGGGAGCACCTGGAGCCTTGTCCTCCTGTCCCCTGTGTCCCCCAGTCTCTGTACATACTTGTTCACACTGCCCCCCGTAGTGTCCTTTCCAAAGTTCCTGTGAGCTGGGGCACAGTCTCTCCCTCAGCAGGATTCCCTGGCCTTGGGGACATTCCGTGGAGCAGAGATCGGCCCAGGTGTTTGGAGAGCATATGGCACCCATCCTCCTCCTGGAGAACTGGGATGCTGCTCATGAGCAGAGTGGAGGCACCCAGGAGTCTGGCAGCTGGGACGTCAGTTAACCTGGGTCTGACACAAGTTTCCTGAGCTTCTTCCCTTCAAGTGTCCCCCCACAGTGCTATAGTCCACGCTTGGGTCGGCACTCCCACGGGAGGTTTGAAGAGAGGTGCCGGGCCTAGGGCTCTGCACAGCTGATGCTGTCCACAGCAGCCTGGCCACACGGTGGCTTATGGCTGGCCTCTGTCCCCAGCAGTTGGTACCCAGGCCTCTCTGGCTCTGAAGTATTTCCGGGTCCACCCCTGGGAGTGTGGATGGATGCTGTGTCTACCCAATTCTGCACAGCGGTCGCTGGTGGGTTCTCATGGGCCTGGCTGCCATTCTCCTGCCATCAAAGAGACTTCCTCAGTGGCTCTCCTTCCATCTGATCACCTGTCTCAGACACCAGTTATCTGCCTCGTGCTTGACTTGGTCACTAGCAGCAGGACCATCGGGAGAATCAAGGACAGCAATGCCTATAAAAGAGCTGTACAAACCCTAAATTCTCCTAAGAATCTTAGTAGGAATGATGAAAACACAAAGACAAAAAGTATAAATGTTCAAGATGCAATAGAGGGACTACATGGAGGGAGTCCACAGTCCCAAACAGTGACCTCCATCCTTGGACAGCTGTGCTCAATTTTCATGGGTTGCAGCAGCCCTTGCCAGGAGCTTGGAAGGCAGTTTGAAGGCACCTCGTTTCTGATAGGTCTGACTTCCTTGGGAAAGTGAGTCCGTCTTCCCGTAGGAGAGCTGTCCAACGTGCTGCTCCTTCTGGGCCCCACAGGAGAGAGATCATCACTCTGGACCCTGGGGCGGGGGTTAGGACTCACTGGTGGGAAACACCTGATCAGTCAGGTGTTTTGCCTGGGTGGCGCACCATTGACAAAAAGATCCCACTAGAACTCCCGCAAAGCCGCTACCACCTGCTGCTCATGCTTCTTGGCTTCATGTTATGCAGATTGTAGATACTTAATTTCCCTAGAGCTGAAAAGACTTCTCTGAACAGGCTACAGCCTTTCTAAGCAGGTCCTCACCTTGCCATTGACGTCCTACAATATAAAGCTAGATTTCCATGTGACTGGAGCTTGTGAGTCTGCTCAGGGATGTCGAGGTAGAGCCATGAGGCTACTCCATTAACCTTCAGTGGGACCCCCCTGAAGTCAAAGAACCAACAAGAACTTCTTCTAACTAAGCTGCATACCACCCAAAGATTCCATTAAGTTGCTCAGAATTTGTAATTTCATCGTATGAACCCTGCCGTCCCATGGAGTCACAGGCACACGTCAGGCGACCAAAGTGTAGGGGATGTGCCCTAAATTGCCATGCATGGTTGCTAGGTCTAGAAAACAGAGCAATGACTCCCCAGGGAACAGTGAGTGGGGTAGGTAGGAGCTCCCTTCCATAAGAAAGTGGTACCTGTCAGAAATTAGGACACGTCCAAAGGCCTTCTGGCAAATGAGAAGGGCGCATTGAGGTTTCCGTGTTCCAGGCCAAGACCAGAACTTGTGAGATGGCGTCTTGATCACTGTCCATGCTAGAGTTACCTAACGTTAGATGCAGAGGTAAAGATTTCCCTCCAAAATTTACGGAACATTCGATTAGCTTTCTCTATACAAGAACAGGCAAACACCTGAGTATAGAATTTGAGAGACCAGCTTCTCTTTGAGCTCCCTGTGTTCATAAACTCTATGGTCTAGGTTTCCTGTAGGAAATAAAAAAAATGTGAAGAAAAAGAATGTCAGGGAAGGATGATGATAGAAGGGCAGAGAAAACCCAGCAGCAGCGGAGAATTTCATGGAGGAGGAAATCGGGTGCTAAAACCCGCAACCAAAGCGTGGCAGGGACTCGGGCAGTAGACGCAAACCCAAGGCTCAGAGAGGTCTGAGAGGCACACACACGACAGAACCGGGCTGGACCGGACGGAGACTTCGTCTGTGGCCCATGTGCTTAGCAAGGGCCTTGAAGGTGACTGGGTCTGCAGTGCTGTTGTAGGGTTAGCACTGAAAGTCTCTGTTCTGGGAACCCCTCACTACTGGCAGACCAGGCCGACCTGCCCCTCATCCCGCCCTTACTGAGAAGGACTCTGGTGGAGCGGGAAACGCAGCGCTCATGTTTCCTTCTGGGCCACACATCCACTGCAGTGATTAAAGAACTTGCCTGTGGCTCACCGGGCCGCGGTGAACAGTGCCCCCCTCAAATTCATGTCAACCTGGAACTTAGAAGTTCCCATTATTTACAAACAGAGTCTTTGCCGATACAACCAGTTAGGATGATGTTGTGCTGCATTACGGTGGCCCTCGTCCCAGAGCTGTTGTCCTTATGAGAAGAGAAGAGACAGACACACGGGGAAAAGACAGACATGTGCTGATGCAGGCAGAGATTGGGATGATGTGTCCACAAGCCAAGGAGTTCCAAGCATGGCCAGCAGCCACCAGCAGCTGGAGGGAGGAGGGATTCTTCTCTAGAGCCTCCAGATGGAGCATGGCCCTGACAACATCTTCATTTCCAACTGCTAGTCTCCGGAACTGGGAGAGCATACACTTCCCGTTCTTTTAAGCCTCTCGGGTTGTGCTGATTTGTTGTAGCAGCCACGGAAAGTAGAGCCACTATGACTTTTTTGATCTTAACGAACGGCTCGCCCATGTCTTTGTGGTCCCTCTCAGTTGCGTGAAGTAAAAGCAGCTCAGGCTTGAGATGGCGGACACGTTTGACTTGGGTGGCCCGAGGACATAGGAAGGTCCACGCCGGGGCTCACACAAGACTCCTCTTTCCGGGAGTCGTGAGCCAGCCCAGGCGAGCGCACCTGATGGAGGACAGCCGGCCTTTGGTCAACCCTAAGTTTATCCCGCGAGAAGGCATCTCTAATGCTTCCCAAGTCAGGAGGGAGGGGCGTCCGCAGGCACCATCCTGGTTGGCTGTGAGGCTGAACACCTGGTGTCTCACTTGCACTTTTCATCTCACGGGCCTCTGCTTGATACAAAATACGTGGTCAGTCCCCATGGTGTATATCCATGTGTCATCTTATTGAAAACACAAGTTTATTTAAAAAAAAATGGCTGTCACGATTATGGGGCCGGCACGTCTGAAATCCACAGGGTAGGTCTACGGATCTTTTTCTATTTTTTGGATGTCAGTACTTTTACTGTGTCTCCTTATAAGTAAATTATTCGGTTGTGACTTGATTTGCAGCCATGCGTATATACCACATTTCTCTGTTGGGTGATTTTGGTGTTAGTGGACAGTTAATACTGCATAGGGCAGGCAGGCCACGTGGCTGAAAGGTGAGGCAGGAGTTGATTCTACTGTTTTGACACAGAATTCCTTCTCTGGGCAGCCTCAGTAATATGTGAGCAGATCTGGCCACCTTATGCAGAATCCGCTGTCATGAACGTTATGACAGGGAGCCCTTGACGATAGACTCTTGTGACAATGACCCACATAGGAACAGAGACCTGGGCATAATATTCACTTGCTTCCTCTGTCCCTCTTGGAATTCATTGGTTCAAATCCTGACTCTTTAAACCTTGGAAGGATGGGGACCAAAATGAGCTGCCTAGGGACAGCCCGCGTAAATAAAATGAAGCCATACGGTCTGGGGAGGCTTTGTTGATTCAGCGAAGGAGCTTTCTGAGTGTGTGTGTGTGATTGGTGAACGTTCAACTGTGGGGCCTGGAAAAGCAGCCAGCTCTCCAGAAGTGCAGCACGTTGTCTGGCAACCACATGAGGCTTTGGAGAGAAGGGGCTCTCGGGGCACGTAATGGTGAAGCGGGCTGCGGTTCCTCATGCGAGGCTCGCTTCAGACCTGCTAGAAAACCGGTACCTTATTTGCATAGCATCATGCTTGAGATGCTCGGCCAACAGCCCCACGTTTTCTTTATCTTTGCGTGTCCGCACCCGGCCCTGTCCAGGCATTGGGAAGCCCCAGAGTTATTTGCTTTATCTGAGCAAACAGTGATTTCCATTATGAACCTAGTTCAACTCTTCTGAAACCTTGGAAAAGGCACACAGAGTATATTTGGATGTTTATGGCTGCTGTGAGCGGAAGACAGGAGCTTGGTAATGAGTAATTCTGAGCAGCTACTGAAAAATTTTAACAGGCTACTCAGAGAAATGGTAACAGAGACATGGGTCTAGGCTTAGGTTATCCATCTATCATCTATCTATCTCTATCTATCTATTTATCTATCTATCATCAATCTATTTCTACTTATCTTCTTTCTTTCTTTCTTTCTTTCTTTCTTTCTTTCTTTCTTTCTTTTTCTCTTTCTCTATCATCTATCTCTATCTCTTTCTTTCTCTATCATCTATCTATCTATCTATCTACCATCTATCTATCTAGTATCTATCTATCTACCTATCTATCACCTATCTAGTATCTATCTATCTATCTATCTATCTATCATCAATACACACACACTCACACACACACACACACACACACCTACACACCTCTGCAGGTACACCTGTACCTATACCTATACATGTAAGTGATGGAGGTCTAGGTATAGATATGATAGGATTGTAGATATACACTCAGAGAATGGGGGAGAGAAATAGACATCAAATAAACAAAGTTCATTTTGTCAAGCAAACATACTACTTTTCTGAATCCCAAACTTTTCATATATTATTTTATTGAAATTAAATATATTATCAAATGTAGGGAGAAATGAAAGATTAGTACAACTATTTGATACCTGTTGATTGTTTTTATTATATAAGATTATGAGTGACTTAATTATGCAGATCTGTTTTATACATTTTGGGGGTCAATGTCTGGTTCACACACACACAAAAGTAAACAACCAAAAATCAGAGAAATAAATGGCTATTCCCTTTGCTGTTATACGAGGTCAGCATCTCTACTGTTAAGTTGATGTTTATGATATGCAAACTATTAATATTAATTGAAGGCATATGTAAAGAACAATTTTATTTTAATGCACATATAAGTGACTTGTTCCGTGCTTACCAGAAGAGGAAAGTTACATGTAACTTATGTAAACAAACGTATGCCTTGTTTATCCCTTTGAAATTAAATTTTTGCTCACTGAAGCAGAACCAAACTACTGTTTTTGTGGGTAGTTTTTGTTTACCGTCAGGCGTGTGGGTGCACACAGGCCACGGGCCTCATTGCCAAGGCTGTGCTGCAAGGTTCACGTTGCAATATGACGGCTCAACGTTCTGCAAGGATCTTTCAACCAAGAGCCGCACTTGATTCTTCTGTGTTTTGAAGGGACTGGCTTTTGTGTTCAAAACTCTAAAAAAAAAAAAAAGTCTTCTTTTCATTTCAGTAAGCCATACATGTTTTATCTTTTAATTGCCCAAAATGTTAGCACAATTTCATTCTACATAAAGCCAATATTTATCCTAGCATAAATATTATCCAGGGATGTTTGGGGTAATCTATAATGCACAGGCATGCAGCTTCAAGGACGATTAGTACAAGTGTACTTGAAATCTGGCCGCGGATGCTCATGGGCCCCACCTCATTTTTCTTTGCATCTTGCCCTAAAGAATAATGATCCTTACTCCTCAATAGCACTGCATTGCCGGAAAATCTGATGTACTGATGCTAAGGTCCTCTGTTCCAGGAATACTCATTTGCAAGGGTGGTACACATTGGCAGGATGGTCTCAGGGCCTCAAGTGATGTGGGTAAACATACACCTTGGAAAGAAGCTCATTTGAACCCATTTTAAAAAGCAACATGTTAGCTCGTTTTGGGGGGCGGGTCTTCGCTGCTTATTTCATAAAAACATTTCAGGCAAAATTCGCTGTGGCTTGGAGTAGCTCTGCGTCTCTCCCACAGGGCAGGGCAAAATTCAAAGCTCTATGGTAGCCGACGGGAGAACCATCCAGAATATTTCCTTGGCACATCTAGGTCAAACTCTCAAATTTCTTGCCCTGAACCGCTTATGAGTAAAGTAGCTGTGAAACCTTTGTCAAAGAGGAGCGAATGTGTGCACCTGCAGCCCGGCGTGCAGGCACCAGACCCGCAAGGCTGTGCGTCGCCTCTCTGCCCTCCTCTCCTAGCAGCCTGGGACCCCTGGGCTGGAAGGGCAGGTGCCGCGCTGTCTGGCTCAGAGTCCCAAACATCCTGCCTGCCAGGCTCCACTCCACTTACACGTCCCTGTTGGGGCTCTCTGGGGCGTGCGTGGGAGCCTGGAACTTTTCATCAGCAAAATGTCTTTCGCCCTTCTTTCTGCACTTACTTCGAAATTGAATGAAAGGTTTTTGCTGTTATTGGTGTTGTTTGTCTTAGAATTAAGTTTTTTTTATCAGATTGCTCATGTTTGATTCAATAATAAGGCAACAAAGTAATATACAAGATTTAAGCCAAGAATCAAATAGATTCTTAAATTATGTGGAAAACAGACACATATGTGTCCCAAGGTGTTAGCTCTTTCTGGTCTCCATCTACGGCTCCCTGCGAGGGCGTGGCTGCTTTGCCCACACAGGTGGATGGACGGGTTTGGAGATCAGGCAGCAACAGGGTCAAGTCTCAGGAAAACCCCTTGGACTCCAGGTAAACGGGCAGTGGAAGACTTAGCCCCTGGACGCAGCACCCAGTTCTGCAATGTGTCAGTGGAGGGGTTTTCCATGGTGATTGTGGTTTCCTATGTCATGGTATAAAGCCCACTGGTAATCCTCTCATGCCATGGGTAGCAGTCTTCTTGTTTTAAAAAATCATTAAATTCCCACATTTTAAAATTTAAGTGGGAACCCACAGAGTTTGTCTCAAGAAAGCAGCTTGTCAGGAAGTAAGCCTGTGGCCCTCAAGGCTCCATCACGGTCAGTAGACGCACTTCTGGTTTTCAGGTTTTCGTGAGCAGTTTATTTGTATGGGTTAATAGTTCATAACTTTCATTACTTATTACAGATTTTTCAAAGAGCAAAGAAAAATGTGCTTATTTGAAAACAATATTCATTGTTATGTGCTAATCTTATTTACAATTAGTTTTTTAAGCGGGGGGGTGGAGAGAGAGAGAGAGAGAGAGAGAGAGAGAGTGAGTATGAGTCATGGATAGGCAGAGAGAGAGGAAGACTGAGAATCCAAAGCAGGCTCCACACTCAGCACAGAGTCCAATGCAGGGCCAATCTCAGGACCCTGGGATCATGACCAGAGCTGAAATCAAGAGTTGGACACTCAAGGACTGAGCCACCCAGGTGCCCCTACTATTATTTTTTTAATGGAAAAGGATTCCTTGCACCTTGCAGGTACCATTTAGATCATTTGGTCCCTTTCATAAAGTCCAAAATAACAGTTGGGACCTTAGTGACCTTTTTCCTGTATCTTGAAGCAATTCACTATTTTAACATTCCAGGAACAATTTCATCTTTTTTTCACTGTTTCCAACACTGCTTAAAAAAACCCTGAAGCAGTAAGAATGGAAGAACGATGAGATCAGCTGGGAAAAGTTGAAAAACAATGTAATAAACCACTATTACTTCATCCATGTGTGTGCGTGTGAGTGTGTGTGCGAATGTGTGTGCGCTGTCCAAAATATTGGGTCACTTTTCCAGAAGATATAAAACTGATTCAAGATACTTTCTCTGTAGTTCATTTTTAGTTTCACTAAACATGTTTAAGGATTCAGAATTTTCCAGATTCTGCCTAAAGTGGTAGACAGTAAAGCAATAAAAGGGAATATGTTTCATAATCACACAAACTAGAGAGTTAATATAAAGGCACTGGGGCGCCTGGGTGACTCAGTCTGTTGAGCTCTCAACTCTTGATCTCAGCTCAGGTCACGATTTCATGGTTTGTAAGATCAAACCCTGCGTAGGGTTCTGTGCTGATGGCTCAGAGCCTGCTTAGGATTCTCTGTCTCCCCAGCTCAATATATATATATATATATATATATATATGCACACACACACACACACACATATATACACACAGATGTCAGCTCTCTGAGATCTCAGAACGTGCTCTGATTCTTCACTGTCCTAAATACATTTTCTCAAGCTGAGAATCAATACATGAGCCATGTATGTCTATGTATGTTCATATGTATGTCCACAGACAAAGAGGACATCTGCTGCTTTCCCCAGGTTAGCCACTGAAGGAGAGCACAGCCAACTGGGACCAGAACGTGTAGCATCCTGTTCTGCAAAATGAAAACATTATGGAATCTTTGTGACAGTTCAAATGATGCTTGTCCACAATTCATTTAGTATTTTTCTTACCTGGACAAAAGGTGGGCATGCACACAAAACAATTGGAAGGAAATAGATGCTGTAAAAATGAAAAAAAGTCATTGGATTTATTCTGTCAATTAATGATTATAAAACTGAAAATGAAAATTACTTACAATTATGGGGCAAAGAAGATGGCTGTCTCACTCTCCAAGAAAGTGAGGAGCGGTCAAAAATTAAAAAAAAAAATCAAAGCACCCCTTAAAGTGTGCTTTCAAGATGCAAACAAGAGGGCAGAACAAGGAACACTGTTAAGTGAGGGAGAATCTAGGGAGTATTTACGATCTGAAGTCAGATCTTACAGGGAGGTTTCATTCCGGATTTGTACAAGAAGGCTTATGAGCAGAGAGTGTGTTCGTAGGACTTTACCCATTTCGTTCACTTAGACCTTGAAGCTCGGAAAACATGGAATCAAAATGTGAATTTGTTATGTGAAAATTCTTTTTTTTTTTTTTTTTGGTTAATGGAAAAAAGTGTTAAGTAACTTTTGATATCAGAAAAATAAAACTCTTAATATTCTCTTTGCAGCAAATATAAAATATCAGTGGTTTGGCCATATTTTTTTAATGTTTGTTTATTTTTGAGAGACAGATAGAGCGTGAATGAGGGAGGGGCAGAGAGAGAGGGAGACAAAATCCTGAGCAGGCTCCAGACTCTGAGCTGTCAGCACAGTGCCCGAAGTGGGGCTCGAACTCATAAACCACGAGATCATGACCTGAGCCAAAGTTGGAGGCTCAACCCACTGAGCCACCTAGTTGCCCAGTGCTTTGGCCATCTTAAGTTAAAGGTCCTTTATCATAAAACATATGTTTTTAAACTTGACTCAAATTGAGTATATAATCCCTACAACTTCTCTCTATATCAATAAGAGTGTAGTGAAATTAACAAACACCAGACTATATTGATAATTTATCATTTGTAGTCTGTGGTTTTTAGAAGCAGTGCATGCATCTGATATATGTCACCTCGTTGGTTTATTGTTGCAGTGTGCAACGCAGCAAAATACAAAACACGTGCTCAGTGAGCACTCACTCATGTGGTCAAGACAGCAGCTAAAGATCAGGTTTCAAAACTGACATTTAACTATTCTGCAAGCATCAACATGGCATCATAATGTGCCATCAAGGCAACTTTTTATGCTGAAAAAGAAGGAAAGACTATTATCTGTAACCTTGTATAGGAAATGCAACTCTTCAAGTGCAAATCAAAAAATAAAACCTGTCTATTTACTATTCAATTACGCATAGGATTTTCAGTGTTTGTTATATTGAGAAAAAAAGCTCTTTTGTGTTGGGAAAGTAACATTTCAAAACATAATCGGTAGAAACACACACCAGGATAATGTCTTGTCCTTTTATGCCAGCACAGAGTTGGGAACACACTGGGGGGGGCGGGGGGTTATAGACATCACAGGTAAAATGCAAAAGTGTATCATAAAGAAATCTTTCCTTGCGATTGAAAATTCTTCACATCGTACATTATTTATAAAATGGCTTAAAATATGAACAAATTAAAAAAAAAGGAAAAGGGTCTGTTGAACCAAGATGATAAAGGATGATAACTGTTCTTCTTGAGTGTGTGAGTCAGGGTTCTCCAGAGCAGCAATGAGATATATGTTCTATCTACCTATCTATCTTCCTACCTATCATCTATCTATCTATTATCTATCTATCAATCTATCTATCTATCCATCTTTCTATCTGCCTATCATCTATCATCTATCTATCCATCCACTTATCTATCTATCCATCTATTATCTATCTATCTTTCTATCATCTATCATCTATCTATCCATCTATCTATTATCTATCTATCTATCTATCTATCCGTCTTTCTATCTGCCTATCATCTATCATCTATGTATCCATCCACTTATCTATCTATCCATCTATTATCTATCTTTCTATCATCTATTATCTATCTATCCATCTATCTATTATCTATCTATCTATCTATCTATCCATCCATCTATCTGTCCTTCTGTCTACCTGCCTATCATCTATCATCTATCTATCCATCCACTTGTCTGTCTATCTACCTATCATCTATTTATCTATCATCTATCTATCCATCCATCTTTCCATCCATCTGTCCATCTGTCTCTATCCATCTATCTGAATTTCTATCTTCCTATTTATTATCTATATATCTATCTATCCACCTATCTATCTATCCTTGTATAAAAATATTTATTCCAATAAATTGGCTCCTACGATTATGGGAGAGTTCCAAGATCTTCAGCCAGTAAGCTGGAAGCCTAGGAGAGCCAGCAGCCTAGTTCCAGTCCAAGTTTGAAGGGCTGAGAAGCAGCAGATCCCACGGGGTGAGTTCCAGTCTGGGTCTAAGTCTGAAGGCAGGAGAAGACTGATGTCCCAGCTTGAAGATCATCAGGCAGAGACCGTTCTCCGTCGTTCAGCTTGTTGTTCTTTTCAGGTGTCCAACACATGGTATGAGGCCTACCCACACTGGGGATAATAGTCTATACTTACTCAGTCTACTGATTTAAATATTAACCTCATCCAGAGACCTACTCACGGACACACTCAAAATAATGTTTAGCCAAATTTCTGGGTGTCCCATGGCCCAGTCAAGTCAACAGGTAAAATAGAGGCTCTCACTAAGGGTTCATGGCATCTGAAAAGGGAAACTTCAAGGTCTGTTCAGTGGTTTCAGGACACTCTGCCCCTAAAATCACATGCACTGGAACAGGAGGTATGTAGAACAGGCATTAGAAATTTACATTTAACTTTACATTTAAATTTACATTTAACTTTACAGCCATAACCCACTGGAGTGTGTAGCTTACCTGCCAATTTACAGGGGACTAAGGCTGAGGGACATTCGGTCAAGGCACAATGGAACTCACCTCACGGAGGACATAAAATTAATGAGTGTGAATGTGGCCCATACGACAGCAATTCAAAGTTATTGGAACAAAGCCCAGTCCCAAATGGGTACTCAATAAATATCTGTGAGAAGGAGAAGTGGAATGGAAGGAAAGAAGGAAGAGGGGAGTTAGGGAGGCAGGCAAGAAGGGAGGGAGGAAGATGGGGAACCAGGTGGACCTTGGATAAGATGAACTTGGTCATTGGGTAAAGGGAATACCCTTGAGTCTTGGGTCAGGAAGACGTAAAATTATTCAAAATAATTATCCAGCAGGTAGCAGATTTGAACACTCATTCTTGCAAGGGAACTAGGCTGGGAGTAGAATATCAATTAGCATACAGCAGGCTTAGAAGAGATAAAGGCATGTGGGCATTCCTGTCTTGTGTGCAACACAACGCCAGGTCCTGTGCCTCCCCTCAGAGACTGGAGTCCCGTGCCTGCCTGAAGATATGCATGGAGTGTGGGTGGGCCTCGGCCTCCATGGGTCTCCACAACCCTCCTCTGCATCTTCAGCACTCGGATGTGGCCAGAGAAGACGGCCCAAGCCCTGCCTTCCTCACTTCCCCCTGACTGTTATTACAACAGCTCTGAGGCCTGGTCCCCAACCTTTGAGCCTGCTCCTGCCCCTGGACCAGGCCGTCGGTCCTCCTCATCGTCTCCCTCCCAGTGTTTCCATCTTGTTCTCACGTGTCGTGACTCCAGTCGTTCTTCCACACATTTTCATTCAAGATTTGCTCACCCTCCTCTGGCTTTCTGTTACTCTGCAGGGAATTCCTGCCATCTGTCAACTCTTTTTACTTTGGTTTGCTAACAAAACAAAGCCCCACATGTCACTTTGAGGAGCCTCAACTAGAGTCTTCAATTCCCAGACCATGGGGGCCAGAGGCTGTCTGGACGGGGCAGGCTGGGGTGCTGAGCTGAATGCTCCTGTGGTTACCGGAAAGGTCATGACAGCTGTCTGGGCGTTTTGAGTGAGGCCAATGCAGTGGCACGTCAGAGTCAAGAGGCTGTACCGAAGAATAACTCAGGGTCAGAATTCAAGGCCGGGGTTGAGACACACTTTCTGAGAATTAAGTAAGCCCCCAGCCAGCATGGGCCCTTCCCTGAGCACAAGGACCATCCCCCTAGACTGTGCCCACGTTCGTATGCTTTATAAAGGGTCCAAAAGTAAGACATCTTCGATTATTTTTATTGGCGGTCCCCAGATTGCCGAGGATCAGGGGACGGGTTTTGTGGGTTTATTCCCCAGCTCCAGCCACCGGCTCGTGTGCGTCCGGCCTCAGGTCTACTTGCTCACACCTGTTCTCTTTGTGTTCACCGGATGCCAGGCCTCTCCACCCCTTCTGGTCCTTTGCACACAGTAGGCACACAACAAGAATCGGTTGAGGGAGGAGATTCACATCACTGAAATAAAACACTGTGGTTTGGCAAGTCCTTTGAAAGGACAGCTTCTGGACAGTGGGATCAGGCGGGATTAATGGTCTTTCCCCACCTGATTGCTTTCTGATTTGCTTTGAAGTAGGAGAATAGACAGGCGCAGAAAGCCCGCTTCGTTTTTTCAAAGTAATGGAATTTTATTTGGGTTTTCAAGATTCTAAGGAGAATAAATACATCTTCGATGAAGATGTATGGGCTGGAAAAGCAAAGTGCCTGAAACCTTACTCCCACTCCTTCTCCCAATCAGTTGCAACAACTGAATACTTTCTTTAAAAAAAAAAAAAAAAGTTTTAAAAGTACTGTGTATAAAACAAATACTTGTGCACCAAAATATTTAAAAAATTTTAAAAAATTAATAGTTCATTTATTTTGAGGGAGACAGAGTGTGAGTGGGGCAGGAGCAGAGAGAGAGGGAGACAGAGAATGTGAAACAGCCTCCAGGCTCTGAGCTGTCAGCACGGAGCCCAATGTGGGGCTCAAACGCAGGACCCGCGAGCTCATGACCTAGGCTGATGTCAGACACTTAGCTGACTGAGCCACCCAGGCGCCCCTTGGACCCCAAGATATTTTAAGTGCCTTGTGAAAACATGAACTTGCAAAATTAATTAATTAATTGATCATTAAAGGGGAAAAAAAAAACCTAAGTAAGAATTTAAGGGGCGCCTGGGTGGCGCAGTCGGTTAAGCGTCCGACTTCAGCCAGGTCACGATCTCGCGGTCCGTGAGTTCGAGCCCCGCGTCGGGCTCTGGGCTGACGGCTCGGAGCCCGGAGCCTGCTTCCGATTCTGTGTCTCCCTCTCTCTCTGCCCCTCCCCCCTTCATGCTCTGTCTCTCTCTGTCCCCAAAATAAATAAAAAACGTTGAAAAAAATTAATAAAAAAAATAAAAAAATCAAAAAAATAAAAAAAAATAAAAAAAAAAAAGAACTTAAAACTCCAGGCAGTAGTCAATTCCCATAAAGGCCAACGTCGCACATTTTCACTGGTAAACATATAATCTGCTTTCTTGATGGCCAAGGTCTGGTCGAAAAGTGTGCCGCACATTTCCTTCTCGTGTCCGAGGCGCTGGACTGGGGTAAGCAGTGTCCTCCCGAAAGTCACGCCCAAGTGGAGCATCCAAATGAGGTCCTGTTTGGAATCGGTGTGCGGGCAGAAATGGTCAGCTAAGACGGGCCCCATGCCGGAGCAAGGAGGTGAGGCCCAGATCCAGTGACTAGTGTCCCTGTAACAAGGTCAAGTGAAACCATGGGCACAGAGACACAGAAGGAGGAGGCCGCGTGAACACAGAGGCAGGGCTTGAGGTGATGTGATCACAAGTCGGGAACACCAGCACCCGCCAGCAGCTGGAAGGCGCGGGAAGGTTCCTCCCCTAGACCTCAGCTCCGGGACACCTTGATGCGGGACTTCTGACTCCAGGCTGACAGAATAAACCCCAGTGTGTGGCCTTGTGTTCCTGTGGCCCCGGGAAACCGAGCAAGCCACGTGCTCCTGCACACGGCCCGCCCCTCAGCCACCGGCTCCTTTGCAGGGAAGCCCTGGGGGCCTCAGTGGAGCATTTGTGCCACGTGCTCGCAGAATCACACAGCTCCTGAGCTGCCCGTGCGGGGCGGGTGGGCCGGTGGGGCGAAGAGCTGACCCCCGGATTGTTCGCGGAGGGCATCCCTCAGGACACGGCAGCTCAGGGCCAAGGTGGGGGACTCATCCCGAGTTGGGGGACGTTCAGCTGCAGGGGAGCAGAAAAGCCCAGCCAGGAAGGAGCATTGGCCCGGGGCCCTCCTGTGCCCGGGGGGGGGGGGGGGGGGTGTGAGGCCAGGCTGCAGCTGCCCACCATAGTGGGGCCTCTCTTGGCCACGTGCAGAGTGAGGACGATAGAGACCCTCCCAGCACGGCTCTGCTATGCAGGCCCAGTGAGGGGAGACCGCAGGGCCCAAGGGGCGTGGGGCACGTGGCGCACAGGCGGGCGGGGGGTGTTTGAGGCCCAACACCGCATTCACTTGCAAGTTCAATTCCCAGGCTTGGGGATTTAAAAAAAAAAAAAAAAGGTTTCTTTCTGGAGGCATGACTGCTTGGATCAAGTCTTTTCTGCCTTAGCATTTTCTTTTTAACCTAAGTCGTCAGGAGGACTGATTGTGCATCTCCCTGTCTTACCTCCCCTAGGGCTGTAATTTGCTTAATACTCTTAGCGCTGACCTGGAACAGCTGGAGGGAATGGCTTAGTCGGCCAGGCCCCCAGCTTCGGGCGTTGAGAGCAGGCTCCAGAGCAGACGGCCGGGGCGGCGGGGGGAGGGGACAAATCCTGTTGGGTCACAGTGGTCTCAGAGTGTGGACCTCTTCCAGAAGACCGCTGAGTCACGCAGACGCCTCCTGGGGCTGCCCCCCGAAAGGCCAGGGAGCCAGGACGCCCCGCAGTCAGTAGTGAAGCTGGCAAAGGCCCGCAGAGACTGCAGAATGTTCCAGAAGAATCTGGAAATGTGCTGGGCAAACCCCAGGAGCATTTTCATGGGGATTTATTTTGTCTGACACGTCTGGACGAGACCAAGTGTCTAAAGCACACAAGTGCACAGAACGTTGGCAACGAATGCACAGTTCTTCCTCCTTGGGCATCCTTCTTTGCCTTGACCTCTGTGCTCAACACACACCGCGCATCGTTGCATCTTTGCACCAGTGCAGAGCCCCATTGTCTCCCGGGACAGCTCAGGCGCAATCCCCGGTTTTCACCATACGTTGGAAATAATCCACAAGACACTGCGGTGATACTTACGTCGGGGTTGGAAACCACGACTGACAGGCTAGCTGGGCCTGCCGTGTATAGTTTATTACACGTATCTACTTGGCTTCATTTGCTTAATTAGACTCCCGGCTAACCAAAAGTCACATAATAACAGGCTGCATCATGATGGAGTTCTTCTGTAGAACAAAATTAATATTTGTATCTCAAGTTATAAGTAAATATTATAAAGACCACATTTTTAAGCCAAAGTATTAAAATCCTTTACACAGCTTTTCCCACAGATGACATTTTTAAAATTTGTCATACTAAGCTTACGAGTACTGTGTGCATTATTTTTTAAATAAACGTATGCCCCACATGAGAGGTGCCAGCTGGGAAAATTTTGATCGGACGAGGGATCGAGGCTGTGTGGGGGGAATTGGAATCAGGGAGGAAGTCTAGTCCAGTAGGAGGTCTGATTGGGTGGATATCACACCCTTTACTCTTCGGTCAAATTATCCAGTGTTTCCGACCAGTTTGAATCATCCTCGCTGCTGGCTAGACCGACAATCAGAGGTATCAGTGCTTTTATGCTTTTATGCTGATCTTGTCTTCATTTAGAGTCACGATGCTTTGTTTATCATGGAATTTTCTGGCAATGAGGTGTTTTGTTTTTTTTTAATATTGCACTGGAATATTAATTACTTTGATGACTGAATATGTTGGCACCTCCTTGATTGGAGGAAGGCTACGTGTTTGCACGGCTCAGGGCTGGTCAGGCGCCTAAGTTGGCCTGGTGCCAGGGCTTGGGTACGAGGCTAGGATCCACCTCTATGTCCGTGGTGTCCAGCCATCTCCTCGTTGGTGAAGCAACTTGGACCCGTGATGTTGAAGAGCACGTCACATTCACGTCCTTCCTTTTTGTACTTTATGTCCAACATCCTTAAAATATCCTTCCAGAATTCTAGAAGATAAATCAGCAAAAATTAGCTGTTCAGATCTGTGATGTTTAGATAGTTTTACCATCATAAACCCTGGAGAAATGATGAAGTTCAGTGTGTAGAAAAATGTTTGATTGAATCCATTGTTTCAAGAGCAATTCTTACATTAATTATAATGTTATTGTTCTTTACTGACACCACTCTAGCTAAATGCAAATTAAAACCTTCTTCCTTTTAAAGTCCATGGAATACAGTACACAAAATGACAATCCATTATCAATCTATAGTGATTGTTAACTTTATAAGTAACTAACGCTCTCCCTTGAAAGGACAGAGATAAGAAATTTTAGTGACATTCATCTATTCATTTCTATATTCATTCACTTATTATCAAATGTTTCTTGAGTGCTTACCATGTGCCAGCAACTGTATTGAGGGTCTGTAGAAAAAGACATAGATTTTACCTTCATGCAGCTTACCCCTGTACAGCCCTACACTATTCTATAAGATTCAGCTCTGAATGTTTTTAGCAGCTTTTCTAAATGTTTGTTCAGACAATGTAAAGCAATAATATTTATGTTAATAGATCTCTTCTCAAAATATGCATGAAATATGTTACACACACAAACCCCTGCTTGCACCAGTGGACGAAAGTGTTAAAATGTAGAAAATAGGAATTTTGAAAGATATTCATCAGCAAACAACCCGTAAGAACATTAGGGAAAGGAGAAAGTAAATGATAGAAACACTGGATTTCAGGGTGGCTGGTCTTATGAATTCTTTTTCCTACTTCTAGTCCATTCATTTGTATCTCTTTGATTATATTGCTAAGGCAGAGATCAAATGTAAATATCTGGTAATGAGCTAGACTCACTCCATTTCTCATCTATAAATGTATTACTGTGGTACATTACCTAATACTTTGGTGCACTAAAAAAATTAATAATAAACCAACAAAACATAATGGAATCCTTCATCTGTTTCCATAATGTCATGAAGCCTTCATTACTAGAAGACGATGGGATCTAATGTGAAGGGGGAAAATGAAGTCAGGGGGCATTCCCTTCTGTGGGTGGGACACGTATTCATGGAGAAGGACCAGCATCATGGTTTGTCATGGGAAAAGTTACTATTTGAAGAAAAATATTTGGTAGCTCCCAGCATTCAACTGGATTAAATCCTTAAATAGGATTTCATTATTTAAGGCATAAAACACTGGACATTTAGATACTCTGTGAATAAATTAGAATTGCTTCATGAAATTTTAAAAATTCCGGAAGTAAAAACGGTCATTTTTTTTTTTTTATTAATTTTTTTTTCAACGTTTTTTATTTATTTTTGGGACAGAGAGAGACAGAGCATGAACGGGGGAGGGGCAGAGAGAGAGGGAGACACAGAATCGGAAACAGGCTCCAGGCTCTGAGCCATCAGCCCAGAGCCTGACGCGGGGCTCGAACTCACGGACCGCGAGATCGTGACCTGGCTGAAGTCGGACGCTCAACCGACTGCGCCATCCAGGCGCCCCAAAAACGGTAATTTTTTAGCCCCAGTGTCCTCATCTTTAAAGTTATGGATTGGCACTAGATGCTTTCTAAAATCTTGCCCAATACAAAAAAATCTATACTTTAATATTTTTTAGTAGACGAAAGGTGATTAAAACATTTTCTGTATAAAATAGCTCTAGAATTACTTTTTCATAGTCATTGTACAATATAATTTTTTTAATTTAAATTCAAGTTAGTTAACATAAAGTATAGTCTTGGTTTCAGGAGTAGAACCCAGTGATTCATCTCTTAAATAAGACATCAGTGCTCATCCCAACAAGGGCCCTCCTTAATGCCCATCACCCTTTTAGCCCATACCCCACCCACCTCCCTTTCCATCAACCCCCAGTTTGTTCTCTATACTTAAGAGTCTCTTATAGTTTGCCTCCCTCTCTGTTTTTATCTTATTTTTCCTTCCCTTCCCCTATGTTCGTTTGGTTTCTTAAATTCCACATATGAGTGAAATCATGATATTTGTCTTTCTCTGACTGACTTATTTTGCTTAGCATAATACACTCTAGTTCTACCCACATTGTTGCAAATGGCAAGATTTCATTCTTTTTCATCACCAAGTAGTATTCCATTGTATATAGATACCACATCTTCTTAATCCATTCATCAGTCGATGGACAGTTGGGCTGTTTCCATAATTTGGCTATTGTTGACACCACTGCTATAAACATTGGGGTGCATGTACCCCTTCGAATCAGCATTTCTGTATCCTTTGGATAAAAATCTAGTAGTGCAATTGCCGGGTCAAGCCACACTACATTTCAAGAAAATATTACCTGCGCAAAAAGAAGTGCATTTGTACTCTATTCTTTTAAAAAAATTTTTTTTAACGTTTATTTATTTTTGAGACAGAGAGAGAGCGAGCATGAACGGGGGAGGGTCAGAGAGAGAGGGAGACACAGAATCCGAAACAGGCTCCAGTCTCTGAGCGGTCAGCACAGAGCCTGATGCGGGGCTCGAACTCACGGACGTGAGATCATTACCTGGGCTGACGTCGGCCGCTTAACCGACTGAGCCACCCAGGTGCCCCTGTACTCTATTCTTTACGATTCCAAGGTACGCTATTCTGATAACTTGTTTTCCAGACAAAAGCAGGGCTCTGCCACATGGGCCATTGAAGCTGGCTTCCAAGTGTCTTCTCATCAATGAGTGACCAAAAGTTTGAGGAGATACGTAAAAGATTAAATCAATTTTATAGTTGTTTTCAGCCCACATATGACAAAATAGTTGTTCAGGAAGTTTATTGTTCATTTTAAAAACTACTTTGATGCTTTGGCCTGGGTATGGAGTAATTTGGGGTAGCTATTCAGCCCTTTTCCCTTTCTCTCACATAAAATAAAGTCTTTTTTTTAAATTTTTACAGATAAAAACAAAGCATGAGAAGTAAAAATTAACTGTCCTTAAATGTGTTTAAACCAATCAGACAATTCAGTTGGCATTTTTAGTGTTTTCTAGGCTTTTTGTTAATCTGAGGGCTGAGGCTAAGGTGAGGTGAGTGAGGCATTAACCTTGGATGCAAGATTTAAGGAGAGACCAAAGAGTGTAAGCAAGATAAATAATATTGCAGTGCAATATTTTTTAAAAAATAATAAAATTAACACAAAAAAAAATTCATGATGAACAAAGCATCGCTTTAGATAAAAACAAGATCAGTATGAGCACATTATGTCTCTGATTGTTCATGTAACCATAAGCGAGGAGTTATGGAAATTGATTGGAAACACTAGATACTTTGATCACAGTCA
Source organism: Panthera uncia (assembly GCF_023721935.1). Classification (NCBI taxonomy): domain Eukaryota; kingdom Metazoa; phylum Chordata; class Mammalia; order Carnivora; family Felidae; genus Panthera; species Panthera uncia. The sequence goes on from NW_026057577.1 coordinate 150,553,676, forward strand.
GAAGGATGGAATATGGGCCAAGTCAGACCTTCCCACTGTGGTTGACTTGCCCTTCGAGGGAAGATCAAGGAATCTGAAGCCATACAATTGAGCAATAAAGCGACAAAGTATCCTATTTAAGCTAGTGGATTTTCTGGGGGAGGGGGGCTGGACCTCCCAGAATTCAGGCAGGTGATCATCCTTGTTGGAAGTTTGGTGCTCACTGTCCATGCAGAGCCTGGTGCCGCACTGGGGAAACACAGGCCTGGCTAGGCTGCCCCACTCTTTACACTTAGGCACTACGTTCTTGGTCATGCTTGTGAGTTGGCCCATCATTTGGGGCTTTTGTGGGAACTAAACACAAGAACATCAAGAAAGAAAACAGAAGAGGAAAGAAAGGGGAGGCAAATCAGGCAGGGGAATGTCTTGAACACTGGTTTTCAGCCAGCTGCTACTAAAGGCTCCAAACTTCAAGTTCCTTAGGAATACAGTGAGCACAGCTGTCCAGGGATCAGTGTTTTTCTAGTGACTTTGAAGTTCTACAAACAAAGAGTAAGTGATAATTGACAACCTATACCACTGTTTGCTCTAGGAGGGACTTACTAGACTAGTTTTGGTGGTTCCTTCTCAAGATAAGAATAAGGGGAAGGTCATGTTTATAGTATCTTTAATCTCATGGTGCCCGTTAAGCACATTCCTGAAAGACATCCCTGAACTTGAATCCTCACAGAGGCTTTACGTATGAAAAACTGGATGATACAGATCTGTAGCCAAGACTTCATGGCCCTGTTGTAAGATGGAATTAAAGCAATATTGAAATATTTACTCAAAACTTACAGACAAAGCACAGCATCAGATGGCCGAAAGAAGCACAGCACAGGGGATGATGGATGAGTTAAACAACGCCAATTGGATGGTAGCTACGTTGGAAACTGGCTTAAGACTAGACATTTCTTCCTCTGACCAAAAATGAAAGTGCTGAAAAAGAAGAGGACTTTTGTCTCAATATTCTGGGCAGGCAGACAGCTCTTAGCAGTACATAGGTAAAAAAGACACAAAAATTTGAATTCATAAAACTTCCTGATAAAATTTTCCAATGCTTCTGGATTAATAATGCTTTAAATGATAAAAGTTAAGCCTATATGTGTTTGTATATCTGTTCTTAGCAATGCTAGGCCTGTGAGGTTTTTTTCTCCATTTCTATCTCCTTTATAAATAATAATAATAATAACTATTTTGAAAAGATCAACTTAATTTGCTCTTTTCCCACAAAGTCTACAATCTTTTATAATGTAATATGTCATATTCTTACTCTTTTCAATAGAGTAGCTATTTCAATATCTTCCTACCTGTAGAAACATTATTCTGTTGCATCAAGTAATTTAGTGCTTCACAAAAGTGTTCTCTAGTGGTTAAACAGGTGCATTGGCAGAAAGGAGATGAACGTTAATAATCTGAGAAGAAGGTTTTGTACTGGTGTCTGAAAGTCTAACTTCAGTTAAAAAGTCAAGATTCTGCAAGAAAGAGGTCAGTGTAATGACAAAGAAGGAGTTACCCATATGATCTAAAATGAACCACATTTACAGGAAAAGTCAGGTACTTCTACGCTGAGGAGAAAGCATGCCCACAGTAACACGCCAACAGAGCTCACAGTGCATAATGGCCAAAAAACTGGACAAGTGCCAGGTTGTGAAGGGAAATGAACGGAGGTTAAATGTTAAGAATTCTGGTCTTTAGACTGTAGGCAGTTGGATGTTTTAACAAAAGGTAGGTCATTATTAAATTTTGGTATGGAAATACAACTCTACAGGCAGACTAAATTTCAGCCAGAGGACAATGAGAAAGTTATTCTAATAATCTGGTAACCATGACGGAAATATGACCTGCGTCTGTAAGAGTGTAGAGGAAGAAGAGACAGGAAAATATTAAGGAAATAGAGCTCAAAAGTTCATGTATGAGCTTCAAAGGAAGGTAGAAATGAGTACAATGTTTTCTACTATGGTTGTTTGGGGGATATTGCTGAAAGAAAAAGAATGTCACTATTATACAATATTGTTTTTGAAAATCTAGATCATATAAGAAGAAATGTCAAATAACTTGCTTATATAGTGGAGAACAGGAAACACATAAACTCTGTGGAGGATGTTGTATTTCCAGAAAAAAGGAAAAGAAACTAATAAAAATTACTAGAATATATAATAAAATTTGGTAAGGTGGCTAGATATAAGCTAAATATACAAAACCATAGTTTTCCTCTATACTTTCAATGATTCATTAGAAATAAAAATGGAAACACATTATTTCATTTTTCCAAATGTACCAGAACTATAAAATAATTAGGAAAAAGATTAATAAGAAAGGTAAAAGATCTGTACCATAAATTTTATTGAAGAACATAAAACAGCTCAGGTAGACATTTAGCTATAAATGTCATTTTCTTGAATAAGAAAACTTAAGCTCATAAAAAATTTTATTTTTTCCCAAGTAATATGCACATGTGATACAATTTTAATCAGAATAAAACTTTATTTTGAACTGAGTTAAATCGCTTAAAAGGCCAGGTATGAGGCAGAGACAATCCTGCTCACCAAAATTCCACATGCCTATCTGCATAGCACAATCTGCTCTATTCTTAAGTTGAGACCACATGACTGGTCTGGCCAATGGAGTACTTGAGAGTGAGTGTGGTTTTTCTACTAGCTTTTCTTTTGTGAAGACAAATTTAGAAGCTTCACTTTGAAATGGTGGTGCCACAAGTTGAAGGACTTGGATCCAACCGGAGTCATCAACAGGAGCAGAGCTGCATTAACCCATTCCCACATGGGATTTGAAAAAGACACACCTGTGTTGAATTGTGCATTAAAACTTCAAGATTATTTATTTCCTCTTTGCCTAGCCTAATCTGATTGAGGCAATATGTAAATATTTTATTTTTTTCTTTTTAATGACTTTTTAAATGTTTATTGTTTTTGAGAGACAGAAAGAGTGCAAGTGAACAAGAGGCAGAGGAAGAGGGAGATAGGGAGACACAGAATCTGAAGCAGACTCCAGGCTCTGAGCTGTCAGCATAGAGCCTGACACAGGGCTCAAACCCACGAACCATGAGATCATGATGTGAGCCAAATTCAGATGCTTAACCAACTAAGTCACCCAGGCGCCCCCAGAAAATGATTTAGAATGGATGTTAGAATTTTAAATATCAGAATAATGAGCAGACACTTGCTTAACCTATTTTAAAGTGTACACAAGGTCATTATCATTAAAATGAATATTACACCGGCATGAGAGAACATACTAGGAAATGTGTATGGAAAGTGAGTGCATACAGAAACAATGTACAACAAAAGTGAATTTCAATTCAGGGGGGTAATATAAGGGTACTGCATAAATGGTTTAAACATAATTAGCCATTTATTAGAGGAAAACAAAACCTATTTGTACCATACACAAAAGAAAATCTTTTTTAAAAAGCCTTTAAAAATGCATGGAAAATTTGAGAACACTTTGGGAGATATTTGTGTTATTAAAAAAAAAAAGAGCCAGAAATGAAAGATAGATCTACTTAATCATATTTTTAAAGAATGGTGAAAGGTGACAGAGCCAAAGACAATGTACTGGACATATACTTGCAACATATGCAAATGGAAAAGGGTGAATATCATCAGGATTCTACAAATTAATAAGGAAGAGACAAACAAGATTGAATGGCGAGCCAATTGACAGAAAAAGTTGTCCCTATGACCGAAACACGTGAGAAAAGGTGCTGAGCACCACTGTCTGAGAAATGCAAACTAAGGCAATAGTGAGAACCCCCTTTTTTTAACCCCACTGATTTAACAAAATTGTAAAAGTGTGATAATAGCCAGTATGAATGATAGTATTGAAAATACTCATATGCACAAATTATTGTTAGGAAATTAAATTCTTGCGGTCTATTGGAGAGTCATTTATTAAATCAAGATGTACTTACTCAGTTCTAGCAGTCTTTCTTTTGGGAACATAAAATACACAAATAGGAAAATCAGTAATATGTAACGATATCTAAATATTTTTCTGCATATGGTATAAAAACTCAAGATCAACAGGGACATCCTTTAATATTCACTAATGTGGGAATAACTTGTAGCTACCCCTATGTTGAAATATTATACAGCTATTAACAAGAATGGGTTGTATATTGACAAGAATGAGCCATTGATTGACAGAAAAGTCCATGATTCAGTACTGGGAAAACTCAATTATAGTGTCTGGGTTTGATACGATCTTTTCTCTAGGATTGCTAAAATGACATGATAACCCTCCTTCTGTGCACTGTTGAATTCCTACACCTCTTGGTCATACCAAGGAAAGTCCAGCTACCACAAATATTAGGCTAATCTCCAAAACAAATGTATGGGTAGAAGATGAGGAAAGATACTTATCTCACAAATATTACCATTCTGTGCTTTTTAAAAAAAATTTTTTAGTATTTATTTATTTTTGAGAGAGACAGAGACACAATGTGAGTGGGGTAGGGGCAGAGAGAGAGGGAGGCACAAAACAGGAAGCAGGCTCCAGGCTCCGAGCCTTCAGCACGGAGCCTGACGCGGGGCTCGAACCCACAAACCGGGAGATCATGACCTGAGCCGAAGTTGGACGCTCAACCGACTGAGCCACCCAGGTGCCCCTGTGCTTTTTTATTAGTAAGAATAAGTGTATATTTGCTTTTCAAATTAATAAATAGGATTTCAACAAGAAAAGTCATTGAGTAGATGAAAAGTCCATCAGGTTTGAAAGGCTGGGGTCTTAGGGGCAATGGATATAGTCCTCTTGTTTGTCACCTTTAGGAACCTGCAGGGAGGAGACCTAATAGGATGGACATGCCAGTGCTCTGAAAACACAAGTGTGTTTCAGTTAAAGCAGAAGATACTTACTCAAGATAAACAGCACCAAAATGCTATATATACTGACAATATTGATATTCCACTTGGTGCTGGAATCATGTTTCTAGATTGTGAGCCTGACAATTGGTCAATGGAGGCGACCTGACTGGTCACAAGATTTTGTAACATGGGTCTATGTGCACTGATGTCTTACCTAATGATTTCTTAGCAAAACTGATCAAATTTCTGTTCACCAGCAAAAGCAGGTAGCCTGATAATTACATTAAACATTCTCTGTGCAACTTTATACTCACAACAAACAGGAATAACTGAGTATTTTTTTGTAAGTGAACAAAATAAAATGGTATCATGAAGTGAATGTCTTAAATATTACCCATCGTGGCTATGTTGGTTATTGTGATTCTTTTAGGCGTATGTAAAGCTTTGTCACCCAAAAGACTTCCAGTGAAGGAGCCCAATACTACAGAAAGGAATTGTGAAATCTGTAATTCTGGCTTCACGCTTACTAGCTGCTTTATATGCTAAGCCTCAGTTTCCTCGTATGTAAAAACCTTCAGACTTTATATGTATTAGAAATAACAGCTGGACACTTCCTAATACATGGTCAGTGCTTGGTTTTGATGTTCATTTTGTAAAGCTTATTTTCTTGGTAAATATATATATATGTGTGTGTGTGTGTGTGTGTGTGTGTGTGTGTGTGTTTCTGGGAACACAATTAAATGAATGGGGATTATAAATTATTGCATATTGCTTTAGCTTTCAATAAATTAAAGAAAAGCTGCTTATTTCTAATTGTAATTAATTAGTTTAAAAATATTTACATTGATACAGTTGGAATTACTGAGTTGTTGCCTTACTGGCTTTTTTTATTACTAATAATGATGGTGGTGATATCAATAATAGTTTTGATATCATAAAAGAATTCTAGCTGCCAGATAGATACATCATACTGTCATTATCTATTAAACTTAATCATACCATGAAGAGTATATTGACATTTGGAATTATTACATCTTATCAAAGGTGATAGAAGGCTGACTCTAAGAGAAGAAAAACAAAGCTGTGGACCTTGCAGGGCCATGATCTAAAGAAAGATCTCAGATTGAAGGAAGACTTGACTTGTGTGTTCTCTGCAAACCCTGTACAGTATGCTAAAGCAAGGAGAGATTGTGCCACACTGTCCAGTTAATTTTGAGGTTACTTTCAGGGAATCTTAACCCTGCTATGAAATTACAAATAATTTTTACTATTTTACTCATAATTCTAAAAGTCTAAATAGGGGAACAAAGCCAGAATACATCCATGGCAGTGCTGTTACTTATCTGTCGATTTGCTGCAATATGCCAAGATCAGATTTATTTGTATTGTAAAGCAGAACAGCTACACCCTAGAACTATCCATAGCATATCAAGTGTCTTCTTACATACAGAGGTGGGCAAGTGTTAATGAGCTCAATTAGAACCGGGTGTCTCTGAGCTATGACCACCCCTCTAGCGGGGGCATAAAACGAATGGTTACAAAGCACAGCTTCATAGCAGCTCAGTTTAAAACGAAGGTCGTGAAATCGTATCTCCAGTTATTACTATCATCATCATCATCATCATCATTACTAGGGGGAATTTCCGTGACATGAGTTTGGTGGCAGGTACAGCAAATGACACCTTTTTTCTGGAGACATCTCACAGAACAGGCAAACCTCGGCACACTTTGCTGCTGCTAACGGAAAAGAGATGTCACAAGGGTAAAATGTCACCAATTTGTCTTTGCCGATTTAGAACTTGTTATAAATTCAGACCTGACCGAGGACTGTGTATGCCGCTTCCATATCCATGGAGAAAGGGTTTAGTGAGCAAATTAATAAACTGGAGTTTTCCATACTGTGTTCTGAGATATTAATAGGTATTCCATGAAAAAGGATTTTATGGGCAAATAAGTTCAGGAAGCCCTCTGTGCTGTCCATCTTGGAGACCAACAACGTTGGTGAACCACAGTCTCCTGAAAACCCCAGAGGCTTACTGGACTTGGTTCATTTCAGGATTGCCCAGGAGCAACTAATGGAGACATCCCTGTACTCCTCTTTCCTTCTTTCCAGAAAAATAATCTACTATAGTTTGGGAAGTGCTGTTATAAATAAGGCTGAGTGTTCCATCTACAACCATGATGTACAACTTTTAGAGTCAACATGAGATACAGTGAAAGGAAGGAAGAGGGTGGACGTCAATGAGAAATCTGATTTCTTTGCCCTATTCTCCTACTTCAGGTACATTGTGTTGCTTTATCTTTCAAGGGGGGCATGAACCTCTCCATATAATCCAGTATGGAGACTCTCAGCCTTTCACTGCTGCCTGTTCTGGATGCCCCCAACCCTCCTGTGGATCCACTCTGCCCAGCTACGCCATTTCAACAACTAACCACGTGCTCAGATATTTAAATACTAACCATGTACCATTTTGATCTTTTTATCAAAGGAAGCCCATCTTCTACCTAGAAATTCTTTCTGCAGCTTACTGTGTCCATTTATGAGAAAAGATAGCCTTGGGGGGGTGTGGATTATGACTCAGATCTTTGCTTGTGCAGATCGAGCCCGTGCCCACCTTCATTATCACCAACCAGCCACGATAAAGTTTTGGGTCCTGACCTGATTCACAATGTCTGCAGCGCATCAGGAACAAAAAGGTGTAATAACCTATGTCCAGGTTTCCCGTAACAGGCTACTGATAATAATATAATCATAAGCCATTGACATTTAATTCAGTCCTTGCAAATATACACAAACGCTCCCTCTGCAGTGGGAGATTACATTCTCCACTTGGTGATTTTTTTGGAAGTCTACGTGATTCTCAGGTTTTTACGTAGGTGCCGTGGTAAAACTCCAGCCATCGCTACTGTTTTCTTCTCACAATAAAAAGACTGGCAACCAATTGCCCCAAGGAAATTCAAGTAGGTACTTCACACAAGTAACTCAGGCGTGCTCTTTGCCACGCAGAGAGCTTTGCACCAAGTGACTAGTGTGCTTACAAATTAGCCACTTATGCTTTATGAATATACAGACACCCAGCAGCTATATAGCTCTCAAAATCATGATTAGTATTAAAGCCATCAGTCCCAGCCTGTTCACCAAGGCCCTTTACAGTTTTGACTGATTAACATCAACCTGTTTATCACCTTGCTGTTTGTTTAATCACTCAGTCTGTGCGGCGGCCATGGATAAAGTGATCTTCATCGTAGAGATGAAAGAATTAATCAAGCGAAACAGTAAAGAACGATTTCAGAAATCTTTTGAGAGAGATAAATAACTCAAAGTGCTGAATTATTGAATCTTTAGGGTATATTTATTTATCAGGCAGTCAAAATTTGCCATTTTAAAGCTCATTCCATTTTTCTCTCATATTAGCTGGTTGTCTGCAAGGTGACATATAACCACCAAAACTGAATATGCAATCAACTTGTGACTTAATATGAGAAAACTTGATAAATCTATTCTATTATGTTTAAAAACAAACCCTCATAGTGTTCAGTCTGAAAAGCTCAAATGATCTATAATAAAGAGGAAAGTCCTGGCTCCATCCTGACCCAAGGAATCTAAATAGTTTTGTGATTGAATCACGCACCCTTGGAGGAAACATTTAGACTCTTTCACTTCAAACTCCCACTCAGAGGAAGGAATATTCTCTCCGGCATTCCTAAGATATGTCTCCCAGCCACCTATTCAACATTGTGTGTAAAGACTCTCAGACCATTGTTTAATTTGCCACATGCCTCGTTCGCTATGACTTGACTCTTTGGTAGATCCTAGCTCAGGTCTTCAACATGACCAAAACCATCCTGCAATGTCTCTTTCATGTATATTTCACAAATACTTTAACGCCACAACTAAGTGTCCTACTGTCTGGTTTAAATTTCTTCAGCTTTAACAATCTTCGGTATTCTCCTAGCGTGTCATCGGAGACCTTTACCAGACCACCCCCTGGATATTCTCCTCTTCAGCCTTCTTTTCTGAGTGTGGCTTCTCAAACAGGATGTGCTACTCTGAGTGTAAAATGACCAGTGTGGAGCCTGAAAGGAAAAGTCACGAGACTCACAGAACGACTCTCACTTCTATCTGGATTCTATGCTTGAAGCGAAGACCAACCTAGGGAGCAAGGATAAATCCATGGCTCCCAATGAAAAGACAGAGCTGGCCTGCAATGTATACCTGTCACATTAGTATGGATCACACATTCAAGTTTCCCAGGAATAAAAGGAGACAAAACAGAAATAAAAGCCTCTCTTTCCTGGTCCAGTTGAGACATGTGTGTGTTTGTTTGGTTTTTTTTCAACTCAACCATGAATGACCAAATTGATCATGAAGAACCACAGACAATGCTCCCTGCCACCGCAGCACGTCCGCACATACAAACAGGATGCGTACCGATGAGTCAAGAAAAGCACAGATGCTTCAAACTAAGAAAGAAGAAGCTGTAGGACAACAAACCCTCTGTCTTTTTAAAGTCTGGTTTGATACCTTATTCGTTAATGAGTCACAGTGATGAAATCAGGGTTTATGAATGTGGGCGTAACAGGTGTATTTCAAGATGTGTAGTGCACACATTTACTCTCCCTCAGGTTCAACCGCTTGTGCCTGTTATTCCTAGTGTCACTCTTTGATGAGAGAACGTACCTACTCTGGAGTAGTGGGTTGACTTTGGCTTCAAGCGGTTGACTGTAAGATCTTCCCACACAGATTTTCAAGATCATGTGATCCCATGGATGGTCGATTGTTTTTACTGAACTATTCCATATGATTGTAATCAGGAAATTTTGAAAGTGATCTTACTTTTTTTTTTTTTAAGAGTCCTTCCCCTAAATTAAACTTCAGAACAACAGAGTTTTGTCTTAAGCAAGACTTTGTTGACAGCCAACTCTCCAGCTATGCAAAATTAGGCATTTTGTTGTTTATTACATGGAAACAAAATGGGATTGGAGTAAATGCACAAATTCCTTCCTCCAAATTGAAGATTTCTCTTTGCCCTCCCCCTTTTTTGTTTTGGAGTTTCTATGCAATAAATTTTTTGTTTACCAATAGATCACTAAAACATTTTGACGTTTTTGCAGGTTGTAGGGAGCCGACCAGATACTAAGAAACAAAACACTCTACACTAGCTCTTTCCAATGGGAGTGGCTCCATTGCCAACCTTCTCCATGGGACTCGCTTCCTGAAAGGCCTCAGCTTCCAAGAAAATGTGGCTAAAGCTGGAGTCACATGGAAGTCTCAGCCTATCAACGTGATAAAAAAAAAATGCCCATTAAGTGAACAGTACATAACATTTCTCATCAAAAACAAATTTTTATGCCTGAGACCTGCATCCAGATCCTTGCATTGAACGTCACTGGGGTGAAGGGATCACAACCTAAGAAAGAAAAAACACTGAAGCCACTTGGTGAAGGATTTAGAAACCACATTTTTTCCCAACAAGAGATAAGGGACAAGTTGACTAGTTTGGGTTATAAATATGAAAAAAAAAATACATTCAAGTATTTTTCTCACAAATTGGAAGCTCAAACTTAACAGATGTGGTCTTTGCATCCCTCCTTCATTTCTGAAAGCATATTTACATGCAAGTCCCTCTATAGCATACTCCTTGAACAAAAGGTTGCCATTGCCCCAATCGCTGTAAGACAAATGCTATGGCTCAGCGAACGCACCACGGTGCGCATGTGGGGCCACATTTTCACATTAAAAAGAAATGTTCACGCATACACGCGCGCACATGCGCACCAGCCCTGCCTTTCAGTCTAGTGTATGTAGACCCTTCTGCCTCCAATGCTTACAACCCCTCAGTCTGCCAGGCAAGCGGAACCCCCATCCGCTCCCCAATCAAGCAACTCCCCCATCTGACTAGGAGAGGCCAGGGGCCTTGCCCACTTACACTTGTCTGTCAGCTGGGTTGACAGCATGGGAGGGGGCCTCCCCCACCTTTCCCTGCCCATCAGCTCTGCTGACAGGTGCAAGCAGGCAAGGGACTCCCCCTCCACCCCATTCATGCCCATCAGCACATCTGATGGACACAGGCGGGTGGGGGAGTCCCCAGAGCCTCTCAGCAGAGAGGGCAGGCGCATTTCCACCCTGGGTGGGGCCCGGGCTGGATGTGGTTTCACAGTCTCAGTTGACTGGTGGGGGGAGGCATGGCTCCCAGCTGTTCCAGTGTCTGACAGGGAGTTACCGTTCACCCACATTGATTCACAGTCACGCCTCTGACCGACCGCGGACCCTGCCTGGGCCATGTTGGATGGGGATTCAGACAGGCATATTTAAGCAGAGTGGGGGCAGGAGATGGAGAAAGCAGGGAGCTGGGAGGCAAGAAGGGACCTGCCGGGTGGACAACTGGAAGGGTCACAGTAGAGCATCCAAGAAGAGGACAGGAGGCCAACATATTTCAGCCAAATTGATCACTGACCAAACACTTAGAGTGTAAAAGGAAAATCCTCATGGGATATTGAAGAACACTGTGGTTTCCCTTGAATATCTTTGTCAAAGAGACTTAGCAAAGGCATCTCAGAGCTTCAGATGCACTGGAAGAACTAAATGCCTGGTGAGGTTACCTACCCCCAATCATTCAAGCAAGTATTTATTGAACACCTACTACATGTCAGGCCCTGAATGATACATTGTGCCTCCATCCCTGAGCCCCCAGACACCCTTCGGGCACTTTGTCGCCTCCTGTGGACCCTGGACACGCCACCAGAGTTCTCCGGCTGGCCCAGGTATGAGTCTCTTTGATGACCTGTGTTTATGCTGCAATAACGCCCTATGGAAATTTAATAGAATCATACAGAACTTGTGACATTAAACCAGAAACATCATTATTTTATTAGTTTTTAAAACCAGTGTGGTTGCTTGCCCTGGTCTGGGTTTATAGCGCAGTTTCGACTGATTCAAAGACTGAAAATAGAACTAAATACCAAGTTCCTATAACAAAATCAAGACAAAAGCAAACTAACAAAATCAAACAAAAGGTAATATTTTTAGAGGATAAAGAGCTCATTTATTTTAGTCAGCTGCCTCTCAGTGTCTTGCTTCAGTTTTCTTGCCTTAACCTCAGATTTCGTGTGCACAGATGAGAAACTTTGAACACTGGTGCACGGTAGAGGAAAGGTCGGAACACGCGCAAACGCCTTGGGCTTCCAACAAACAGGAAACTCACGGTTCTGCAGCCACGTGTAGAGCCCGTAAGTCCCTGGTGGGAGGTGGAAAACAGACAGCAACCACCGAGGTGGGGTCCCAGACTCCCACACTAAGTGGGAGAACACCGTCAGGTTAACCTGGCTTTTACGTGCAACGATTTTTACCCAGAAAATTTTCAAGCGCTTTGGGTCTTTCCTTTCATGAATTGCAACACATCCTCACCAGACGCAACAATCACTCAGGGGAGGGAGGGTGACAGCTGTGTACATGTGGCTCAGATTATGCCGGCATCTTATCTGGGCATTCTGGAGAACTGGGTAAGCCACACGCCCCCAGCCCCAGGTCAAGGTCAGACCTCCAGAGAGGCCATGGGCCTGTGGGCCCATTTGCACATGGCGTCTATTTTCTTCCCGTGGACACTGGTGAGACCAAGCAGCTCTTCAGGGACATCTCAGACACAAAGGGAACTGATCCCAGAGACCTTTTATTTATTTACTTTTATTAAAATTAAAGTAATAAGAAAGAGTCCTTCCTTGAGCGCTGTCTGTGTGGAATGTGTTTGCTAATCAGCTTTGCTGAAGAAACGAGCGCGGCTATGATTTTGACGGCCACTCGGGCGGAAGTAGATGCAGTTTGCTGAGGGGCAGCCATTTAGGCGGAAGAAAGGATCTGTGAGTGACGTGTGGCTTTCAGAATATTCTGCCCCCAAACGTATCAGTCGAGTATAAAGAGGTTAAACACTATGGACCAGAGTGTGCGATAGGAAAGCACTGTTAGTGTTTCCTCCATACATAGGAGAATGAACAGGAAGCCAGAATTTTTAGCTGTTGAAGACGCACATTTCTTCCTTTTCTGTCATTGTCGACAGAGCGAGACAGGGACGATCTACGGGGGAGCAGAGCGCGTTTCTTCAGGTTTGGGAGCTGGCGGCACACGGCCCTTGCACGCTCCGCTTGACAAACTAAACCTCTGAATTTATGCTCTCTTCTTTGAGGGATAAATACCACTTTAAGAGTTGAAGTGGTAAGCCAGTTATCAAATACTTGCATTTTCGCTCTAATTTATTTCATCCTACTTATGCAGTCGCGTTGGAGTTCACGGGGTCAGATGGCAGCTTCGTGAAATCACTTGATTTTCCCCCACTTCTGAGGAGAAGGAACACGTTGCCGCCCTGACATTCGAGATGAGGAAATGAGACTCAGAAGGAGGTTTCTGCACAAATGTACACAGCTTGTAAGTGACACGGGGAGAAAAGTCCAGATCTGCTTCCTGCGAGTCTTTGACAGGTGAAATGTGGACGAGGAGGCTGAGGGGTCACCCTGAGGCTGGGCACCACTGCGGGGACTGGCCCGGGTGAGGACCCCACGGCCCGGCCCGACCGGGGCTGGGGCACCAAACCCGAGTCTTTCTCTAAACAAGGTTATAGTATACAATGTGAAGTTTCGAGTTACAAGACACGACAACGACTTCTCAGAAAAGGAAGAGAGAAAGAGAATTTACAGAGTTTGTTTATTGTGGAAGGGCGACGTGACTGAAATTTTAAACTCCTATTGGTGGATCTCTTAGTTTTCTATTTAGGGTCGACGGTCGTAAGCTTTTTAGTATGCAGGATGAATTTCACACACCCCAGGTAGGCTACCACCTAAAACTTTTATTTTTAAAATCATAATAAAACACTTGATTCTGCCTAGTAAGACTGCTTTGCAAATGTGGGGCATTTCTGAATAGAATCCAAACCCTCATTGATCTTCAAATATCACAACCCGTGAATGCCGTTCTGCTTCCGATGTGAGCCTCAGGTTTTCTGCCTGGCTCCTCCTGGACTGTTGAGATTCTCGATTTACATCAAAATGGCCTGATCTCCGTGGAGCTGACTGCCTTGCCCACATCAAAGCTCTGTTCCGATTCAGCCTGGGTGAAGTCTTCCATACCACATCTAATTGTGGATTTTTGTAGAAAGATAAAGGAAGCTTAGAGTCATATGGTTTAAACGTCTCTAAATGAAAACCGAAAGTAGATTCCCAAGAACTACCACAAATAACTCTTTCGTGAGGCCACTTGGCCGGAGACAGTGATAGATTTCCTGCTGCGAAATTTCAAGTGAAGGATTGCAAAATTATAGACACCATTTCATGTAAGAATTCCTACGTTCAGACACGTGCCTAACTTACGAATAACTGACATGAACCCAGTTCTTCCCACTCAGTGTACGTAAAAATAAAAGACGTCCCCCAGGGTGCATTCTGGAAACACCCCACTTTGTGGAATGTCAGTACTTTCTCGCTTTGGAAGGTGTTCTCAGTGGTCAAAGTGGTCTGACAAACGGGCACCTTGTCAAAGTGGCTTATACCTAGGCCAGGAGTTTTCCGTCTTGCCATATTGGTCTGTGCTCTGAGTCCCTAGGACAGAGATATTGCATGTTGTGCTTCCCAGACTTATTTGGGCCTGGATTCCGTGTGTCCAAGAACACCCTCGGGGGTCCTGGGGTTCATGCCTTGATAAAAGGCTGGGTTTTGTTTTACTCTGGGTTTGAAGGAACTGGGCCAGCACGTCACGGGTTGGGGAGAGCACGAAATCTGGCTGAGCAACCACAAACACAATGAAATCCAAAAGTCAGTTACCAAGTGTCTCATTTATACAAGGACTCACCTCATTTCTGGAGCCACACAGTCTCTTCGGAACCACGTGATTGTGAAAAGTCGCTCGTAGAATGAGCCGATTATCATGGATTTAAGGTGAACTACGAATGCCACTTAAGATTGGGCCGTGTTTTGCAAATTCCAATGCGCATCTGTAACAAAATAAGCCATTTGAGCTTTGGGTGAATGAGATGCTGGTGAGAAAGACCCGAGCTCCAATATAAACATTAAAAAAAAAAAAAAAAGAATCAGGAATCTTCTTGGCTGTTCAGAAATTCCTACCACAAGAGTTTTCCTTGGAGCACGGCCACAGCCAAAATGAGGCCTCCCTCACTGTCCCTTTCACTCAAGAAGTTCAGCAGACGACAAAGAGTCTGAGGGTCTGAACGGGACCCAGGCCTGAGACTGGTAACAATTAGCTTCATGTCTCCTGTTTTTCTTGCTTCGCCTCCTGTGTCTGCATTTTCCACCAAGACCCTGCAAGTCTCCTTCCACCGTTCCGTCTCAGAACAGAGGCCGCTCTCTCCGGGAAGCCTTCCTCCGCTTCCCGAAGGCCTGTGCCCCACTGCCCACAACAGTTGGTGCCCTCTTGCTGGGGCGGTTTGCCACCTACGAGCTCTGTGCGGTGGGGGAGACAGTGGCTTTGCTAGAGGTCCGGGTTGCAGTAAATATTCCTCTTCCTCCCGAGCTTCAGACAGGACCATCTTCCTTCCTGCACGGCCTGGCACATGGCCTTCCTGAAAACCCAGTGGGGCCCAGACCTCCACATTCTAGCAACCTCCCCCTTGCCAGGCAGGAAGGTTGGTGCCAGATGCTGCCAGCTTTCAGTCACGGAAAAGCATCTCCTCTGATCGGGGGACGGTCAAGAACGGACATACCACGATGGCTTCACTTGGACTCAAAGCCACTGTAGCAGAACGCACGGAGGAAGATGTGTCTGGAGCCCCGTGAGGGCTGGCCCCCCTTCGTCCTGGACCGCAGCATGGGATGTGGGATTCCGCCGTGATCTTCCGAAAGCAGACTTCAACCCGCACTTAGACTTCACATTTTCATCTTCTGTGCACTCCGCCAGGTGAGTACCGTCCCTTCTGGAAGCGGGGACAACCGTGAGTGTGCCGCCCACCCTGGTGAGACCGCACGTGTGGGGCTCCCCTCTCTTGCCTTTCTTGGGACTCCCAGTCATGCCAAAGCTTCAAGCCATGTGTGCTTCTGATTAGCCTCTTTCCCGGAGAGGAAAGCGTCCTCTGCCGGGGTGCGAAAACACCAGATCATGAGTGACAGGGACGTTCAGACCACATGCGTGCGGACCTTCTCTAGAGATGGAATTCGGCCTCGAGGTGGAGGGGTGACCTGCCTGCAGCAAAGCCCCAGGAGGACGTGAGCGGTGGCCAGGGCTGCCTGCTCCTTAGGGGTGGCCAGCGCGCATCAGCCGAGATGCTCTAGGGAGGGAAGAGCTAAAAGGCCAAGCACCTGTCGTCAGTGTCCTGTCCATGGCCCTCTGCCTCGGATGACTGAAAACTCTGAGCACTCCCACGTGGGACACTCGGGACAGTCAGACTCCGCCAAGAAGCATCTGTGGCAGTGGCCACGTAAAGGGGGAGGGGGAGTGCGTGTCCAGGGAGAAGAAACGAGTGATGATGTGACCAGGAGACGTTCGCTAAGCCGCCAGGACCAGAGGCGCTGTGGGCCGGCTCACGAGTGCCCATCACGGTCTCTTCGTGGGACCAGCCCCGAATCCCCGGCTGGCTGGTGGCCCGGGAGGCCGAACGGGCACCCTGGACGGCCGTCTCCCTTCTCGGCCTCTGTCCTCAGTCTTGTTTTCATTCCCAGATGCCGACTTCACTTCGTGGGAAATCCAAACCTGAGTTTCTGGCAGGTGGGCCTCCGGCCACGTCAGGGGAGGCCGAGCAGTTTGCCTCCTGTGTTGAGGTCTCTGACACTACAGACCAGGCTGAGGCCGGACACTTGCCGGGGGCCCCAGGGGGCCGGGGTCTGGGCCGAGCACCCACACGCTCTGGGCCCCGCACGCGGGACACGGTCCCCGTGAGCAGCTACCACCGAGGCCAATGACTGTCCTGAGGCCTGTCCCCAAAGCACCAGCCTGGCCCAGGGCGCCAGTTGCTCCCGACCTTCCAGGGACACGCCACAGGCCCCAGGGGCACCCGTGGGACCAGGCGTATCTCCGCCACAGGGTTGGGGGTCTGCCCCGGACCCCCACCAAGGACTAACGATTTGAACGAGGTGGAGTCAGGATCAGTACACACAGCGCTCTCCCCCCCACCCACCCCGGCTTTCCTGACCCACATCGTAACCGTCACGTGTCGGGCTGTGGTGCCATCCCATCAGAGGACAAAGGCTTCAAAAGAATTCTAGCCGTTTTATCAAAATTGCACTGAGGGAAGAGGTTTCCAGACTCCAGCACACTCAGATCTGAGAGCCTGTGAAGACAGGCCTGAATATCTCTTCCTCCTCATGAGCTTGTGTCTCTGGAAGTTTACCTCCGTGAGACGACCTGAGGCAGTGGCCTCGCCGGCGAGCCACCGGGTCGAGTCTGGGAAACTTGGCCCCACGCTGAGCCTCAGGTTCCGGGTGCCTGGGGTCCATTGCTTCGCTCGAGCTTTGCCTCATTTAGCTACTGAAATGTCAGGGAATCTAATACCTGGGCCAAATGCAGGCGTGTGCTAGAGGGCCATGAGGACGGCCACAAACCGAGGCAACATCAGGCATGACAGGCGTGCCCCGAAAATAAAACCACTTCGCGGAGACAGAGGAATGTAGCTAACTCTCTTCCACTTTATTTACTGAGCTCTGAGTTTTGACAACATTATTCTTTAGTCCTTGAGGAAGTAATATACTCTCGCCCTCAAAATGCTGTAAGTGGTCGATAATGCATTATTACAGTAAGCCGTTCACCCTCATAGTAATTATCTAATAACCCCTTATAAAAGACCGTGGCTTCCTAATCTGTTTATAATTATCATTTCAATGATCCCACACATTAATGTCTGACCTTCAGCAACTCTGACCTGATCTTAATTAGCTCTAATATCAAATCATCGCTACACAAGAAACTAGCCATGACCAAATGAATGAACCCCAGGTACAGTTAATTTCTGGAGCAATTATCTTTACATGTAGGGAGATTTAAATGATTATCTGCACAATTTCACACAGTTTTATGTAATTCTGCCACATTATAAATTCTGTTTTAAATCATATTTCAAAGGCAGGACTCCACGGTCTGGTTTTGTCTAGTGCTCGAGCCCTTGGCTACGACATCACACACTATCCCTGTGTGATCCAGGGTGATTTTTTGTCATTATTTTCAATTATAAACAAATAACAAACACACAGTTTACAAAGTGGTACGTTACAGTTACACGAATAACTATGGCGAGGCCATCTAGGAGCAAATACCAGCCGTGTTAGACCGTTAAAGGAAATACTCCATTGTGTGGAAATATTAAAAGTAATTGATAGTATAATACAGGTCATAAAAAGATTGGAAAACTCAAAGTGCACGTTAATATGCATACCGCGCGTACCAATGCACGGCCGCGAAAGCACTTTGCCAACTTATCAAAGCCTTGCCGGGGGGGGGGGGGTGCCGCTAAGGAAGATTCAGTGATGCCCCCGCTGAACCTCATTTCAAACACGAGACACACACAGGTGTTTTTTGTCTTGGTAAACATCTAACTTGCCGAGTGAAGTTAATCGTATTACGCTAGCTTCACAGTGTCGGATCCATTTTCACAGACATCCGGTTGACTTTTCGGGGTAAAGGCACAAACACAGCGGCGATATTACGGAAATGTTTGGGGTGCAAACAAGGCCTTGGAAAGAAATGCGATTAGAAAGTGTTTGGCGGACATTGTGTCTGTTGTCAAAACTCGGGGATCAATTGATCAAAGCACAGCGTTTCAGCAAAGAATATTCAGTCTCCTGCTCTCGACATGATTCGTCAGGCTCGCACGTAAAGCCTTCCTTGGCAAAGTTTTGGCAACACCTAAATTTCATCCCAGATACCGAAACATCTGTCCTCCAGCCATCCACCGCAGCGAGCAGCCCGATGTGGGTGATTGATTTGAAAGCAATTTGGAGGGGGGATGCCATTTGCTCCTCAGAGACGTCACCGTGAGCGGCCGTAATGCATCACCCGGAGCCACCAGGAGGGGCATTCGCTTAAAAATGCATCCCCAGGTGCTAACACGACTTCAGAGCTTCGCAAGAATGATGGAAGGAGACTGCCGGTGCCCCCGATTCATCACGGCTTGTCCCTACGGTCGCCCTGGAGCCCGGGGCTGACGGCCCCCACTCCGGGGCTCTGCTGGGGCCTGAGACCCCCCCACCTGAGACCCCACGGGGTGGAAGCCCGCTAGCGACCTTGGACAATGACCTCACCGGGACCTTTCCCGGCGTTCCACTCTGAGACATCTGTCATCTTGGCAATCCTGCCTGTTGCCTTTAAGATTAAACTCTTTTAAATACGTAGAGGTAGCAGTTAGGGCAAGAGAGGAAATCATGAAATAATTTTAAATTTTTAAACGGTGCTCATTTTGCACACCTGCCAATGTCAAGACAGGTTTAGAGATGATTGTGTCCTGAGCGGAAGGAATTATGCCTTCCACGTGGAAATCTTGTTGCTTTCCTCTTCTTTCTCATCTTTTGGAAAATGCTTGAGGTCTTTGGTGCATACGGCTCTTTCTTGCTTCCAAGTCGAAAGTTAAAGGGACTTTGTGTCCCTTAGTTCTCTCCTTCAAAGGAAACCCCTGGGCATACACTCTCTCTTTTGTCATCCGTGAAGCTCCTACAGGTAACTACCCTGTTCTATGTAGGGTCTGACATTCGGTATTAATTTATTACCTAACTATCTGCTTTAATAAGGCTTCTGTGATGCTGAAGTCTGCTGTTTCTAATAGGAAAGGTTTCTGTCGTGCTCAGAGAAGTTCTCTCAGACACAGGAGGAAACCAGCCCCCTCTGTGCTGCACATGCACATGTATTTCAGGGGACAAAATGGTGCGAACATTTGCCGTGGGTGTGGTCCCCGACCCTCCGTCTCTCGGCGGGCCACCCCGAACAAAACCACCGCCACCGCCACGGCAGCAGAAGCAACAGCGACCACGGCGACCTGCGCATGTGTCCCGGCCGGGGCTTCCTGCAGAGAGCTTCTGCCCAGATGAAATGAATGATGCCGTGAGGCGCTTTGCTCAGTGTCTGGTCCAGAGTGAGAGGAGAGGGCAAGAAGGGCCTGCCTGAGGGGACAGAGCACATTGGGGACACGCGGTTCCTGCCCACGGAGAGTGCATAATGGCCATGTCCCTGGGCCTCGCAGCTGGGATCTGCTCTAACCGGGCACTGACGAGTTCTGTAAAGAAACTTTCCCCGAGGTCATCGGCCAGGACTCTGTGGATGCACCTGGCTGCCCCAGGCCGTGGTAGGACCCTGGCAGCCACAGTGTGAGAGTGCATCAGCTTTCAAGAAGAAAGCACTTCTCATGGTGAGGAGATTCTCTCCATGTGTCTGTCCTTTTTTTTTTTTTTCTGCCTCCCCGAATTTGCACATTTGAGCATTGCACCATAACCCTCAGTGAAAAAGAGTTTTCTGTTTAGTAAAACAAACTGCGTTCTCTTTAAACCTTTTTTGTTGTGGACTTCGTTGAAGACACACACACTAAGACACATGAAGCCTCAAGATACAGCTCAGTGAACTTCCAGATTAGCAAGTAGAATATTCCCAGACCCTTGGAGTCCATTCGTTCCCTTCCAAGTCATGACGTCCACCTTCCCCAACAAATGAGAACACCGTCCTCGTGTCTGGTAAAGTTTCGTTAAACCTCGTATGAATGGGATCATAGTCTTCTGGTTCCAACCTCTTTGGTCTGATCACATCAGGGAGATTCAGTCACTTGTTCTGTGCACTGTGGTTCTTTCAACGTGATTGTTTGTAGTATTCCATTGTACAAATACACAAAACAGTCTCCCAAAAACAATCGTATTGATTTAAACACCAGGAACAATGGACGAAAGTACCCATCGCTTCCTATCCTCTCAACATTTAGAATTGTCTGGTGACTTTTTCCTTTCCACGTTACCTATTAGGACACGTGTGTAATTGCATTTCATAACGGTGTAATTTGTGTTTCCTGATGACCAGTGAGATCGCATACCTTTTCATCAAAAAAAAAAAATTTCTTTTGACCGTTTGGATATCCTTGTTTGTGAATGGTCTGTTCAAATCTTATGTTATTTTCTTTTTCCTGTTGAGTTACCTAATTAAAAAAAAATGATTTTAACAGTTCTTCCCATATTTTGGATGTATTTGTTTGTCATACATGTTAGAAATATCTCTGTCTACCCTGTCGCTTACTTTTCAGGTTCTTAATAGTGATTCTGATAAATGGAAATTCTTAATTTTAATAAAGAAAATTTATCAGTTTTTTTTTTTCTTTTTGTTTTGTGTAGTTTGCATCCTACTTAAGAAATCTTTTCTTACCTTGGGGTCTTGAAGATATTCTCTTGTAGTTTCTTCTAGAAGTTTAATTGTTTTGCCTCTTGATTTAGATCAACAATCATCCGTAATAAATTTTTGTTTATGTTGTGAAGTATGGATTAAATTCTAATGTGTTATTCTTTATTTTTAAATTTTTTTTAAGTTTATTTATTGTTGAGAGAGAGAGAGAGAGAGAGAGGGAGAGAGAGACAGACTGTGAGCAGTGGAGGGGCAGAGAGAGAGAGAGACACAGGATCCAAAGCAGGTTCCAGGCTCTGAGTTGTCAGCACAGAGCCCGATGAGGGGCTTGAACTCAAAAACCGTGAGATCATGACCTAAGCCAAAGTCGGATGCTTAACCGACTGATCCACCTACATTGTCTTATTCTGATATCATTTATTAAAAGACTACTACTGTTCATCAGTGCTCTTTGGGTCCTCTTGCATCATAAATCAAGTGCTCAGTCCTGATTCTGGGTCTCTAATCTGTTTCTCTTGTCCATATTTTGATAATACCTATAGCCTTAATTACTGTCACTTTTAAATAAGTCTTATTATCTGGTCAAATGATTCCTTCCTCCTTGTCATTCTTTGAGATTGGCATCTTTATTTTAAGCCATTTGAATTTATATGTGAATTTTATAACAGTGAATCTTCTAATCATAAACATGGCACACTCATTATTTATGTAGGTTTTCATTAAAATAATTCTCTATAAGTTTCAGTGCACATATTTTGTTAGATTTATTCTAGTATATTTTGATAATTTTTAAAGTATCTTTGCTGATATATATGTATATAATTTAATATATTTCTAAAATAAAAATTAAATTTTGTATATTAGTCTTATATCTAGCAACATTGCCAAGTTTATTTACTTAATCTGGATGTTGTTCTCTTGACTTTTGGATCCATTTGTCTAATAAGGAGTAGCTTATATTAGTCTATTCCTCAAGAACCAATGTAATAGTGGGATAATTTTTAGGAAGAAAGAAAGAAAGAAAGAGGAAAAGAGGAAAGAAAGAAAAGAAAAGAAAAGAAAACTAAAAAAGAGAAAAGAAAATCTGTTTAAAGATATAGGCAAATACCCAACTTAAGCCAGGACTTAAGAAGCCAATATCCTAGAAAGAAGAGGAATGCTTTGAAGTGGGTTCTAAATCCCCTGCACCTTTGTTCTTCTAAACATTGGCCAATTGGTGGTGTATATTGGCTTTCTATCGCTGCATAATGAATCGCTACACATTTTACACTTACAACTGCATTTATTTATTATCCCACAGTTTCTGTGCTCAGCACCCCCAGCACAGCTTAGCTGAGTCCTCTGCTCAGGGCCTCACAAGCTATAATATTGCAATTTAAAAAAAAGGATGATCAGACTAAATTTAAAAGAAACTATATGCTGTTGTAAAAGACACATCTTAAATACAAAAATACATGTATCTGAAAACAAAACGTTGGAAAAATACATACAATGCAACAACTAAGCAAAAGAGAGCTGGTATAAATATTCTAACACCATGCAAATAGGTATTAAGACTAGAAGTATAAACAGAAATTAAGATATTTTATAATGATAAATGGTTAATTCAACAGTATGACATAATACCTAACTTCTTCTGTTAGTTACTAAGATAGTCATGTTAAAATATGCAACTACAAATGTAGATTTGTTATTTCTTTGCCATTCAGGAAATGCAAGGCTATATTATTAGGTATATACTAGTACATTTAGAAGATTGAAAAATCAGTATGGATTTACATAGTTCGAATGGTTAGATGATTTATAAAATTGGTAGGCTGCATGTACTAAACCCCAAAGCAACAGAGTACACATTCTTTTCTAATACACATAAAATGTTCACCATTTTATAGAACAGAAACCATTAAGAGCATGTACTCTGACCATGGTGAAATTAATTTATATATTAATTTAAGAAGATAAATAGAAATTCTTCAAACATTCAGAAGTTGAACACATTTCTGAATATTCCACGAGTAAAAAAAAAGGTAAATTGAAACGGAAGCTAGAAATATTTTCAATTAAATGTCATAAATTTGAAAAATGTAGCCAGAATAGAATATAGAATATAGAATAGAAATGCAGAAACTAAGTGCACATGTAAGAAAAGAAGAATAACTAAAAATTAATGACCTGCACATCTGAATCAAGACGCTGACATTGCTGGATTATAATTTAGGTTTGCATTAACTTTTGAAAAAAAACTTGCAAACTTTTACAAACTATTTGTACATTTTGCTTTTCTAAAAGAAATGCCTGAAGGTTCCAGTTTATCTACCCTTTGCAATTTTTGATATTGTTAGTTTCTTTGTGTCCATTTTAGTGAGACAGCACAGGTTTCTTATTGCTGATTTTTTTAATGTTTATTTATTTTTGAGAGAGAGAGAGACAGAGCATGAGCAGAGAAGGGGCAGAGAAACAGAGGGAGACACAGAATCAGAAGCAGTCTCCAGACTCCAAGTTGTCAGCACAGAGCCCAACGCGGGGCTTGAACTCATGAACCGTGAGATCATGACCTGAGCTGAAGTCAGACGCTTGACAGACTGAGCCTCCCAGGTGCCCCCTTATTGCTGTTTTAATTTGGATTTTCCTAATGACTAATGATGGTAACCATCATTTCATGCATTTATTACTTATTTGTTAATCTTCTTTGGTAAAATTTATTTCCACATCCTTTGTCTTTTTTTTTTTTCCACTGAGAAATTGTCTTGTTATTGTGTTTCAAAAGTTCCCTATATATTTTGAATAAAAGTCCTTTATTGGATATATTATTTTTGCAATATTTCCTGTCTGTGTCTTGTCTTTTCAGCTACTTAATGACATCATTTTAAATAAAAGGGTTTTTTTTAGCTTTACTAAAGTCCAACTTATCTATTTTTTTCTTGTATGTATTATGCCTTTACTGCCATGATACAAGCTCTTGCCCTAATTGAAGTTCACAAGGATTACTTCCTATGTTGTCCTCTGAAATTTTATAGTTTTTACTCCTACATTTAGGTATAAGAGCCTCTATTACATAATATTACATATGGTGTGAGATAAGGTTCCTAACCCCCAAGTTTGTTTTCCTTTGTCATTGTGTGTGTGTTGTTTGTTGCTTTGCATATTGATAACCATTTGTCCCAGAACTATTTATTGAAAAATGTATCCTTTACTTATTGAATTATTAATTTGTAGATTAATAATTGGCTTTCTATTGAAAATCTAGTAACCGTAATGAAAGGGTTTATTTCAGGCTCCTCAATTCTATGTCTGATCTATAAATATATCCTGTCCTTAGTCTAATGCCACATTGTTTTTATCCCTATAGCTTTTTAGTCAGTTGAAATCAGATGGTCTATATCCTCCGCATTTTTTTCTTTATTTTCTAATTATTTAGCCAGTCCTTGAGTTTCCATATAAATTTTGTGATGAGATAATCAATTTTTACATAAAAGTGACCTACCTGGATTTTGAGAGGGACTGTACTGAATTTTCAGATCAGTCTGGAGAGAATTGACACCTTCCTGTTTCGTATTCCAACGTGTGAATATGACATCCTTTCACTCACATTTTTCTTGTTCTCTCTGTGTCTTGTAGTTTTCAGTGTACTAGCCTTCCCATCTTCTGTTAAATTATTTCCTAGTATTTTATCTTTTGTCACTTTTTGGTAATGGGAATCGTATTCTCAATTTAATTTTCAGTTTTTATGTTGCTAAAATGCAGATATAAAATTAATTTTTGAAATACTGATCTTGTATCTTGAGATCTCTTAAAACCCATTTATTAGTTTGGGTTCTGCGTTTGTGTATGTGTTCCTTAGGATCTTCCACACAATGGATCATGTAATCTGTGAATAAAAAAGTTTTGTTTCAAGGCACCTTGAAACAAAAGGTCAGTTGAGCGGTCTGACTTCTGCTCAGGTCATGATCTTGTGGTTCATGAGTTCAAGCCCTACATCGGTCCCGCTGCTGTCAGCCTGGAACCCACTTCAGATCCTCTGTCCCTCTCTCCCTGCCCCTCCCCTACTTGTGCTCTCTCTCAAAAATAAAAAATTAAGAATTATAAAAGATGTTTTGTTTCTTCTTTTCTAATCTGTATATTTATAATTTCTTTTTAAAAATGTTAATTCTTGAGTTCAGTATTGAACAAAAGTTGTGAAAGTGAACATCCTTGCTTTGTTCATGATCTTAGGGGAAAACAGGCCTTCACTATTAAATATAATGCTAATTGCAGAATTTTTATAAAGTCCTTTGTCAGACAGGAAAAGTCCTCCATATTCCTACTGCACTGAGTACCTTAAAAATTATGAATGGATATAAGATTTTGTCATTTTTTTTGCACCAGTTGAGATATTCTCGTGGCTTCTGTTCATTGATCTTTTCATATGGTAAATTACATTAATTGTTTTTGGATGTTAAACAAATCTAGCAAGCCTGCTATACATTTCTGGATATATTTTGTAAGTTGTTGAATTTGATTTACTAAGACTTGGTTAAGTGTTTTTAGTCCTTTTTATGAGGGATATTGATCTGTCCTATTTTTATTTCTTTTTATGTCTTTATCTAACTTTGGTATCACTGTTATTGACCTCATAGAATGAATTAGCAAGTGTTAGTTTCTTATGTATTTTCTGGGACAATTTGTGTCATTTAGTAGTATTTTTTTATATGATGATAGAATTAATCTATGAAGTCATCTACACCTGAGGTTTTCTTTGTGGAAAGGTTTTTAATTATTGGTTTAATTTCTTCACTAGCTATAGTCCACTCAGATTTTCTATTTCTTGTTTAGTCAGCTTTGATATTTGTGTATTTCTAGGAATTTATTTTATATACATTGTCTAATATCTTGACATAAAGTTGTAATATTCCTCTATAATCTTTTTCATTTCTGGAGAGCCATAGGAATGTCCCTTCTCTGTTCCTGATTTGGGTAATTTGTATATTCTCTTTTTATTTTATAGTTATCCTACATAAAATTTATGAGTTGTCAGTTTTTTCAAAGAATCATCTTTTAGATTCATAAATTTTTCTCTGTTTTTCTGGAGTGTTTTATTGCCTTTTACTCTGATTTTTATAATTTCCTTTCTTCTACTTGATTTGGATTTAATTTTCCCTGTTTGTTAAAGTTTCATGAAGAAGTTTAGATTATTGATTTCAGACATAGCTCCTCTAATGAAAATATTTATATCTCTAAATTTCCCTCTAAATATTACTTTGGGTGCATTTCATCTGTTTCAATGTTGTGTTTTGTTTTTCTTTATTTCAAAATATTTCCTAATTGCTATTTTATTTTTTCTTTAACTCACAGGTTATTTAAAAGTATATTGCTTAATTTTCACACATTTGGTGATTCTCAAATTTCTCCTCATCATTGAATTCCAATTTAATCTTGCTGTGGTCAGGTGACATATTTTGTATGATTAAAATCCTTTAAAATGTATTGAGGTTTGTTTTATGACCCAGCATATGGTTCATCCTGGAGAATGTTTCATGTGTGTTTTGAAAGAATGTGTATTCTTCTATTTCTGGAGTGTTCTAGAAGTGTCAGTGAGGTTGGCTTGTCATGTTGTTCAAGTCTTCTATTTCCCTTTTTGTTTGCCTTCAGTTTAATTAACTCATCGGTTATGAAGAGCGTTCTTGATTAACTGACCCTTTAGTCATTATGAAATGCCTCTCTTTGTGATAATATTTTTTTGATATCACTATAGCCATTCCAGATGTCTTATGGTTACTGTTGCACGATGTATCTATTCCATCCTTTTACTTTCAACCTATTCATATCTTTGGATCTAAAGAATATCTCTCATAGAAAGAATATAGCTGGATCTTGCTTTTTATTCACTGTGGAAATCTGGATTTAGTCTATTTATGGTTAATATTGGATTTATGTCTGTCATTTTGCTATTTCATTTCATTTTCTTGCCTCATTTTTTTCTAGTTTCTCTGTTCCTTCTTTACCCTTTTGGGAAAATAAATGTTTTAGTGTACTATTTTATTCTGTAGATTTAAATAACTATTTTAAAAATGATTTTGTGTTTGCTCTATAGATTCCAATATCATCTTATCACATTTACTTAAGACTAATACTAATTTAATTATGGTAAAATTTAGAAATTTTTCCCTAGTACAACTCCATTTCTTTTCCTTTCCTTTGTGCTATTACTGTGATATGACTTACATGACAGTATATATAATAATAGAACTATAATATAGTATAATCAATATGGCCACATATTATATCACTGTATATAAATATATACTGATATATATTCCCCATATATCAGTGTATTACATGTAACTATATTCATGTGAATTTATGTAATAAACGCAATAACAGTGTTATAATCATTACTTTATACAATTCATCTTTTAAAGAAGAGAATGAATCCAGAACTTGCTTTAGTACATCTTGTAATAAAAATCTGATACCAACAACATATAGTCTTTGCTTATTTGAGAATATTTGCCTTCAGTTTTGAAGGATACTTTTACTCAACAACTAATTCCTCTTTGATATTTTTTAAATTTCTTTTTCTTTAAGCACTTTGCATATATAATCCTTCTGGTCTCTGATCTCCGTTGCCTACGATGGGAAACCAGCCATTAATCATACTGTTGTTCCCCTGCATGTGACAAATTGTTTTTCTCATGTTGTTTTCCAGATTTTCTCCTTGTGCACATTTCTATAGTCTGTACGACTAGGAATGAAATGGCTAGGTTTTCAATTCAACTGTGATACTCCAGTTTTCCAAAGAAGTTGTGCAAAACTAAGCTCTCATCCTGGTAACTTTATTTAATCAGAATCTCCCATCAATATTGGGTCATGGTCAATATTAGGTGCTGGGATTCCAGTTATCATAACGGCCCAGGATTCCTATGTGGCTGTAAGATAATGAATTCAGTTCACATCTTCACGGCTAGATACCAAGGAGGAGTTTTGCTGAGATTCTTAAGTGATCTGAGCCCTGAGCTAGGCCCTGAGGTCATGGGAGGAAGAAACACGTTGACCTGCTAACACAGAGCCACACTAACCTCTTTGAGCTCACACTAATGGCCACCTGTCTCTAGTCTATTCTGATATTCTGACCCTTGTCCTCATCATTCTTCTGGTGTCCCTACTCAGCCTGCTGGGGTGGCTTTCAGTTATTATATGGTTTTGGGGGAAAAAAGCCTTCAAGTATAATTCTATGAGGAAAGGGAGTAATGTTTCGATCACTCTTTGTCCATGGGGACAGAGGAATGAGGCAGTGATAATTCCTGTCCTGAAGTTTGGAAAGCTCGAGGATTATAATATATAATACATATATTATTCTACATATCCTATATAACATATATGTTCTACATATTCTATATTCTATATATTTTATATAATGTATCTATATACGCATGCACATTTTAAGTCCCTTGAATTTAGTTTCCCAAGTAGGTTAAAAATATGTTTTTACATTTTGAGATACTATGTTCCCAGTGTCACTGAGAGAGGAAACTACTGTAAATTTTCGATTTTAAGAAAAGACAAGAACAAAACTTCTGTCCCTGTCTCAGTTGCACATTGTTCTTTGGCTTTATTGTCACTGAAAATAAGGTTTATTTGTAAATTCCACCTGTGTCTGCAGTTGTCCTTTCTTTCACACAAAAATGTGCTTCAGATGTCTTTTCGTAAACGCCCCAGGCGATGCAGGTAATTCTGGAAGAGCAGGAAGACCACTGGGTGTCCCATAGCAGAGGGTGTGGGCTCTTTCCACACAAGCCACTGCTCCTCCCCTACTCCCCAAAGACGGAACCTGAAGGATGCAGAAAATCGAGCCTGGAATAAACTGATGAAAGATGCTTCGCACACTTTCAGCTGATTGTCTTGGAGTCTGGATCACTTCTCTTTCAGGTGAAGAGTGTGGAAGACGGGACAGAGAGCTGTCAGGAAAGTCATGTGTTATCACCACGCAAGGGGGTTTATTCCGTACTAAGGACTGAATTAGGTACATTCCACGTCTTCTCGTTACATCCTATGAAGTGGGTATTCTTGTCCCCATTTGCAGATGAATAAACAATGAGTCGGGGGGGCTGTGTAACTGGACTTTGGTCACACAACTACTGATCCCACCCCAGGTCTGTCTGATCCCGATGCCCTGGCTCTGTCAGTGGCATCTTCTGCTTCCATGACGCACCGTTCCACATTTTCCTGCACCCACCATGAGGCCTCTGGGCAGAACTCAGAAACCCGTCGCTGCTTGGGACAGACACCTCGGGAGAACAATGGACATCACAGAAGCCAGGTTGATCCATGATGTAATCTTCAAACATGGGGAGACTCAAAGCAGTTCTGTACTGCCGAGAACCAAGAGAAGGAGGTCAAAGTGACTTTTTAGGCTCACTACATATGTATATGGCTGTAATGTCCTTTGACACAAAAGTGCTCAAGTGTGAGTCTCAATCTAGGAGTTGAGACCTTCTGCACTCTAAGGAAAAATGTCCCCCTCGCGCCCACGTGCCACCAGTGCCATGATCCCTTCTTTTTTAAAATTTTTTTAACGTTTATTTTTGAGACAGAGAGAGACAGATCAAGAGAGGGGGAGAGGCAGAGAGAGAAAGAGACACAGAATCGGAAGCAGGCTCTAGGCTCTGAGCTGTCAGCCCAGAGCCCTATTCGGGTTTCAAACTCATGAACCATGAGATCATGGGCTGAGCCCAAGTCAGACGCTTAACGGGCTGAGTCAGCCAGGCGCCCCATAGTGATCCTTTCTACAGGGAGGACAGAGTCTGCTCTCTGCCCCCCTTTCCCTCACTGTGTTAGTAGTGTGCTGCCACTCTCAGGCTGAGCTCTCAGCTCTCTCTGTTTGCCAAACACCCTTCCTTCATGTCTCACCTGGCTCCCTATGTGGCAGACGTTTTCGTTGTCACTTCTAGCATGAACTTGGGGACTTTTCTTGTCCGCCCTCTGCCCCATACGTCACACAGTTCATGTGTGCCCAAAGAGCCATTATTTCTCCCAGGACTTGGCTCAGGTCTCAGATTCACTGTGTTTTCCCCCTGAAGCTTTCAGAATTAAACCTGCAGTTGCCAAATACTGAATTTCGTCATCTGAATGGAATAATGGGACCAATATGAATACTGTCATTTAGTATAAGCTTTTTGTCCTCCACAACCCAATGAAGGAGTTGATGATTAATTCCTTCCATGAGTCCATTTCTTTTAAAGTTACACAATCGTAGGTAGACAGGGTTAACTTGTGGTAGAGGGTGAGACAACCATAGAGAAGTAACAATACTAATCAAAATGACTTTCAACAGGATAACACAAGTTTGCTGAGAAGGATAGCCTCTGCTAATTTTGTATTGTTGTCAAAATGAAATTTGAACTTACAAGCCTACAATGCAAGGAGTTTCTTCACACTCAACAACCAGTGTCAGTTGATTTTTCCTATGTAACAAGTAGCCTCAACTCTTAATAGCTTAAAATAATCATTAGTCACTAGTTTATGATTCTGTGGGTGGACACCTTGAACTGGACACCCGTGGGTGATTTTCTCACGTCTCACCTGGAGTCAGTGTATCGGGGCTGGACGTCCAGGATGGGCTCCCATGCATTGCTGTCCACCGGGCTCCCAGGTTCTGCTCCGTGGGACTTTGCAACAGGCTGGTTCAGGCTTATTCACATCAGGCCGCCAGTTCCCAGTGCAGTGAGAAGACAGAAGGCCCAGTGCACCAGCATGGTTGAAGGCTCTGCTTGAGTCACATTTGCTAAGGCTTCATGGGCCCCATCTGTCATAGGCCCACCCACATTCAAGGGGTGGAGACGTAGGTGCAAGTCTTGGCCTGGATGGCTGAGAGGACTGTGTGATGGGCCACATGTCCCCACACTTCCCATCTATTCCTCCTTGAAGTCCTCCTCAGGCAAGGGGGTACAGTATCATGCTCCTTGGTTTTGCACATTCTGACTGGTTGGCTTATGCATTCATTCAATAAATGCTCACTGAGTACCTCTTCTGTGTCGGCATAGTTTCAGATGCTGAAGATACGAAGACGGAGATGTCAAAGGACTGCACTCATTCTTAAGAGAGAGACCATGACTCCCTGAACCACGGGAATCTACCCCAAAAACCAAGAGCACACTTTACACACTGTATGTTAGCCAATTTGACAATAAAGTATATTAAAGAAAGAAGGAAACAAAGAAAGAAAGAAAAGAGAAAGAGAGAAAGAAAGAAGACAGAAGGAGAGAAAGAGAGAAAGAGAAAGAGAGAAAGAAAAAAAGAAAGAAGAAAGAAAAAACAAAAGAAACAAGAAAGAAAGAGAAAGAAAAAGAAAGAGAAAGAAAAAAGAAAGAAGAAAGAACAAAGATGAAAGAAAGGAAGAAAGAAAAAGAAAAAGAAAGAAAGAAAGAAAGAATAAGAAAGTTGCCTAGAAAACTTGGCATGTTCTACTATAAACATATTCTATCTAAATGTGAGATCTCAATTTTGTGAGATCCATAATAGTTACTTCAAAATTTTAACCCAGTTCTTGTTTTATTTGATTTCATGGATTTTGTTATGAATTATCAATTTCCAATCGGAAAGAGGTATATAATACATTGAATAAATATGTGAGTATAAAACAAAAAAGAGAACGATCAAGAGAACCACTAGTACAAGAAGTGATGTTGGTAATAAAGGCAAGTATTTCCACTGGGTGGGTTTTAGAAATAGCAAGAGGCAATTCGACCTGGGTCTCGGAGGATGAGAAAGTCACAGGTCAAATAGGAAGGGAAAGCCTTCCATCAGCACTGCAGGTCATGAAATAGCCGTGGCCCAGCACCTGCAGGTTCCCGGTGTTGCTGGAAGGTTGGGCAACACAGAGGTGCCTCCCTGTCCTGTAAGGACGCGGCAGTAATCGATTCACAATCAGAGTCATGAGACCTGAGCAGGGAGGAAACTTCAGGTCTAACTTCTGATTCCTAGAAAATAACATTGCAATCTGGACAGTGAGGATCCTGCCTAAGGTCCCACCACCCCTGGGATATTTGCTGTTACCTTTGTGCTCAGGCTGTTTTCTACTTTGTTAGGTCAACCACGGGGGAGTAGCGCAGTTGGAAAACTGACGTGCTGTGCTGAAAACTGTGTTTTAGAAAAGTTAGCTGCGTCTCAAGGGAACCTTATTTAATACTTATGATTTACTTGTGATTGTTCCAGCCAGATGTGCCAGCTTAGGATCCTTGAATGCCTGCGTTCATACACACACGTGCATACACATATGCACACCCGTACATGCTTAGGTACGAGCGTGTGTCCCTGCACGTGCATACATGTGCACGCATACATACATACAAGCCTACACACATGCATTCACACGTATGTGCATACAAACACACATGCATGTGCACACACACACATTTGGTTCTAGTAACAGATTTGGAGAAATTCTAAAAAGCCTTCCCTGTTTCTGTATCTGCATTTACCCCTGGACTTGATGCTGTGTCTCTCACAGGTCAAAAATGAGCCGATTTGAGAAAGAGGATTTGACTAATGTTTTAAATACAAACTGTCTGCTACCTTAGTGTTACCAGGATTTTATAAAAAGCACTGCTACGTAACAATGCTCAATAAAAGCTGTTTCTTAAAGTGTGGTGTTTTGACTGTAATTCCCCCAACTAGCTGAAAGTAGGGACCAAATGGTATGAGTTCTAGGGTCAAGTTAAACTCTGGGATGGTGGGGTGGGTGTCGCACGTGAGCCGTGCGGAGAAGAACGAAGGAATGGCCCGACAACTTTGGCCGTCGAACCCAGAATCGAGGACGGCCAGGTTGCTGGAATTCCACAGTGAGGTTGGGGAGGGGGGTGAAATGGTACCTCCTCTCATGAAGGGATGGATGGAATGTGACGTATTAATTGAAGAGATGATTGAACCAGCCTGATGGGAAGACCAGAGCTTCACTCTGCTGCCGACATCCCACGGGACGATGAGCCAGGAAGCCCACTACGCCATTCTCCAGTTCTGGCCATTAACTGTCCCCCTGCGTCTTCGACTTTGATTATCTGAGAACATGCACCCCCATCCATTGTCTCGTATGCTCTCCGTGTTCCAAATGAATTTTCTGCTAATGAGCTCCAACTTGTAGTACCAATGAATAGCATTATGTGGTTTTCTGTGACAATTTTAGAGTCAACTTCGTGTTTTGAAATTAAAAAAAAAATCCACTTGCAAAACTAAGACACACTGACTAACTAAAGTGAAGTCGTGAATTGAGACACACATAGTGAATATGTGTAGTTGGTTTTTTGAGGTTGAATTATGCAAATTGGCTGCCCGCACTCTGTGCTTCACATCACGCTGGGACGACCTGGCATCATCTCAAAAACATCACAATTTGTAACCAACGGGCATTTACCTCTTCTATTAACTCTTTAAATGCACTTGCACATGTTCCTAGAGATCTAACAGGAGGTCACTAATGAAATGAATAGCCTCACCTCATATTATCTAATCTTAAAGAACCTAAGTGTGTTTTGAAGATGTTTGATTCTTCACTTTATTTTCAGGACTCCTTGGTCGAAGCGTCCTTTCTGTAAAACTATCCAAGTCTTCTGAATCTGGATACTGCTTGCATATTTTAGGTGGTGGGAAGATACTTTTGGTGTCACTGTGTAATGTTACATGCTCTTTTCTCACTGCCGTGAGTTCATGAAAACACGTGGGTAGACAGACCGTAGGTCAGACCAGGTCCCTGAGCGACTGTACTGAGCAGGGGTTGTCCTGCTGGCTTGTGCTTGGCGAGCAGCATCACCGAGAAACACACTGTGTTTAAGTGACTGGGATTTTAAGGCTGGCTGTTACTGTAGTCCATTCAGAGCGATCATTCGCTGTGGCACGCACAGGACAGGCAAGGTGGACTTCTGCCGTCCTGCCGAAAGTAGGGATCACGACGTCTTCCATTCTTAAAAATGGTTTGGTTCGGATGACCATTTCAAGCGAAACTGAGTCTATCAGGACAAAAACAACTTCCTAACTCTTAGAGGAAACAGAACAAAGGAATAGTGCTCAATAAATTCAAATGAAGCATGAGAGAGAGAGAGAGAAAGAGAGAGAGAGAGAGAAAGAGAGAGAGAGAGAGAGAGAGAGAAAGAGACAAAAGGAAGAAACATATAAAAAATAGTAGGAACAAGTCTAAATAAATCATCAAATATAATTAGTACAAATGGACTAAGAACTCTAATTAAAATTCTAATATTATCGAACTGGATTAAGGAGAAACAAAATGCATAAGCCTTTCTAAGATACAATTAAAAACATAAGGAAACAAAAGGTAGAAAACAGAAAGACGAAAAAAGATATGGCAGGAAAATAGTAACCGAACACTGTTCCAGTTATATTAAGGTGAAAGGCATATAGACGCGAAGGGATATATAGATACAAGAGTCACTTGGGAAAAAAGATACAACAAATCTAAATTTGTACAAACCCAACAGTAGAGTTAAAATACATAAGTCAAAAGTTGATTTGCACAGCTAGGAATTTACCCACAGAAAACTAATTCAAAGGGATACATGCACCCCAATGTTTCCAGCTGCATTACCAACAATAGCCAAATTATGGAAGCAGCCAAATGTCCACTGACTGTTGACTGCATAAAGAAGATGTGGTGAGTATATCAGCGGAATAGTAGTCAGCCATCAAAAGAATGAAATCCTGCCGTTTGCAATGACATGGATGGAGCTAGAGAGTGTTACATTAAGTGAAAGGAGTCAGTCAGAGAAAGACAAATACCGTATGATCTCACGCATATGTGGAATTTAAGAAACACGACCAACAAGAAAAGAGAGGGACAGAGAAAGAGGCAAACCAAGAAACAGACCCTTAACCCTAGAGAACAAACCGATGGCTGGTGGGGGGAAATAGGTGATGGGGACGAGAGTGCACTTGGGATGAGCACCGGGTGATGTACGGAAGCGCTGAATTTAAATAAAACGTTTAAAACATCGATTTGATTATAAAGGGACATCCACAATCATAAAAGCTTTAAACACAGATCTTACACATTTTAAACATCAATAAAAATCAGAATATTAGAATAGCATGTTTAATAAGCCTGATCTAAAATACTCCTTCCAGGGACTCCTGGGTGGCTCAGTCGGTGAAGCGTCCAACTTCGGCTCAGGTCATGATCTCGCGGTCGGTGAGTTCGAGCCCCGCATCGGGCTCTGGGCTGACAGCTCAGAGCCTGGAGCCTGTTTCAAGATTCTGTGTCTCCCTCTCTCTGTGGCCCTCCCCCGTTCATGCTCTGTCTCTCTCTGTCTCAAAAATAAATAAAGGTTAAAAAAAATTAAAAAAAATACTCCACCCAAAAATAACAGAATACAAATTATTTTCTTTTTTTATTTTTAATTTTTAAATGTTTGTTTTTGAGAGAGAAACAGAATGCCAACAGGGGAGGGGCAGAGAGAGAGGGAGACACAGAATCCAAAGCAGACTCCAGGCTCCAAGCTGTCAGCACAGAGCCCAATGCGGAGCTCAAACTCACAATCTGTGAGATCATGACCTGAGCTGAAGTCAGACGGCTCAGTCAGATGAAGTCGGACTGAACCCCCCAGGCACCCCTAAAATACAAATTATTTTCAAGCACACTGGTAATGTCAAATAAACATGTAATTCAAAATCCAACATGAAGGTGATGTGACCACACACTGGCTCATGGCACAAATCCTGACAAGTTTCAAAGGACTGTATGATGCAGGATACATTTTCTGACCATCGTGAAGTGAAGTTAAAAATCAAAAGCGATCTATAACTATATATAGAAAGCTTATGTGTGGAAAAACCCACATACTTGGAAATTAAGGAAAACACTTGAATTCAGTCAGCCCTCAGTTCTTTTTCAGGAGGAATCATTCTACAAATAATGTGGATTTGGTGTATACATGGGGGGTGGGCTGTGAGCTCTGGCACTCTCTGCGTCGCCACGTTGGACTGGAACCAAAACCACTGCTAAATAACTCACGGCGCAGAGAGAGAATCGCTGTGGACCTAGAAAGTATTGAACGCTGAGTGAGTAATTTTGGCAGACGGTCACTGTCACAGCACTCTCCATGTGCAAGCAGTGTTCTTAGACTTGTGCAGCTATTAAATCACTTAACTTTAATGATAACCAGATGACGTAATAACTACATCGTACTGAGATATAGAGTAGTTACAGAATCTGTAAATCAGAAATACAGATACTGGAAGAGATCATAGACCCTGTGTAAATGAATGCATGCCACTAAAAATCTAATAAGGGGTGCAAAAATAAACTACTTGATTTGTCTCAGAACCATAAAAGCACAGAAATCAGTAGATAAATATTGTCCCATAAAGAAAAATTTGGGCATGGATGGTTTGAACACCAAGTTCTGTGAAACAGTCAAGAAAAAATAATTTCAACGTTACGCACTCTCAAAGTAAAAATAAAACAAAATAAAACAAAATAAAATAAAGAAGAAAAAGATGAAACAGTCCTCTCCCATTCACTTTATGGGGTTAGTTTAACCTCAAAACCAAAAAGAGAGGTAATGCAGAAGACTATAGGCCCAATTCACTCGTATACACAGATGCCAAAATCACGGAGCATGATCCAACCAAAGACAAGAAATACAAAAATCATACATCATGCCAGATTGTTTATCCCAGCAATCAGTCTTGTTTAACATTAGAAGAGTCAATTACATTAATTCATGGAAGAAGTCATAGAATCTCAACAGATGTCCAAGAATGCATTAAGAAATGCATCTTTTTATTGTACATAATCTATAATAAATATAAATACACAATAGTGTAAATATGTTCTACATTATAATTTGTTAGAACATCTTGTATATTGTAATATATGTTATAACATATATGCATTTGTATGTATTAAAAGTATGTTATAATTCTATATATAAATTAAAGTGATATTAAATTTCTTATATGCCTGCGGTAGAGAGAATAATGCCCCCCTGCTGCCAGGACGCCCACTCCTAATTCCCAGGCTCTGCGAATGCTACCCTACATGGGCAAAGGCACTTGAGCAGGCAGGACTAAACTAAGCACCTTGAGACAGAGAGCTTATCCCGGCTTTACCTGCTGGGCCCGGTCCGGTCATACTCATCCTAAAAAAGGAGACTTTCCAGGTGCCATCAGAGGAGACACGGACAAGGATGAACATTTGGAGAAAGAACAGAGGCAGCAGTGACAGAGGACCGGGGCTCAGCCCTGCAGGCTTTGGGGATGGGGGCAGGGGCCCTGAGCCAGAGAATGTGGGCAGAAACCCGAGGAGCCGTCCACCCGCGCCCCCAGATAGGAAGACCCCCCGTCAGACTTCTAACCGACAGAACTGTTAGATGATAAATTCGTGTAGTTTGGGGGCCACTAAACTTGTGGCAGTTTGTGACAGCAGCAATAGCATTTATTTAATTACCAGTGAGCCTGCAGTATTTTTTTGTAATTTCTGACGCTTACGTTTTCTCTTTTGCACGTTACCTCTTTATGTCCTTTGCCTAATTTTTGTTAAAAAAAATTACTGTGGCCTCTCGATATTAACACTTTATTTCATATTGGTAGGTACTAACTCTTGTCTGTCACGTTACTTTGGCAATATACTGTCTATCTTTTATCATTGATGACAGTAGTATTTTTCTCTGGACTTTTAACAGTTTTTAGATCGAAATCAGTTGAACAGCTTCCTTGTTTCTGGTTTTGAAGTCATGTTTAATAATAAAGGTTTACCCAAAAATGAAATAAATATTTATGTATGTTTTCTGTCAGAACATGACTGTCTTTTAATTTTGGATTTAAATTTTTAATTTGAATGTTAATTTTAAAATCAGTAGTGTAGCATCCATTAGTATTCATTTTTTCCAAACAATAAGCCCGTCTTTTAAATACAATCTTTTTAAAAATTTTTTTTTAACATTTATTCATTTTTGAGAGTGAGAGAGACAGAGCATGAGCGGGGGAGGGACAGAGAGAGAGGGAGACACAGAATCTGAAACAGGCTCCAGGCTCCGAGCGGTCAACACAGAGCCTGACGCGGGGCTCGAACTCACGGACCTCGAGATCATGACCTGAGCCGAAGTCAGACGCTCAACCGACTGAGCCACCCAGGCGCCCCTTAAATACAATCTTTTTAATAATCCCTCTTATTCCTACCAATTTGTAATTTCAAGTTTACCACATCCTAAATTCTTTATACTATTTCTGATTTGTTTCATTTTGTTCTATTGACATATCAGCCAGTCCTCAGGCTAATGTATGTGGTTTACATTATTTTAACTTTATATTACATGTTTTGGTCTGTTATTGCAAATTCTCCCTCATTAGTCTTTTTTTAATGTTTATTTATTATTTTGAGAGAGTGAGAGAGAGAAAGGGAGTGTGTGCAAGCAGGGGAGGGGCAGAGACGGGAGAAGAGAATCCCAAGCAGGCTCCAAGCTGTCAGCACAGAGCCTGGTGCGGGGCTTGAATGCACGAACCGTGAGATCGTGACCTGAGGCGAAATCCAGAGTCGGGCACTTAACTGACTGAGCCACCCAGGTGGTCCCTCCCTCATTTGTCTTGTTTTCAAAAATATTCCTGGTAATTTTCGAGTACGTACTTGTAGGTGAACTTGGGGGCCGTTTGTGAGGTTAAAAACACTGTCGGAATTTAGGTTGAAGTTACATTAAATGTAGCGTAATTTAGGCTCTCTGCCCCCTGTCCAGCCTGTGTGCACACCTTCCGGTGTCCGGGGCACCAGTGAACCCCCCAGACCCTCTGCCTCCGGCAGCCGGGGACCAACCCCTGGTCACAGCTGCACACTGGCCCCTATTTCCAGTTAGAAACACTTTTCCTCGCTTTTCTGTTTTTCTACCATTCACTTCCTGTTTCTTCCTCTTGTGAACCTTCCTTTCCAGGTGGCGGCTGGGCTGACAGGTGGCCTCCTCATCCCGGAGGACTGAGCTGGGGGAGGCTGGGGCCCAGGGAGGGCTCAGGTATCAGCGGGGTGAGAAGCAGGAGAGCCGGAGTGGGAGGCGGCACAGGTGAGCCAGTGTGGATAGGTGCTCAGTCAGGTGATGGGGGCTCAGTATCCCCAGGCTCACACTGGCTTTCAGGGTGCCCCACATCTACGCCTGGGCACCCCCTGACCTGTGGGTGGCACCCATTAGTGCTAGCAGCTGGCCGGGGCAGGGGGCAAAGACCGACAACACGGGCCTCTAGGGGCACAGGTACCCACGGCACTGATCGGGCCCCCTGTCCCCACGCTCTGCTCTCTTTCACACTTTATGATTGTTGAGGGAGTCTTAGTGACAAGGCCCCAAGGGCCCCAGAAGCCAAAGGCCACCCATCCTGCTTGCTCTTTCGCCAGCCATCACTGTGGCACAGACAAGGCGCATAAGCATCACACTGCACGGCAAAGATGCCGAAGAAGGAAAGGAAGGAAGCTTCTCCTCCTCCAGATGAAGGCTCACACCCGCTCCGTGCCGCCACAGTCCTGCACAGCAGACACCTGAGTGCAGTGGCCTCGTTTATCAAGGCGGTTCCAAGTAGGAGGACAGGTTATGAGCCCAGAGAGAAAGATGGAACAGAACCGTCACCATGAAGAACAGAGGGGATAAGACCGTGAGACCCACCCACATTTCCGTGGGAAAGTAAAGCAGCTACATAGCTCAGAAAACAAAATATTTGGGTCCCTGTAACTAGCATGCAGCACATGTGGAAGATATAATCTACGACCGATTCTTATCTTTAGAAACAAAAACACTCAAGAGTATTATTACACAGGCATCGTTTGTTACTCTAACGGTCTTCCCAGGAGGACGTCCGCCGTCCTCCGTAACCCAGTGGCAGTGAGCTAGATGACCCGGGTTCTGTAGATATTGGGTCATTCTACTCACCCCCTGGGAAGCGACAAGGCACAGACCAATTTCCTGGGACTGGCCCGTAACTTTCCCAGGAAATGGTATGAAACTTAAAAGAAAGGTGTTTGGAATCCAACGGGAATTGCTGGGGAACCGGGAGAAAGGAGTCTACAAAACCCTCCTCCTGGCTGCCTTCCTCGAGCTGCATTGCCCAGGGAACGACTAAAAGTCAAAAACAAATCCTTGGGCAATCCCTGGGCATAAACGGTTATTTCCTTTCACATTTGGGGCCATAGCACATACCTGATCTTCAAGTCTGCCTCTCGAGGGCACCGCCTGGGACAGGGGAAGGCCAAGCCGACGAGGCTCTGTGTCCTGCTTCGGGTGACAGCGCGGGGGGGTGGGGGGAGGCGGGCCCAGGAGGTGTCCCAGGGGACCCCTGCTGCCTCTTCCCATTCCTGCCTGTGACCCAGCGGCAGCCCACAGGGCCTCGCCACAGATCCCCACGCCCAGATACACATGGTTTCAGCATCCGACCCGTTGCATATCAGTGAAATGACTAAGATTTTTAAAAATAGCTTTAGTGAATCTACATCCATCAAAACTATGCAAAGTATATTTTTAAAAATCCCCTTTCTGAAGCCTTTAAAAAAATTCATGGGATGTCCATGGTTTTAGAAATCCTCTGCTGGTCTCTCTTAGGAACACACACCCAGGAAAAATGTGACCCTGGGCTCACGGGGACCGAGTGCGGCCGTGTTCTGGCTCCAAGCCACACCTGTCACGCACTCGGTCTCAGTGGCAGCTGCGTGAGGTCACCCGCGTCTCTATCCGCATTTCACGGATGAAAAAATCAAGGCTCCGAGAGATGAACTTCCCAATGTGGTAAAACTGGGAAACGGAGAAGCCATGATGTAAAGACAGGTCTGTTAGACTCAGAAGCGTGTGCTGATAACTTTCGCCTCCACCGGTGAGGCCCTCGTGGCGGGTACCATCCACGTGAAGGCTGTGGCCAGGAGCAGCGTGCTGGTGAGTGGTGCCTCCTGTGGCCTTCTCAGACCCTCTCCCTGTGCACAGAAACGGCTTCCTGCTGCTGTTGCAATCTTCTTGAGCTGACTGACAAGTCCATAGTTCGCATGTTCAAAGCACACTTCAAATTTTCCAAAGTGCAAAAAGAACTATAGACTTTTAAGCCTTTAAGCTAATGAAATCATGGGGAGGTTGCCGAGACAGATACTGTCACGAGACATGTTGCAAAGCTGCACAGGAATTAGAAGGCGTGAAACGTCTATGAAAGAAAACATGATGATGGGTGTGGTACTCGTTTGTGTAAAGCGCGACTCATAAGA
This sequence comes from Panthera uncia, assembly GCF_023721935.1. Lineage (NCBI taxonomy): Eukaryota > Metazoa > Chordata > Mammalia > Carnivora > Felidae > Panthera > Panthera uncia. The sequence continues at coordinate 150,595,008 of NW_026057577.1, forward strand.
TCTTACGTGTAGAAACTAGTCATAAAAATAAGATGTTAGGGGCGCCTGGGTGGCTCAGTCGTTAAGCGTCCGACTTCGGCTCAGGTCATGATCTCTCGGTCCGTGAGTTCGAGTCCCGCGTCGGGCTCTGTGCTGACAGCTCAGAGCCTGGAGCCTGTTTCAGATTCTGTGTCTCCCTCTCTCTGACTCTCCCCCGTTCATGCTCTGTCTCTCCCTGTCTCAAAAATAAATAAAACGTTAAAAAAAATTAAAAAAAAAAAGATGTTAAAGAGTGATAAACGGTCCTTCTTGGTATTAAAAGTCCAATTCTTAAAGTTTTCACTTGCATAAAATGTTAGGTACAAGAAAGAGACAGAAACCACCTATGAGCGAACGCATAAAATACACAATCTGGCAGATTAATACAGGAATAGAAATGAGATGTTTCTTAATCCTGGATGGATTGCTGACTTACTTTGAATCATCCTATCTGCTACTTTCTCGATTACTGCACATGCCAACGTTTTCAAACTTGGACACGCTCACAAACATGTTGAAAATGGTAGAAGGATCTTCCTGAAAGCCCAAAACTGAAGGGTGAGTCCAGGTTCCTAAGACAGGTGCACCAGACCACACAGCTCCTCCTGGGCGTCCTCGGCTTGGACTTCGGGGCTCGCGGTGTGGGCTGCTGCTGTCGCATCTAAATCTGACCTCGATGAGTGTGCTCGGGTCTCAGCAGGTGTAGTTCGGTCTGTCGTGGGTGTTGTTTACACGGGGGGAGAATAAAATACGGTTTAAGAAAGCGCATTCACATGGGGGCCCGTCAGCCACTCGTCCCCAAGAAGCCCTCTGTGAGGTCACTGTCTAGGGCCACCCTTTATTCGGGGGGCCAAATGCCTCCTTTCCGGTGAGCACTGGAGATGGGAGCAGAGCTGAGGCGCCCGGCAGGAGGTCCAGGGCGACGGGGTGCCCGGCACCCACTCTGCCCATCCTTCTGCTGTGTCATTTTATTTTAAAGCCAGGTTGGATGTAGCTCTTTGAAACTCTCTTTAATCATTTTGCCCTAAAATCTGCCCGGTACCCTCCACCCCTTTTCAGCAGGACTTTTGAGCGTTTTGATCTCTGGACTGCTCCGTATATTAGAAGTCTAATCCTGCATTGAAACGTATTTCTACATTTCATCAAACAGTTGGATTTAAATTTCCTGTGGCCTCGACAGCCGGTGGGATCCACGCCCTTCCTCAATGCAGTAGGCGGGCCCTTTATTCCCTTTCTGCGAAATAAGTAAGAGTAAAAATGTTTGCAGACGAGACGATGCGTTTGCAAATACTCGACGGCTTAGCATCACAAACACTGAACATTCATGGCCCCAGCTTCCCAAGTCGCCTAATTAAAGACGTGCTCCTTCCGGGCACCGCGTTCACAGGCAGGAGAGGCCGCATTCGGATGAGCGGGCCCTTCCCCACGCAACTCTAATAGAGAGCTTAGCACCCTGGGCTGCTGTCTGTGCAGCTGGGCCGCCCACGCCCCTCGCGGCTGCAGATTACAGTTATTCTCCCCACACGCCGCACGATTCTTCACGCTCTGGAAATATTTTGCTTATCAGTATGAAGCACGGATCAACACTTCGCACCCCGGCCCGGGGAGACCTGGAGAATGAGGTCATCAATATTCAGATAGAGTCGGGCTCTCCCGGCGCCCCACTATTAATTTGCCTCTAAAGCGAAGGCGTACTGTATACATCTTAAGGTAAACATTCGACGACCACATCGCCGGCCTCACACGGGGTGGTGGGAGGGAGGCTGGGGGGGCTGGGCACTGACACGCAGCTGCTGTTTCGGGCTCTGAAATTTAAACCGCCTTGGAAAGGCCCTTCCTTCTACCTGCTGGAAGAATATGAAGGTTCAGCCCCTGAAAACAAATAAAAATAAACAGGGTGGCTCTTGGAAAGTAAACCTTCTTCTGCAAACCACGGGGCCCACTGAGTCCGCCCTTTGCCTCCCCCCACCCCCCCAACCCACCGCGGAAGCCCTTTGCCTTGTTGAGTCCTGCTCGTGGCCCCTCCCGCCCTGGCCTGGGAGTGTAGACCCGGCCTGGAGCCACTCCCCACGGTAGCTCCCCGCCTTCCCAAGCCCTTGTCTCCTTCATCCCTGATGCTCCCATCACCCCAGCTCTGGGCAAGCATGCAAATGCGCCATGTGACTTTGGAGGGTTGGCAATCAGCAGGAAGGGGCGTCTCCAGACTGGGGACTCGAGTCAGCTGGTCCATGCAGGTGCCCAGATTGGGAAGAGGAGATTTTTATAAACACTGTGTCTTTGCCTCCTCTGTATGCTGAAGGATGGGTTTGCTCCCCACGCTGGAGGGCCCAGAGCAGCCCTACTCCCCCCTGCACACCCCTCACAGCCAGGACCCAGGGACGCCCATCACCTACTGATGGCCCTGAGCTCTCTCCTGGGGATGCTGGTTCTGAATGACACTGTCCGTAGGGAGACCCGGCTAACATTGAGTTTGTCATTTGTCTCTTGGAGGCCAAATGCAGGCCTGGTTTTCCCACCAGCATGCCCATAACTTGTGGCTTATTTGAATTTTCTAAAAGACGTTCATGAGGTTGTCACATGCGTGAATTTGTTTTTATCTTGATACGGCTTACATTTTCAAAACAGTCTGAAAATTAAATTATCTTAAATGCACTCAGTCATTAAGAATTCCCCCAAATACCTAGTATTTGGGCATTCTGATTTCCATCAACCTATAAAAATCACATTTTATATTAAAACTGCAGATAAAGTTCATAGTCTCAATCATTAAAAGGATCTCCTTTTTAGCTTACAATCTAACCTGTTCTGAAACACAGGAGATGGGACACTAAAATTAACTTTTTTTAAATTGTCGCTTTTGCCTTAACTAAAGGAAGACCCTTACTAGGCTCCCACTAGCACTGCCTGGGAACCCAAACCTGTCCTGAGTTTAGGGTACTCTAAAATAGCCTTACCTGAATTAAAGAGAGAAAATAAAAATCTGGGGGAAACGTGCGTTTATCCTGACCTGTCTTGAAGTTCAGAATGAGTTTCCAAATACCCCTAGAAGTCGTGACCCTTAAAAGCGTGAGCAGCTCACTTTCAAAGACACATTTCCTGTTTACTTAATGTTTCTCATTTGCAATTCAAATGGCGCCTATCAGGCCGACCATTATAACTTGAGGACAATCCCTACATCACGCGGGAAGTGTGTAAACGGCATGGAAGAGGTGCCACCTTAATATTTTCCAGGAAAGCCAGCGCGGCCTTTTCGACACAGGGGCCCTCGAGCCACGTCCGGGCCCTGCGTGCTCGTCTCCGTGTGACTGACACACGCCTGCACCCCCGTGTCCACTGAGTCACAACCTGTGCGGAGCGTAGCTCCGGGCTGAAGAGCGAATCTGCCTTCCCGGTGAAATGGCCGGGAATGGTTTCTTGAAGGCTTTGGTGGCTCCCGACATGGGACTGTGTTGCCCGGGCTTGGGTCCTGCCCGTGTCAGCCCTCGGTGGACAGCAAACGCCTTCTTTGGCATCTGAGACGCAGCGTTCCCTTTCGATCGTGGAATTTCAACCTTGGATGGGATTTGGAGCCACCGCGGGCCGCCTGCAGGGTCACGGCAGGTGCCGCGGGGCCGCGTGGGGAGCGGTGGGCCGAGGGGTGAGCCCAGCGCGCTCGCTCCTGAACCGGGTTGGGGCGGCGTGGGCGCGAGGCCACGTGAACTTCATCTCAGACAAGAAGTGAGCAGCCTCCACCAGCACACCTGGAGAGGTAAGTACTTGGCAGGGACCAGGACAAAAAAGATGAATTATTTGTGGGGTAAAAGCCCTGCGATGCCCAGAACAAAAAGTGCCACATTGTGTCGCTCTGCGGTTTGTTTCTTTCTCATAAGTAAAGCATGAAGCACGGTGAAGCAGGGCACAGTTGTGGGAACAGAGAGTCTTGCCTCGTCACAGGCTGCAGTGGTGACACTGAAAAGAGCCCAAGGGTGGGGACGCCAAGGCGCCCGCGGGAGGGAGGACTGGCCTTCTGTGTAGATCCCTCACAAGGCTGTGGGGGATGCAGATCCTCGTTCATGTAATGGTAAGAAAAGGCCTCTAAACAATAACTGATACCCTGGAAATACCTTGTGAGTAAGTCAGACATTTTAAATAATATTCTTCCTAAGGATTTGATGAGTAAAACCATGAATAAGTAAACACATATTTAAAAAAAATATTTATTTTTATTTTTTTAAATTTATTTATGAGAGAGAGAGAGAGAGAGCTTGCAAGCATGTGAGCGAGGGAGGGAGGGGCAGAGAGAGAGAATCCCAAGCAGGCTCTGCACCGTCAGTGCAGAGACTTGACTCAGAGCTCGATTTCATGAACAATGGGATCGTGACCTGAGCCGAAATCAGGAGTCGGATGCTTACCTGACTGAACCGCCCAGGCGCCTCTGATCTTCAAGGAAGCTTCACACCCATCATGGGGCTTGAACTCACTCCCCTGAGGTCAAGAGCTACACGCTCCACTGGCTGAGCCAGCGGGGCGTCCCGAGAACACATAACTTATTTTAGGTTTGAACTCCCAGTTTTGAAATACAACACGGTGCCGATATACGGAATCTTAAGCCATCTGCGTGTGGAATGGAGTGTGGTGGTGTAATTCGAAGTTCTACTGGGGTCGGGGAACTTACGGGCAGACACAGAGTGGCCAGAGTCGGGAGTGGACCGCGGCGACTCCAACCCGAGACAGAAGCAAACGAGTGCGGGGCACCGATTGGCTGATGGCACCCATAACCCTCAGACCCGGGAGGGCGCCTACCGTTCCAAACTACACAGTCAGAGATGCGCCCCAGTGTCCGGCTGCAGCCTGGGGTGGCGGCCACACTTCCTCGCCTCCCCCGCGGGCCGGTGGGTGACACCGTTCGCGGGGCAAAGTCAGGAACGGGCTCCGCGCTGCGATCCCAGCGGATACGAGCGAGTGCCAGAGCTGATTCGCGTGTTTGTGCGCTTTCTACAGCAATGGCCGAAGTTATTTAGGACTCATCCAAAAATGCGTTCAGTGAGGACAGTTTTATTACTGATACTGTTTAGAATCGGTGCATGGTGATAATTAGAGGGGAACCGACGTTTAGTCCCCTTTTGGTATTTCACATTCCCTGCAGATAAAGCACCCTCGTTGCCCGAACCAGCACAGCCTGCACCTGATAACCCCGCCGGGTGGCGGGGGCCACATGACTGGGTCTCTGAGGCAGCCCAGCCTGCACCCTGGACCAGTGAGCAAAGAGGTTTCCAGGCCCCTCATCGGGCTGCCCCGTCAAGGCCCTGGGCCCCATGCAGCAGCCCCGAGCTGCCCTCTGCCCTTTCCCAGGTCCTGGCCCGAGAACCTGGGCGCATCACACAGGGCTGTCCCGTGCACCGCACGCTGAGGCGGCGTGCTTTGCCGCACTAAACACCTAGAGCACATTCATTCGCGCCTCTCTTCTTCCGTGCGTCCACCAGGGCCCTGGGGCACCTATGTGTGACCAGGACACGTTCTCTGTTTCCCGGAGAATCAGACCGTTCTGACATCCTTGTCCCACCTGAGTGCCAGAGCTGACCCAGCCCGCACGCACACGGGCCTCAGGAATGGGCCGATTCTGACGACCTACGTTTGCCTCTCAAGCTCAGGGGGCCTCCCTGTGGACCTACCGGCCTAATAAACACGGAACTTGGAAGACCTGTGCAACAAGATCGGAGAAGAATGTACGACGACAGAATCCACGCTTCCCATTTTAGAAGAAAAACAAAAACATTGCCATGTCCTTTAGACGCCTTTTGTCCGCACAGGTTGACTGTGGGTCTGTCCTGTCCATCCCGTGCTCTCGGCTCAAACTCGCCTGGACAGCAAAACACGGCGTCTGTCTCTGCACGCTCTGTGCGCCCTCGCTGTAATTTCTTACTCTTTCTCAAATCTGTCTTCCCCAGGCACTGCGTTACAGCCACCTCCCACTGCTGGCAAAGAGCCTGCCCAGAGCTTGTCCCCCGTGACACGGGAGGATGTCCCCGGCATTTCGTGCTTCAGAGCTGTAAGTTATCTAAACTGCAAGCCAAGAGCTGGGGATTATCATCAGCCGGAAGGAAAGCTGCAACACCACGCACGAACCCCCTGTTTATGCTTGAGTCCGGGTAACGGCTCAGCCCAGGCAACTCTTTAAGGGCCGGTGCCCAGAGGGCCCTGTTACGGGTTCTTCCGACTGACGGCACGGTGGGCCATCTGGGATACCACTGATGTCTCCCGTGGTAACTCACGTAATGATATCCCAAACTCACATCTACTGGAGAAGGTCACTCAACACAAAGAGGGCCAACCGTTCTGCCACAGTCTAGCTCTCGGCCTCCGGGAGAGGTGTCCGAGGGGACCTTCCCACCTGAGCCATGGAATAAGGAAAGTTATCCCGTTTCCTTGCTTTTACATTTGCCTTCCTTCCTGTATTCTTTATAGGAAATGAGAGAAAGGAAAAGACAAGAACCCTGTGTTTGTTCCCGGAGAAGAGGCAGAAATCGGACTCCTTCGGCACCGCCGGGCTGGCCGGCAGAAACGATGGGCTAGGGCATCTCTTAGTTCATGGGGACAGGCCGCCGGCCTTCCTTCTCCCTTCACAGCCTGCCGGCTGAGAGTCCTCAGGACTGGGCGCCCACACACAAGCCCCGTTCTGATTACAAACGTCCGTGCCACTGTGTTTGGAAACTTTCCCAGAAGTGTCCTCCATTTGGCTAATCAATTCACTTGAAGACTCTTACCTCTGAGTCCAACTGGAGTGAGAACCAATGTATATTGTGAAATATGTCTTGCTAAACGTTTTTCACAAAATACACGCTGTGCCCATTAAACTCAGTATTTCTACAACATTCTGTTCTACACTCCGGTGCACGGCCAAGTGGTTTAAGCATGTTCTTGTGCAAATGAACGAAAAAGCAAAGCGTGCAAATGGAATCACCCACGTGAGGGGAAAGTGTGACACGAACACAAAGAAATAGTTCCCTTTGCCTATTTCATCCCCATGATTCTTTCTCTTTGTAAAATTAGAAAACCCTGCTTTGAGTGAAAACTCCGGTGGCATGTCATTTACAGTCAGTTTAATCACTGACACATTCCTAAAACCAAAGAACTCATTCTGAGACGGGCACAGAAAGTCACAGACACGGTCTCTGCCGAACGGCACTCTCTGGCTTTCAAACTTTTTCGTCTGACGTTTGACTTTGAATCTGAGGACCTAACTTGGGAGGAGCTGGATCACATCGTCGTGTCTGACAGTAAAGGAGTTTCCTCCTGGGAGGGCCCACAAGCGAGAGCAGCCCCAAGCCCGTTTTGGACTCGAGAACAGCGCCCACTGCCCCCGACGGGGCTGACTGCGCGGCTCTGGGCCCAGGGACAAAAGCAATGTGGAAACAAACATCTGTGTTCTTTTCGTCAAATCAGACAGACACAACCTTGGAAGCGTGCCTGCCTGGAAAGAGCAAGGGCAGAGGGCGCGGGGGGCTTCAGCCAGCCCGCTGGCCGGCGGAGGAAGGACGGAGAGGAATGGAAAGCCTGGAGGCCGCGGGAGAACCCGTTGGTGGCAAACCGTCAGTGTCGCCAGCTAAACCCACGCACAGCCCATGTTCCCGCCGATTCGAATTCCTCCTTATTGATTTTGAAGTTCAGAGTGGACCCCTGCAATCCGTGGGCCAGCGGGCCTCGGGTTTTCTCTCCTCGTTCTTGGGGGAGGCTCGGTGCCACATCCAAGCCTCGCAGCTGACCACACACCGAGACCCTCGCTCGTCAGCCCCTCACCGGGAGCGCAGGGGGCAGAGCTCACTGACGGGAGGGAAGCCGGTGGGACCCGACAGCACGCAGTCATCTGGAATGTTGCCGCTGGGGGTGTTACTGCTGTCGTGATTCCGCGGAGGCCGGAGGACTGAGCCCGAGGTGTCCAGAGGGTGGGCTTCTCCCGGAACCGTTCTTCTTGGCGTGCGGTCTGCTGACTTCCCCTCACCCTCACTGGGGCGTCCCCAGGTCCCTGTCTGTGTCCTTATTTCCTCTCCCCATAAGGACACCCGCCCTATTGGATGAGGTGCTGGGACTCCGGTTTCCAATGTGAGAATTTCGAGGGGTGGGATGCAACTTGGTGCACGACGTCTGTCCGGGTAGAAGGTCTCCTGTGGAGCTTTTCCCTATTTGTGGGAAAAATGCTTCTCTTCATTCCGGAAACGCCTGGGTCTGTGCCGAGGACTGATTCTCCTTTCGAGGTCATCAGTTCTGCCGGGTGTGCAGGCCTCTCCCGGCTCCGGGGCTGGGCCTCCGTGTTTGGAGCTTCTGTGGAGACGCTGCTGAGCTCCTTCCACCTGCCCGAGGTGGCCCCTTCAGGCCACACAGACCCGCTAGGCTCCTGTCGTGCCACTCAAGGCCCAGAGCATGCCGTGAGTGAGAGAACTCTGCTGTTTACACTCAAGTGTGACCTGTTGTTATCTGGCTCTTCCTAGTACAGGAGTGTTGACACTGGTCTAGAACATTCTGTTGATATGCACGGCTCAGGAAAGCTGAGCTGGGGGGCATCAGTCAAGTCTTCCTTTCTGTACGCTTTGTGCTCAACTCTATAAGGACTTATTACTTAAAATGAGGGAAGGGGGTGCCTCGGTGGCTCAGTCGGTTGAACGTCCGACTTCGGCTCAGGTCACGATCTCACGGTTCGTGGGTTCCAGCCCCGCGTCGGGCTCTGTGCGGACAGCTCGGAGCCCGGAGCCCGCTTCGGGTTCTGTGTCTCCCTCTCTCTCTGCCCCTCCTCCGCTCACGCTCGGTTTCTCTCTGTCTCTCAAAAATAAATAAAGGTTAAAAAACTAAATAAAAACAAAACGAGGGGCGTGAACTGCAGGCAGGAGGAGGAAGGCCGAACAACGCAGACTAAGACTGATTTTTACAGACTAGCAAAGATGCCACCAAACGTTTTCTAAGTTTCTCCTGCCTTTCAGCTCCCTGTCTCTGTTGTGAGCCCAGCACAGCGTGAGCTGAAGCTGGAAGGAGAGTGGACAACACCCCTGTGTGTTAGCGGGCCGACTCTGCTCAAGGGGCCGTCGTCAGGGACGCAGACCGGTAGAGGGAGGACAGGGGCAGCCGCAGCCGCAGAGCACGCGGTCCTGGGGCGGGCGGGTGCTGCGGGTTCAGGGACCCTCACCATGCTCGAGGGCGTTTTGGGATCTCTGTGCGGTGACACCCGGGTCTCTCCGGAGCCCTTCTTCAGGACAGTGGCCGGACGATGCTGGCAGAGTGGGAACGACATCCTGAATCATCACGGGTGTGGCCGGGAGGGCTGTCACCTGCCCCCAGGGCCCCCCCACCGAGAGCTGGCGACTCTAACGTTCACTCTGGGAACATAAGGAAGCCTCCACTGTGTGTGCGCACAACTGACGTCCCCACGCAGGCACGGTGGACAAAGACAGAACTTCCCCAGCTGACGATTTGTCATCCAGCCTTTACGTTCTCCTAGCCCAGGGACGTGCCCCACGACTCTGCTGTGAGTGGAAAGTCGATGGCCGACCCCGGGCCTCCCGGCGCCCAGAAGATAGTTTTAGGAGTCTGTCAGGAAATCCTGTGGCCCCAGGCCCAGGGAGACTTTTTATTTCCAAGCCAGTTATTGATTTTGGTATGAAGAAAATAATTTGCTATTGTTGCTTAAGGTGTCACCGGGAAAAAAAAAAAAATCCGCTCCTGTTTGGTTTGCTAACCGATGGCAGTTGGGATTTGCCTTTTCATCATCAGGGCAGCGGGAGCTCCTGGGTGGAGGTGTTTACTACTTAAAGGTACTACTGTCTTTATGAGACATGGCACGCTAATCGAAAACACAAGTAAACTGAAAATTAAATTTAAAAGCCTATAATTTAGTATCTTCCTGGCCAGGAGTGATGGCTTTCATTTGCACGCGGGTCGGAGCTGTTCAGGGTCAGTGTGACGGGGCTGTTTGCAGGGGCTCTTCCGAGGGCTCATGAGCTGATTAATCTCTTGGAACCAAGCTTTGTCTTCTCCAGCTCAGTGAACAACTTCATTCCAGCTGATGAGTTCACACAGGGGTCAGAACAATCCTCATTTCTGACAATCCCACGGAAAGGGAATTAATTTTATGAGTTAGTGCCACCGCGCTTAAAACGAGGCTGGAAAGAGGGAAGTTAACATAAGCAGCAGCGAGAAAATCTGTGTGCAAATGCTCACTTGATTAAAACTAAGGAAAATATTTGCTTAACAAGGTGAGGGGACCAGAGACGAGAGGGTTCAAAGAGTCAGGAACACACCAATGGGGCCTCTCCCTTCGGTAAATACCAGAAACCTTTTATCAAACTTTTGTTCTTAGGGTTTAACACGAAAAAGACTCATAAAGGAGACAGATAAGAACAGTTTGAGAAGATTAAACCATTGTGACCACAGCATTAAAAAGATAAAATTAAAAAAGAATGACTTGAATATGCAAGGAAGTCCTATCAGATGCTAGTCAAATACTATCATAACAATTACGATCACAAAAAAATTCACTTAAAATTTTTTAACGTTTATTTATTTTGAGGCAGAGAGAAAGAGCTTGAGCAGGGGAGGGGGAGAGAGCATGACGGAGAGTCCCAAGCAGGCCGCACGCTGTCAGGGCAGCGCGGGAGGTGGGGCTCGATCCCATGAGCTGTGAGATCGTGACTTGAGCCGAAAGCAAGAGTCAGATGCTTAAGTGACTGAGCTGCCCAGACGTTCCAACAAAATCGCTTTCGTAAATTCACGCAAACACATACAGAATGTCCCTTAGTTGCAGGGGTGCGACACTCTTTTCCTTCCGCCTCAAGGAGACCTGAACTCATAGTCACAAGTGTGCATAAGGCTGTGTCTTAGGCTGCATGAGCCCCCGCATCCGAGCTCCAACCCCACCACCTTTAAAAGTGATTGTACTTGAACATAAGCTCTTTGAACAGGTGATTAAGCTGGAATGGGGTCGTGTGGGTGGGCACTGATTCGACAGGACCAGGCCCCTTACAGGAGGAGAGGTCAGGACATACACGCGCACAGAAGGTTGACCGCGTGAGGATTCAGGGGGAAGATGGACATCTACGTGGCCAGGAGAGCCTCCTCGGGGCAAACCGGCCCGGCCCACGTCGTGGATCTTGGACCTCCAGCCTCCAGGGCTGTGAGTCACCACATGTCCATTGTCTGAGCCTCCTGGCCCGTAGGATTTTGTTGGAACTCAGAGGGGAGGAACTCAGAGGGGAGGACCCGACTGTCAACAAGACAGCAGAATGCCCTCTCACGAGGCCTCTGTTTACCACAAGAGACAGTAAGAACACCACGGGCGTGTTAGACGCCCGTCTCAGAACCCTCCCTCTGGACCAGCCCCCGACTCCATCGTGAGGTGCATGGGTTGGAGTCCTCCTTATTTCGCTGGCTAAAAAGCCCAGTTAAAGCGTCCCTTCAAAGTCATGGTCTTGAGACCCAGTCCAAGGGGCTTCGGCTCCGGAGGCAGATGCCGGACACACCTGCCCGTCCCTAACCCTGCCCGACAGCCGAGCCACCCGTCGCCCTGCGCTGGCCGTCTGCTCCCCGCTTCCAGGGCCACAGGCAGCCCTCCGGCCACGAGATCTCAGGTGAGGGCACATCCACACACACTCCCCGACTCCCACACACCTAAACCCGGATTCAGCCGTGGCTGCGTGCTCATCATGCACGGATCCAAACCAGTAGGTATTTAAACAGGTGCTATCGATGTCACAAGGTGCCACACACGTTTCCGTTTCCGTCGCTTTTTCCCTGTGGCCCTGAAGCTTGTCTCGGGGCAGAGGAAGGGCAGAAAATGTCTTACGTTTGGACTTAGTAACAGAACTGAAAACAAAGAAGCTTCAGGAAGCAGAGACCCGGAAAGAAGTTCCAAATTTTGTGGTCTGTAACGCACTGTTGGCCGTGTGGATTAGCTGTCCATTCTTTGCTGTGTTAGTTTCCTTTTGATGCTCTCTAATTTCTAGGGTCACCCCCAGCTATTTATACAGATTTCACCTGGGCTCGGGGGTACAGTAAACCCTGAACCCACCGCAGACACGGGACAAGGTGGAGTGGATCTGGGGAGCCCATCGTTAGTCGGGCTGCTGGAATTCAGCTTCTTGCAACAGGGACGTGGGTAGGAGCCACCTGGCCCCGGAGAGGCTTCACCCGCGTGGACAGTCCTGCACATGGCCAGCCCCCTTCCTCCTCTCCCTTCCCTCGTCCAGTCCCGAGCCAATGTCCCAAGGGCAGGGGGCTGCAGAGGATCCCTTCCCATGAGGAGTGACACTCAGGGCCTGGCTGATGTGGTTATGAGGGCCGTGCACTCTCGCTGCTAACCCGACTGCTCCTCGGCGTGTGCTCGGTGAAGCCCCAGCTCCGCCTTTTACAGAGGGGAAACTGAGGCCAGGGGCTGGAGGCTCCTCCCCTGCCAGGAGCTGGCCGGCTCAGGAGGTCTGCAGGGAGGTGGGGAGACAGAATTTACTCCGCTACCTGCGCTCTGAAATCAAGGATTACGGTTTCTCGAAAGAGATTCCCTGGTTAGTGTTTTCCACTCTTCGCTTTCGTCAGGTTGGTCTTACTTAGGAGCTGCTCTCTCCGCACAGACCGACCCACGCGTGGTTGCGGGAACAGCCGTGAGGGAAGAGGCTTCCTCTCTTCTGCCCAGATGCGTGGTCCAGGGGCGGCAGGCAGGGCGCCCCCTCCACGCCCACAAATCCTGCCATCCCAGCCGCTGCTGCGTCCTTCCAACCCCAGCTCCGGGCATGGCGTTACCGCCATGGGCACACTGCCCCGCATCCCGCCGCGTGGGGCCCACGGTCACTCAGGCCAACCCCGCCGCCTTTCCCAGCCCTCCTTGTGCTCTACGGTCCTGCCCCGGAATTTCTAGCCTCCTACTCTAGACTGGAAAATTCTCAAGAGCAGAGGCCATCGGCTCTTGTCACTGTGCCCCTGGGTCCAGGAGGGTGAGGGAGGCCTGAAGAATGAGCATGACAGGCAAACAGAGATTCCACCTGTGTCCTCAAACCCATGAGTGCCCTTGTCCCCAAGGACACACAGGATATGTCCTGGGAAGGGGAACTCTTGTTCCTACAATCCTGATGTGGGGTTGCCCCAGCCAGGGCCTGCTCCAGGGCCCCAAAAAAGCCCACCTTCTTCTCCATTGTAGGTGGGCTTGGCCCCGTGTATGCCCTCTGTCCACACAGACGCTGCCGTGCAGCCTGGACGAGCCCCGAGGAGGCCGAGAGTGGCCCTGTCTTGAGTCTTTAGGCCAGTAGGGCAGGTGCAGGGCCAGGCGCGACTCAAGAGCCAGGAGAGATTCGCGGCAGGAGGCTCTGGGAGGAGGGACGCCCCCTCGGTGGGGGGGACGCCCCCTCGGCAGGAGGAAACGGTGCCCCTTCAGCAGAGGGCAAAAGTGAGTGCATCAATCCCCTTGGCCCTGTGGGAAGCTGTTGGGAACCATTTCAGCCGTTTACATACTTTGTGTCAGCCCGTCTCACCTCTGCTGGATGCCAGGCTTTGGCCCGCGCGCTGGGGGCTCTCACCGCCCCGTCGGTGCCCGCAGGAGCAGGCAGCGAGCCCTGAGTGCGTGCGGCCTGCTGCCCTAACGGCTCAGGGGCAGGTGACACACGCGTGCCCACCGTCCACGCACACGGCAGCTGCTTGTCACTCTGCAAGCAGCCACCCCACCCCACCGGCCGCACGGGTGGGCTTCAACACCCACCGCATCTCGCGGCCTCCGCGGCGGCGACTCGTGGCCGTGGCTCCCGCCGGCCGGTCCGGCCCCGTGCCCGCCGGAGGACAGGCCTGTGCATCAGCGAGGGGCTGGACGAGCCCATGGCCGTCAACAGGAGGGTGCTGTGACCCCGGCTACCGCCTCGGTCTCCCGTTGTCCCAGTTTCCTCCTCTGTAAAATGGGGCCAATTCCAGTACCTTCTTCTGGCGGGGCAGGGAGGGTGTAGAGAGATACTACCCGAAAAGCATTAAAGTGGCACAAGGCACATGAGAAAGGTGTAGACGCCCTCGCTCTAGCAGGTGAACATAGATCCAGGAAAGACCCACCTTCCGATGATCTATAATCAGGAGGAAAATAAATGAAAAACAAGGGTTTTTAACAACTTTTTTTTTTTTTTTTTTTTTTTTTGCCCCCCCTGGATCTACCGCCTACGTGCATAGTGAACACTGGTAGGCCTGAGCCCGGGGCCATTTCTGTCAGTGGGTGACAGTCACATTATTCTAGCCCCAGGCACATCTTATTTACATAATTGCTCTTTGGGCAAATTTCTGCATTTTTCTGCAGAAACCCTGGCTCTTTTACTGGCATCCTCCTCCAACTCCTACTTTCACTCCATGGTCCATATCCCTGAAAAATAATTATAAGCTTTGATATTTAAGAAATCATTACCCACTGATTTAGATAATGAAATAATACCAACTGCACCAAGACATTCTGTGGTTCTTACATACTTCCTGCTGTCTCTAACATCATTTAATGATTGATTTTCATTGCAAAGTTAAAAAAAAAAAAAAAAACTTCAAATTCGAAACACAGCATAGACATCAATGCTCAGAAGCAAAGAAGGCATTTTATCTTATTTTCTGTGTGGTACTGAGGCAGATTTAAAGAGAGGAAGATCTTCAAAGCCAGTAGGCAGCATTGCATGTTTTAAAGAGAATCAGATCGCTTTGTCATTTTAAAAGCCCTTCCGGTTTGCCAAATGGGTCTATGGACTTGTACTTCATGAAGCCAATCTGATCCTCTTTTTCTTTTTTTAATGTTTATTTATGTGTGAGACAGAGAGAGAGAGAGAGAGAGAGAGAGAGAGAGAGATCGGGGAGGGGCAGAGAGATAAGGGGAGAGAGAGAGAATCCCAAGCAGGATTCCCTGTTCAGAGCAGAGCCCGACGTGGGGCTCAATCTCACAAACCGTGAGATCTTGACCTGAGCTGAAATCAAGAATCAGGTGCTTCACCAACTGAGCCCCCAGACACCCTGCCAATCTGACTGTCTTTGGAGAGATCAATCTCATTTACCCGTTCATCCTTCTATCGCCATTCTTCTATCATCACAATATATGTAATAATAATCGAGAACTGGAGATCAGGAAGAGAATCAAGGAAACTTTCAATACCCTTGGCATCGTATAATATTGTGTATTTGATGGATTCAGTGTCTCTTAACATCTTAACTTTTTTTTTTCTAATAGCAAAAGTAACTCAGGCTTATTATAGAAAAGTCAAATCGTCCTAAAATGTGGGGGGAAAAGTGAAAGAGATTCATTTAACTGTCAGGGTGGAACATTTTACTTTCCTCTACCCTCTTACGTTCTGCAACTGAGGGCCTGTGAATTTAGCTGACAAAAGCCACATTAGTAGGGAAAATGGAATACAAATGTATTAGTATTTTGTGCACATAAACGTTCGCAGAAAAGTGAAATTTAAAAAAGTGGTTGGGCTCAGTCTTATACACTATTTTAACAAAGGCAAGAGTCTGGACTTTAAGAGTTGATGAACTCTTGGCAGGTGACTTAGACATATACAGAGAACTAATGGAAGATCAGGGTCATTTTAATCAGGTTTGTTTCTCCTCCCCCTGCCGACCCTGTGTCTCTGGTGTGGGTGTCGCTGGAGTGATATAGAAGGACACCTGTACCAGGAAATGTATGCCCTGATTTTAGGTAGAAACAGAGACGGAAGAAAATTTTTCTGTTATCTGTTGATTCTTGCCTCCAGCTCAAAATAGTGCTTATGCCAAAATGGATTAGCTTAGGGTGAAATATTCTGATCAATTTCAGTCCCAACTCCAATAGACAACCTTTTCCAAAACTCACCTATTTAACAAAAAAACAGTACTATTGTAGCAATGGTTTTCCAAAGCTCTAAGAATGAAAGCATTCTTATTTTTCGTAAAGGGCACAAGTTAATTTGCTGTATAACACATGGTTCAAAATTTATTGGCTTAAATAACAGGTGTTTATCATTTCCCTCTGGGTAAGCTGGGCACTTCTCCCTTCTGGAAGACTTCCTTCCTGGAATGTTCCCTCACACTGACCCAGACGTGCCGGTCTGTGCCCTAAGTCACTCTGTGACTGTCACTCTTGTGTGTTTACACCGAGACCCTTCCCGTTAGACTCCATCCAACCTACGCTCCAGTGTCCGTAACCCCCTCATTTCCCTGTTCTTCCCTTATTATGAAACTCTCTGAGCGACGACCAAGTCTCTGATCTGCGTTATCTTCTCCCCGACTTGCCGGACAAGCTTGAGCAATGCGACCACATCGGACCACACAGGGGTGTTCAGGCACCACCCTGGCCCCTGTCGGATGCCTGCTATGCCCAGACTTGAGAGAGCTCAGCTGTCAGCAGTGGATTTTTTCGACTGCCCACTCCCCGGGTAAAGATGTGTCTTCCTGCTTTCCGTTTCTCCCTTTGCCAACAAAACCCCTCTTTTGCCCTGGATGCTGGATATTCTTTCTGGATCTCCCCCCACCCTTGGCTTGTCCGCAGGCAAGCATCCCCGTGTGGGGTGTACTTCCTGGATTCCACCCTTCTGCACCCCAACCCCTCGGCCAACAAGCAAATGCAACTGTCCTTCATCCTAAAAGCAACAGCAAAGTCACATAGACGTGTGTTTTCCTCCACAGCAACTGTCGTTTTTCTATAGCCAAATTTCTTAAAGTAGTACATCCTTTAGTTTTATTTTCTTGCTTCTCGTTCACGTTTTAATTTGAAGAACAACACGCATAGACATGCGTGTGACGTGTGCTGATCCTAAGTGTGTACTGAACTAGTTGATGAATTGGTGTCTTTGCACATATGACCACCACCCAGATCAGTAGTAGATAAAACACGCTCAGTACCATTTGCCCTGTCTCTGCCCAAAAGTAGCCTCTATTTGGCTTTTATCTCAATAGATTACTTTTGCCTCTCATCAAGCTCCTATAGACAGAACCACATGGCCTGTGTTTTTTTGTGTCTGGCTTTTATTGTCCAGCATAAGGTTTGTGGGACTGACACACGCAGTTGGATGAATTGACAACTTACTTGGGTTTTTTTGTTGTTGTATAGCGTTATATTCTATGACCCCACAATTTGTATCCATTTCCCACGCTTTATCTTTTTGGTCACTATGAACACAACTTCTATGAACATTTTATATATGTATACTTAAGCATGGATAAGCTAATTTCTCTTGGACTTCTACTTACGGATGGGATTGCTGGGTCACGGCATAGACATATACCTAGCTAAGGCAAGTAAGTACAACCAAACAGATCTAAAAAAGGTTGCACGAACTTACGTGCTAAAATGGACAGAGGAGAGTGTCCATTGTCTCTGAATCCTGCTGGACACTTGGCATTTTCTGTCTTTCTCAGCTTTCCATTATGGTGGGCGTGTGATGGTATCTGATCTTGGACTTAATTCTCATGCCCCCGATGATTAATGACGTTGAGTACACTTGCTGGTTGGCATTTTCATACCCTTTTTAGGGAAAGCTTATTTATAACTCTTTTTTTAACTTGATATTTATTTTTTTTTTCTTACTGATTTATAGGGGATCTTGCATACCCTGGCTGTGTGTCTTCGTCAGACGCATTTATTGCAAATACCTCCTCCCAGCCTGTGGCTTATTTTTTTCATTCTCTTAACAATGAACAAAAGTTCATTACTTTTTTTTTCATGCAGAAATGACATTCTCACAGGACAATTATTTAAAAAGACAATCCTCATCGAATTATGGTATGTTCTTTGTTATTCGTGTTTTCTTGAATTTCTCTCAGCTATGTTTTCTAGTTGCAGAGTGAAATCATGCATGGCTTCCCAGAGATCTACTCCTGTGTATTTAGTATTGTCTGTCTCTGTGCTCAGGGGCCAGCAAGCTGAGGCCCACTGGCCAGGCTGCACCACCAGTCTGTTTTTATATGGCCTCTTAGCTAAGAAGAGTTCCTATGCTTTCAAAAGTCCATTAAGAAAAAAAGAGAGAAAGAGAGAAGGAAATGATATACAACAGTGATTATATGTGGCCTGCAAAGCTGGACCTCTAAAAAGAAAAATTTTGCTGACACCTGACATTTTATAAACATTTATTTTCCATTTGTTTATATTTGCACATAAAACACTATTGATTTTTATATTGACTTTGGATTCAGTGACCTTATTAAATTCATATTAATTTTACAGTTTGTAGATTCTCTTGGATTTTCTACCCACATAGTCATGGCAAGAGCAAGCAATTTTCTTTTCAACCTTTGCAACTTTTGTTTCTTTTTCTTGCCTTATTTGTTTGGATTTCTAGAAGATTGTCGAATAAAGGCGGTGAAAGCGGGCACTCTCTGACTATTCTCACCCTTAGGGAGGAAGTGTTCAGTATTTCATCATTAAGTACAAGGTTACCTACAGGTTCTATTTTGATTTTTATTCATTATCATATTAATACTCTTTGTATTTCTACTTTGTTGATGTTTCTCCTTATGAGCAGATGTTGAATTTTCATTAGCCATTTGCTTTCAGTGAAGCTAATAAATGATCAGGTGGCTTTTCTCTTTTATTCTGTTACTATGGTGAATCACATTGATTCATTTTCCAGTTTTGAAGTCAATGTACGCTCCTTCAATAATCTTGTTCAGGGTCCTTTATATACCAAATATACGACTGATTCTGTTCATTAGTATTATGAACTAATTAGCATTAGTAGTATGTATTTTCTTTGTCCATAATATTCTTGCCAAATTTTTATTTCAGAATTACCCCAGTTCCATAAAGTGCATTTAGAATTACTTCTATTTTCTCTATTTTTTGAAAGGGTTTGAGTAAGATCAATCTTCTCACTTCCTTGAATAACCGGAAGGATTCACCAGTGAAGCTCTCTGTGTCTGACGTTGGTTGGTGAGCAGATTTTTAATTGTAGGTTCAATATTGTTGACAGATTTGGGGTGTATTTGGTTTATTCTTGTGTCAGTTTTGATACAGTGTATTTTTCCAGAAATGTGTCCATTCCAAGAAATGTTCTTTTCAAATAGATTGACAAAATTGTTTATTGCCTTTTTCACATTTGTAGACTCTGTAATGATACATTCTTTGCCTTTATATTTAGTGTACCTCTGGCCAAGAGCATATAGTTGAACTTGTATTTTGACCCAGCATTACAATCTTTGCAATTTAAGTGGAATGTTTGATCCATTCATATTTAGCCTAATTACTTACATATCTGGATGTCGGTCAACCGACTGGATATTTGTTTTCAATTTGTCCTATTTATTTTTAATCTTTTATTCCTCTTTGTCTTTTCTGGTTTATTTTTTCTTTGATTAAGTTTTTTTTTAATTAACTCTTTGGTTATGGATTTTGAACATTCTTTTTGTAGCTACTGCAAAGATATTATATGCATCTTTGACTTACTATTCTTTACTTTAAATACTATTAATACTTTAAATACTTTACTATTTTATAAACTCTGGGAAAAATATCTTACAACAGTTTATGTTTACTTACTCTCTCCTATATTTTATGCAATTTTTGTCATACATTTCACAGGCACATGTAGTACAAACACCTCAAATTATAATGATTTTTGCTTTACAGAGGCAACATTGTCTCTCATATGTTTACTGCATATTTACCTTCTTAGGTGCTCTTTGGTCCTTCCTAAAGTTATATGCTTCCATGTAGATTATTGGATAGCCTGAAGAACATTCTGTAATAATGGTTATAGTGCAAGTTTGCTGGTAATAAGTTTTAGATTGGTACATTTCCCCTGGGACTCTTCATCTATTGTCTTCTGGCTTTCATAATTTCTGTTCAAAAGTCATCTGTAAGTCTAAATTTTGCTCCTTTGTATCCAATGTTTCTTGTTTCTCTTATCTTTAGCTTCCTTTAGGATATTTTCTTTAGTTTTGTTTGTTTGTTTGTTTGTTTGCTTGCTTGTTTTAAGGAATTTCACTGTAATATTCCCAGGTGTGTGTCTGTCTTGTTGAATTGTTTTAGTTTTGTTGCTTTGAGTTAAGTGAGAGTCTAGATCAGTGGGTTGATGTCTTCTTTTATGAATGTTGGAAAATCCTCAGTATGATCTCTTCAAGTATTTTTTCTACCCATTCTTTCTCCTTTTTCTTTTGGACTCCTCCAAGATGGCTTCACCATAGCCTGTGTGTGTGTGTTTCTATTCTCTCCTTCTCTCTCCCTCTGTGTCTCTCCCACTGTCTTTCAATTTGGACGCATTCTACTGTCTTTCTTCTGCTAATCCTCTCTGCTACTTTATTCACTAATCCTTTGTTCTACTTCACGTGCAAGGGAATCTGGGCAAGCAATCTGGCATAAAATGAGATGTTCACCAAACATAGAAATTCATGTGCTGGGTGGCCAGAATTAATGACAGATATCTACTAAACTGCATATAGTATGCTTTCCTAAAGACATTTATCATATAGTTTGGTTTTTAGTTGTATTTATTCTAGTTTTTTTGTTTTTATTTCTTGGTTTGTTTATAGCATAGCTTTAATTTCTGTAAATGTCTCTTTTGTTCCATCTTAAATGTATTTCCAGAACTCTGACAATGCACTTCCTTATCCCTTTCTTCTATGATTGTATAGTCTCCCGTTTGAACTTTTGGCGTATTTTTTGAGTTCATATTTTGATAGCTGATCTTGTCTACAATATCTTTGAGATTATGGTGAACCAGTTTCTGAACTCGTTGGATACTTTGTTTATGTTTGTTGTTCACTTACTTTTTTGCCTATATTACCTCTCATCTTTTATTTCCTAAATCTTTAGGCCAGGTCCCTTTTTTCCTTTGTGCTTATCATTAATTTTTCTACTGCCAGATCTTTGCTAAAAAAAAGCCTAGGGAGGGACACATGGGAATCACTTGGAAAAACATTTACCTTTGAAGAGGACTTAACAAGGGGTCTCAAACATATCTTGAGAAATCTGATAATTGTGTTATCTGAGGAATGAGCACGCCATAACTTGAAACAGGACCCCATTCGAGCTCTGCAATGCCAGCGGCCCTTGCTGCCTCCTTGTCTGGCCTCACTCTGGCCCCCCAACCCCGAGTCAATTCCTCTGCAAGGGAGCCAAGTTGGAGATGACGATAATGCTGGTCAGCATAATTTTCCCTTCAGCTTCTTGTCCCCTGACATTACTTGGTATTGAATCGGGTTTGCTCTTCTGTGGTCCAACCGCCACCCTAGATCTCATTGCACTAGAAAAACAGCTTTGGCATGACTGTTGCATATGTATCATTTTTGAGGATTTGGCACCTTTTTGCAGGCCTTGGCATGTTGTCTTCCTGGTTTGTTTTTGTTAGTTGTGGAAATTCCTCTGTTTAATTGAAGATGGCATTTCTCTTCTTAAGAAATTAGTTTTTTCTTTATTTTGCTTCTCATGGGTTTTGATGGAGGGGAGGGGTGTTTACTCGGGAGGACCACACTTTCAGTTTTGCTTGTAGTGCCTTCAACACCAATTCTTAACCCTCAAGAGAAACCCTCCAGCAAGGTTCGGGGACACAAACTTTCTATTCTGACTGCTTCCTGGGAAAGACTTCCAAACTGCAAATTTGGTCATAACACTGACATATACTCACACTGGCTCGCACACACAGGTTCAAGCTCACTCAAGCTCACACACACACACACACACACACACACCCACATACACTGTGGGGCGGAGGGGGGATGTACCAGCAGAGGGTCAGTGTGGCTCCTGCTTCCACCTATGGTGGGTGACTCTGACAAGTTCGGCTGCATGCCTGTGCGACAGTCTCCACACCTGTAAACTGCACGGTGTCCTTCCTGACCCAGCTGCTCCCACAGGTGGGGGAGTGGTGAGTGAGAACAGGAGGGTGTGATGGCTAAGCAGTCCTCTGCAACCAGGTTGTTGCTGTTGTTGGCCACCCTCTGCACAGCAGCGTAGATGCTTAAAGAGCTAGACCATCAGACCTCTGGTGCTTTTGCTTCTTGTGCAATGGCTCTCTGAAACCGGTTCACATTCTCCTGATCCTGGAGCACTGAATCACGGCTTTGGCATTCATTAGGCAGAGTCCAGGTAAACAAGCACACAGTCTTCTGACTTACTCCATTAACTCCATCTGAGAAGATCAGTTCCCACAAGGCCAAGACTGGTCCTGACAAGCAACCAGACAAAGGGGCTGAAGCCTGGACGCCCAGAGAGAAGGCTTCTCACGTGGGTCATGACTGGAGAAGGCTGGCTCTCAGCTTGTGTGGAGGTCACAGTGGGAGCACTGCATCCGAGCTCTCTTGGATGCTTGCTCACCTTCCCGGTAAGTGACTTGTAATCAAATTGTTCTGGTGGGAGGACCAGACCACAGGGACCCGTAGTCCAGGGACAGCCACTGCCCTGAAGTGAAGTGACTCACAGCCAATGGTTCGACTTCAGGTCAGCACTCAGGGAGAGAAGGCGGCCTCGGTGATGTGGTTTCTGCTAAACTTCTCCAGGTTCTGTAACTGTGGGCAGGAAATGAGAGTAAAACCGAATGCCCGCTTCTAGAATGAGCGTCCTCAACTTACCTCGTCTTCCTACAGTCCCACATTCAATTTGTCACAGAAATTAGATTTTCCTGCACTAGAAATAAAATCAGCTGTTTACCAAGAAGAACATTTATGTATTTAATGACATTGGATTTTTATATTTATCATTTAGAGTACGCTTTAAAGACAAAAAAGTGCATTAGTGCTTTTGTAGAATCTATTTCATTGCTACGGGTGAAAATACAAACAAAAATAATAAATTAGCTACTAATCATATATAATGCATTGAGTGTACTTTTATGCCGATGAAAGTATATTTAATGAACAGAAAGATAACATACATAAAAGGTTCAGCAAAAATGGCTCGCTGCTCTGAATAAAAACATACAAAGCTAAGAATTCCATCAAACATTTAAATCGTGATACCATTGGCCATCTTTTTTGCTATAACAGTAAAATACAAAATAAGCCATTTCATCACCGGGAAAATACCTTCTTATTTTTTCTTTGAATAAAGAGAACAAAAACTACCATGCGTTCCGTGCGGCTCCTTGGCGAGGGCACCGTCAGCTCCCTGATGTCATTCTGCTCTAAGCCGCTGCACTCAGGCAGGTGTTGCCGAGGGCACGGGCAGATGTTCTTTGGGCTGAGGTTGCCTTCCAGATGTCTCCCAGCCAAATTACGGAAAGAGCCCAAATGTCCATCCACTGACGAATGGATACAGAAGATGTGGTTTGTAGATACAATGGAACACTACTCCACGATGAGAAAGAATGAAATCTTGTCATCTGCAGCAACGTGGAGGGTATTATGCTCAGTGAGACAAGTCAGTCAGAGAAAGACAGATATCATACGTTTTCACTCATATGTGGATCTTGAGAAACTTAGCGGAAGACCATGGGGGAAGGGAAGGGGAAAAATTAGTTCAGACAGAGAGGGAGGCAAACCATAAGAGACTCTTAAGTACAGAGGACCAACTGAGGGTTGATGGCGGGGTTGGGGGGATGGGCTAGATGGGAGATGGGCATCGAGGAGGGCACTTGTTGAGATGAGCACCGGGTGTCGTATGCAAGTGATGAATCATGGGAATCTGCCCCCAAAACCAAGAGCACGCTGTATACACTGTATGTTAGGAAACTTGATAATAAATTATATTAAAAAACCAGATGAAAGCCACCACCCAGAAACAGCGTGTCCTTTCTACTGACATTTCATTGGCCAAAGCAACTCACGAGCTCACACCTGCTGTTGGGGGGCAGGGAAGTACCGTCCCCTTCCCGGAGTGACAGCAGTAACACCTGGCAGAGCCAGTGTCCCAGCGGCAGACCCTGGAGCCCACTGACCCCCTTCACACCCCGTGGCACTGTCGTGGGTGTCCGGGGCCTGGACCAGAGGCGTCCACGGGGCTACCGCCCAGGCGGTGCGGGCTGCCCGTTCACACAGACCGCTCGGTACAGGGCTGGAACATACGATAGATCATGTGTTGAGCAGATGGGGGGGGGGGGCAGAGCACGAAAAGCACTTGTTAAACTTCAAGCACACTTCCATGCGTTGCTAACACTAAGTGCAAACAGCACCCCTGCATATTCATGACGGGGCAGAAGGTTTATTCCTACGGTGCGTGAATATCGAATATCCACGTTAGCCCGCGAATCTCCAGCAACAACCGACAGCTGAGGATCAGAAGCCTGTGGTTTGGGGGAAGCCCATTCCCAACGCCGATGAACGGCCAAGAACCATCCTGCTGCGGTTTGGGGACGGGAACACAGAACCATCAGTGACACAAGCTGCGGGGTCTGAAAGCTGCTGTCACTTTTGGGAGGAGGGAGACAGGGGCCGCGAGCCACAGCGACCAAGAATCGCACACGCAAATGGCCATGGCTGAAAGATACTCTCGCCCCTCCCCCGGCAACCAAGCCAAGCTAGTTGTGACGGTGCTGGTATTGTTGCCGTGAAAGCGCAGCGGACAAGTGACACAAAGACAGGCCTGACAATCGGGACAGTCTGGCAGCCTTTCTTGCTCACTCCTCTGCCGACCAGTGGAGGGCACGCAGCAGCCACTCGGGGCGGATCCTGGGGGGCGGTCAGCACCCCCTTCACTGGAGGTGCCGTGCCGGAGGCGGGTCTGCCAATGGGGCCTGCCGAGTCCGGAGAGGGCGCCCCCCAAAACCCACTTAGAAGTGGCCGGCTCCCTCCACCTCTGCAGGAGAAAAAGCGCTTCCTGGCACAGAATGAAGATTTAATAGTAATAATAATAATAATAATAATAGATAAGCTCATAAAACCTGTGGCCGTTCCTTAAGTAGTCCTGTCCAGCTAGCATTGGGTTTGGTTTCTCTTGTCTCTACAGATTCATGCTGACTTTACCTTCATTTGCACCCACACAGCGATAATAATAAGAGCACACCGCTTGTGGGAGCACCGTCACCACTGAGCCCATGAGCTCCGCCCTGGGGAACTGGTGGAGACAACCGCCTTTGCTCAGGGCCACCCAGCTGGTATGCCACGGAGCCGGGCTTCCAGTTCATTCTGCTGCTGCAGACACCAGGGACTCCACCCTGTGCGCCCGGCGTCCGATGGCGAGCCGCAGACCCTCACATCGAGTGCCTCTTGCCCGCCGGCCACATCACACACCCTCCAGTTCACTTAGTAGCTTCGTAGAAGTCACTTCTTCCTCCCTGCTTGGAGGAGAACTCATGTATTTTGTGATGCACGATTTTGAATCACTTCCATCACCCACGGGGAAAGGTCAAGAAACCGTGGAGTCCCCGCCTCATCGGGTGGCATCCTGCTCATTGAGAAAAATCTCTGAAGGGCGGAGGGGTGGGGGCTGCCCGCTTTCGTCAACGCAGCCCCTGCGCTTAATGGCAAAGGAGACCCCGAAGTCAAAGACAAAAGCGTGTGCTTAATCACATTTTTTAAAAGAAAACTTAATTGTTACTCAATTGTCCCTTCCTAATGACTTTCTAAAAGACAATTAAAAATATATACTCCCATGAATAAAAAAGAGCCTATCCTTTTAGCACATTATAGCTCGTGTGTTCAAGAATAATTGAATCTCTGTCAATTATGATTCCGGTAAATTATGGGGAAGATCCATCCTTAGTCACGTGGATGGAATTGGAAGCTGGCATGGTCTGACACTGCACACTTACTTTAATAAATTGACGACCTTATAATGGGCTCTTCCCAAAGCGTTTTTCCCACTCAATTCATCACGTAGGTTGACCCACCTTCTGAGAGCTTGAGTTGAGAATCCCCCGGAAATATGAACAGAGAATGCGCCCGCGTTTCTCTCCTTCTAGCCCCCGGCTCACACATCCTGGCCGGCCTCTACCCGACGGCCGGGTGGCTGGTGTCATCTCCCGCCTCTGATGGCTCTGCTTACAGAGATTTATCTCAGGCGTCTTTTCCCACTCTCAAATCTTTGCACGGCTCCCACCTTTTCTAGTAACTGCACAGTCATACGTTTCACCTGTGGGTGCTGTGCGGGGGTCCACCACTGTCTGCAG
This sequence comes from Panthera uncia, assembly GCF_023721935.1. Lineage (NCBI taxonomy): Eukaryota > Metazoa > Chordata > Mammalia > Carnivora > Felidae > Panthera > Panthera uncia. Next base: position 150,620,999 of record NW_026057577.1, read on the forward strand.
AGTAAGGAACCGACTCGGTTCTACATGGTGCGTGTCTTTCCCCGACACCATCTGCCGAGCGACAAATTCATCCCCCGGTGATTCAAAGACCATCTTTCCCCATATTCGTAGTACTTGTAGATACACGGGTCTCTACTCTGTTCCACTGCTCCACTGCCTGCTTTTACACCAAAAATCTACTGTGTTTATTACTATGGTGTGTGTATTTCTTAATGACCGGAGGGATAGCCTGCCGTCTCTTGTTTTATAAGGTTAATGCAGATCTTCATGAAATTTTATTCGTCCATTAAATTTTAAATTTACTGTATATCAAAGTGGACTGTTGATTGGGATTTCATTAATTTTACAGATTTATTTTGAAGGAATTGACATCTTTGAAGCTGCCCCAGTGAAAAGCATAGAAAATCTGTCCAATTTATTCAGATCAGATTCTGTGTCCTATATTAGGATTTTTAGAGGCTTCTTTGTGGAGGGCTCGTGTGTTCTTGGTAAAATTAACTGCAGATACTCCGTAGTTTCTGTGACTATTTATGAACAGTTTGTACTTTGGAATGGCCTTTGCTGGTTCAAAGACATGCTGTTATGGCTGTAGATGGAAACTTCTTGAGCTCTTTCTGGTTCTAAGAGTTCACCTAATAAACCTGTAATTTTCTCGGGTGTATAATGCCAGTAATGATAGCTTTTCTGTCCCCCAACACCAGAACTTGGGCAGCTATGGCCAATCGTCACACGAGCGCTCTAGCACCCCCAGGCTGGGGATCCCGGCACGCTGACCGAGTCATTCTTCAGGGGACCTGGTCTCTCAGCCACGGGACTCTGGGGCTCAGAGACACTTTGTGGTTCACGTGGTGACCCATCTAACCACCCTCAGATACAAGAGGTGCCCCGTCTCACCCTATGTCTCCACCCCCCCCCCCCACCGCCCTCCACTCATCTCTTCCGCCGTGGTGGCTTCAGGTCCCAGCTTGCCCTCACACTTGTCCCTGTGACCCCGTGGCCCTGTGGCCTCTGTTGTGTTGTAGTTGTTATCACACAACCACATCTTCCCCCCTGAACGCAATCCGGGCCTGTGATGCTTCTCGTAAAATGTGGTGCTGAGCCTGCCTGGTGACCCTGGGTTCAACCTCCTGAGAGAAGATCCCGTGGCACTTGCCTTTGTTTGTGGCCACGTGTGTGCCTGACACCTGGACGCCTGGCCACGGCCCGGGGGAGCACCTGCTCCTTGCACTGAGCCCCGTGGAGGCGGCAGTGACCCCCAGGTGGCTGGGCGTTCCCTCCTGCCCCCCTCGGGGCCACAGTCGGGTCAGCAGGGGTGCTCATAGTGCATTCACACACTCATGGAGACTTGAGGGGTGGGGGCTACACCCACATAACTTTTGGGCTCACTCACAACGCCGCTGAGCCCTGGTCCCCCATGGTCCCCCCTGCTCTGGACTCGGTAACAAAGCAAGGCCTCGTGCGGCCCCCACCAGACAGCAGACCTGCTTCTTAGACTCAGCTGCCCTTGACTTGTCCTGGCAGAGCCGCTGGCCAGAGCCGCCCGGCAGGGTTTCAAGGGAAGGGCACTGTCAGGCTTGGAACGCTCTCCCGGGCGCTGCACACACCTTTTGCTCCTGTTTCTCTGGAAATAGCAGCATTTTGTGTGAGTTTTTAACACCACACGCCTCCTCCCACGGCCTGCAGGGAAGTCACCTTGCGATGTGGCCACTCAAAGCTCAGGGTGGTGCCCCTTCTGCGTGTGAACACGTGGGGGCCACGCGTTAGAGTCAACCCCCCTCCCCAGGCCTCCCGTGTGCCACCAGGGCCAGCCGGCCGGTGCCACATGGACGCGCCATTCACGGGCATTTTGCTCAATGTCTGACGTTCCAGACAATTTTCCGTTTTGTGCAGCATCGCGGTGTGATGCTGGTACCGAGGGGCGTCTCTGCAGCGGGGGAAGCGGCTCCGGCCACGGGCCTCAGCGTGGGGATGGCGGCCGCCCGGCCGGAGCTGACGGGGGCCCACAGTCAGCACGAGGCGATGGCAAGGCCCGTCACATCGCACACGCGGCCTTTCCCGATGCGCACGGAGCACAGGGCCGCCACTGAGGGCCCGCCTGGGAAATAGATGTCTGTGGCCGTCCCCGTGGGGCAGCCCGCCTCCGGCTGGAGGTGACATCACCTGTTTGGTGACACCCTTGCCTACTCCAGCCTGGTGACGCTCCGGTCTGATGGGATCACAAGTCAGCCGGTGTCGGAGTCCATCCCGTCCCTCTCCTCCACCAAGTGGCTGGCCCAGGTCGCCTCCTCCCCCTGTGCGCTCGCAAAGAGAGCGGGTGACAAATGGCAGGAAAGGCTGGATGCTCCCCGCTCAGGAAACAGGCTGCTGTGCTTGCAGAACCTGTGTGAGCTTTGACCTCCACTCCAAACGAGACAGGTCGCGCAAACCCGCAAGACGGTGTCCAGCCGGCCACAAACACTTCCCACCAACAACATGGTCGCCTCCAAAACAGGCCCACGTAAACGCCAGAGTGCGCACAGCAACACGGTTGTACGGTCTGACCATTTCAATTGCAAATAGGAGTAAGCTCAGTACCTTCTAGAAGGTAGCAAGGTTCCTGCTGTGGACAGAGCCAAACGAGGCTTCTCGCTTGTGCCAACCTTACTTGGCGGTATTTGTGGAAGCGATAACAGAGGCCAGTACCTGAGATCCCTCTCCGGTGGCCAGCTGGAACTCAAGACTCATTCCCCGGGGCCCTGGAACCACAGAATGTCAGCACTGAGCAGGTGCCTGGGGGGGTTCTGTAGCGGGGGACCATCTGTGGGTCAACACACACACCACGCTGTGCTTCCGGACTTGCTCACGCTGCTTGCTCCTGCTGTGAGAGCAACGCCCTCGTCACAGCCTCTCGTAGAAGACAATTACCGCTGCCCTTACCCACGGAGAAGGCCACCCTTGGCTGATTGACGTACCCGGTTAGATCCAAAGTTGCCAATGACCTCTTAATTTTGCAAGCCACATTTCCCCCGCAAAACTCTCCCTGAGTCCATCATAGACATCTAATCTGCTTCTCAGCATACATGAAAGGCCACGCACGTCGTCGCCAAGGTCCGGTTGGCTTTTCTGGGGTGACGCCCACGAGGCGCTTCCTGCCTGGAATCCCAGCGACGCCCAGATGCATTCTTGTGGCAGGCACGACCACGCTTCTGCCCCTGTCTTCTGGTCACGGGCTTTCTCTTTCCAGGGGACCCGGTGGCTCCCTTTGTGGAGTAGGATGTGCCCTGGTCAGGTGTGACCTTTCCGGACCCACTTTCTCCATTGAGCACAGCCCCCCCCACCCCCCCGCCCTCCCACTGCTAGCTGAGCAGCAAAACTGGCCGGAGAAAATGGTAACTACTAATTCTTCACATACTTAGAAGTCTGCTGGCCGTTTTTTGTGGTGATGATTTTAAATGAAGCAAAAACCAAGTTCTGGGTAGGTGATATGTGTACACAAGTCACAAGGTTGAAAAGGGGTGGAAAGGAAGACCTTTCTGACCCTGATGACCTCCAGCTCCAGCCCCTCCTGGAGTGCTGGCTCACAGCCACCGCGCCCCTGCCCCCATCCCAGCCGGGGCCCAGAGGACAAGGGGCCACACGCAGTTTCCTGAGTCTGATCGATATCCACGCGGGATCCTGACCGTCCAAGGAATATGGCGGTTGCTTCTCCTGCTGACCACACGCTGGGATGGACTCTCCCCGCCACCCCCGTCCCCATGAAGGGGAAAACCCACGGGTTTTTTAATAGCCACAGGTTTTCACCCCCCCCCCCCCCACCGAGACTCCAGTTAGAGCATCAACTCAAAGCATGCAGATGGAGGCGACCGGGCAGAGGCAGGTAGGTGACCACCGGTCCCAGCTCTGCCCAGAGACGGCCTGGTCCCTCTGTTTGGGGAAACTGTGCTGGGGTGGGCTGCCTTTTAGGGGAGGATGTGGGGGAGGGGGTGTGGCCAGCCCCACAGACCCCCTAGCGTGCTCAGCCACACAACAGGTCATGGCGTCTGCCCAAGGCGGACCGTGAGAACAGGAGGAAGTGCGTTTTGGACACTTGCCCTCCCTGGAAGGACAGCGCATATGCATTTATCCACCTGTGCAGGGTGGGCAGACTGGAGGGCGACACAGAGTCAGGGGTGACACAGAGTCAGGAGCAGAGACTCCGGAGTGAAAGGCCAGCACTGCCCCTGCAGGCCGCCAGACCCAGGCATGCCAGCGATGTTCTCCGTGCCTCAGTCTCCTCAAATGAAACCCAAGGCACCCACACCTTCCCGCTCAGGAAGGACGAAGCAAGCTGCGTGTGAAGACAGAGCGCCTTGCGAATGCCATGAGGTGTCTCCCTAACCCTTGGTTCAGGGCCCAGGACAGCAGGCTCTGCTGTGGGAGCTGGGGACACGTGGCCACCGGGGAAGGCCGAGTCCTGGCCTCGGGGTGGGGGCGGGGGCACAGGTCCCCGTGCGAATGTGCGAGGTCCCCACAGAAGCCTGTCGTAGGAAACGGCGGGGCTGCAGGAAGAGGGATGGGGGTGGAAATGTTATTTCGGGCCCCACACGGGCCTAGGCCTGAGCGAAGAGGGAGGCAGCCCCCGGTGAGGAGCCGGGGGCAGTTCCGGGCAGAAGGCAGGGCAAATAGGCCTGGAGGCAGGAGTGGGCAATGTGCGTTCACATCCCTGAGAGCCTGGGCGACAGTACTTGGAGCAGAGCCCGACCAGATCACGGTGGGCCGGGCCGGAGGGGACACCATGGTGGGCTTGGGGTTCTACTCTGAGTCTCACGGGAACCCCTCCGAAGGTTTTGAGCCAGGAGTCACCACAATCTATGTGACACTGTACAAATGTGCTTCCGTGATTGGTGTCTTGTCTGATTTTTTATTGCCTTCTTGACTTGGCTGGCCAAGGGACCCGCCTGGTCGACAAGGACCAGCTGGAACGTGGCCTCACTTAGTTCCGGGAGTGGAACCCAGGGAGCAAAGGGCTTAATGGTCCACTGGTGCCAGGCGGGGTGGGGTCATTAACACTGCCACGATGCCCCGTCCTCACAAACCCTGAGTCGAGCCCTGGCGGGTGTGCCCCCTGCTCCAGAGAGGGATAGACACACAGAGGGAGACAGACAGAGGGAAAGGCACTCTGCCCCTCCCAGAAAGATCCGTGGTCAAACACATTGTGGAAGGTTGCCACGGTGTGTTTCCATCATTCATCATTCACGAAACACTCCAACCTCCACAGCCTAGAGTTGTCCAAACATAATGTGACTTGATTAGAAAATCCTTATAAAATACTAACTTCGACAAAAGTGACTTCACTTAACATGAAGGGATTATTTGTGTTCTGTCTTCTCTAGAGATTTCCTCATAACATCCCGGGCACCACTCCATGCTGTCAATACTCACGTGACACCGCGGTGCCCTCCCGGCTGGGACAGAGGACACTGCCTCACGGGGCGGGCAGTCGCCGATGGCCCAGCCTCGCTCGAGGGTCCACCGGTCAGCAGAGCTCACGCTGGTGTCTACACTCTATGAAACATTAATTCATGATTTTCTTAATATCTTATTGATTTCCCCCCTCCAGAGGCCAGAGGTTAAGAAACTCCATAAAAACGTCCTGGCAATTTATTGCCGTCCCTTTAAGATGCTACAGTTGCCCCACAGCTATTTGATTTCCCCCATTGTCTTTCCACGTAAGGTTGCAGCTCAAAATGACAAATTTACCTTTTCTATGAACTTTATATGAACTTGTTTTTAAATTTAATACGTCGAGAAATACCCAAGCACTGTTCTCAAATGGTTGTAGCTCCAGACTCTCGGCAAAGCAACGGTCAAGTGGAAAGCCCGGTCAGATGACATCGCGCACCAGGACGCCTTTGCACAGCGCGGCTCAGCGATCCCAACCGTGATCATTTTTAACAAGCGGACGACAAACCACGATCTGAGTTCTGGTGCTTTGTGTTTGTCTTTAGGAAACGGGGGCGTAAAGAGAGCAAGGCTTGCGGTCAAGTGCGAGCCCAGAGCTCACAGCCCGCTAACTGACCTATTACTTTTGTACCATGGCCCACTCGCAACAGGGCAACAGCCGCCTGCAAAAAGGCCGCGTGTTTGGCACTCCCGACTTCCTGCCTGAAGGGAATTTATCAGAAAGTTGGGAGCAGAAAATCATGAACCAGAAGATTAAAAATGGAAACCATTTTGTAATTTCAGGGAAAACATTTGTTACTGTAAATGCTATAATGAACAGGTGAAAAACTAAATGTCTTTTTAATTACATTATTTAGCTTGAATAGGCACAGACTTGAGAGTTTTAATTAACCTGACTCAGAAAGTAAATAATTTCACATTACAATTCTGCTCCAGCCTTTCCCGTGCAGAACCGGCCTCGGTGAGCAAGGGCGTCCTGGCATTTCCGGCGAGAGCTTCCACGGGCCGTCACCGAGAACCAAGTGGTTCCGTGGTAGGTGAGGGGTAGGCACTGGGCAGAGGGAAGACGGCTGTTTTTGGTTTTGTTTTTCATCTTCAGCTCAGGCTTTAACTGAGCAAATCTCAGGGAAGCTTAGAGATAAGAAAATTGTCTAAAAATAGCGTGTTTCTAAAAGCTGCATATTTGGGCGAGAGTCTCTCGGTCCCTGTTTTGTAACTAGCTGCTTGGCCTGATTTGTTGTCTTCAAGCTTCAATTTAGAGCTATCAACGAGAGCATCTGGAGACAACCCTGGCCCTCGCATTCAGAAATCTGGTATTTTAAGATGACCTTTTGTGTCGTGAAATGAGCGCTCTGGACAACGTGTGCCCTCCGTGCTGGTGATGTAAGCCCGCGCCCGAGCGCCACCTCTGTGCGAACCCAGGCAGACGGGGTGGACTCAACGGCCCCCGGCCGAGCTTCACACAGGTGTACATGTGGGTGGTGAGCACTGCCTGCTTGATTTCTCTTTCAGGGAAAATGCTCCTGTCCTGGGTGTTTTCTGGCTGATGCATTTGCTGAGTGCAGTCCTGCCAGAAAGAGGGTTCAAAAGGCATTAGAGTCTGAAATACGATGCTCTTTGGGGTGTTAGTAGACAAACCAGAGATTCTAAGCATAAGTTACTTGAATTCTTTAAGTTTTGGTAGATGACTGTGTCTTCTTTCCACCATATTTGAAATCGCACTGGCATTTTAAATTAGGTGATAGCAAATAATATTTTCCTTTTTAAAAATGCCCGACAAGGACAGAGCAGTCCCGGTTCTTGTCATTCGTTATGAAAGGTCCCCAGGCCTGCTGCCACTTCTGTGTCCACCTGTGCACCACCGTGGTGACCGCACGGCACAGAACCCGCCGGGGACCCAGACCTCTGGCTCCCTGATGGCACGGGGTTGGTGGTTCAGGAATGCAGACCACAAGGGCACGGCTGTGTTCCATTGTTGGCCCCTGCCCAGCCCCGGCTCCAGAACTTTCTGAGCGTCCTACGAGGTGGAGAAGGTGTCCTCACCTCTTTGAGGCCATGACTATCCCCACAAGGAGGACCAGTGGGGACAAGCGCTGCCATCAGCCCGGGGGGTTTCACCCCACATGCCTCTCCAGGAAGCCTGAGACCTCCTCCCAGCCCAAGGACAGATACGCACTGGGGACAGGGGGCAAAACCCTACCTCACTAAGTGCAGTGCGGAACCCCCTTGGAGAAGGTTCTAGATGGACGCTGAACTCTCCCTGGAGCTTCCTGTCTTTGCTTCCTGGTTTGGAAATGGTGACGCAGTGTTTCGAGAGGAGTGAGGTTTATCAGCCTGGATTTACAGATGGGGAGACAAAGTCCAGGGCAGAGGATGAACCACACACGTGCAGGACCCGAGAACCACCGGGCTCCTAGCCAGACGCTGGCCATGCTCTAGACGAATTCTAGTCCTAGGCGGACAGAACTGCTCCTTCAACGATCACCAGGTTCACTCCGCTGCGGGAGGTGTGAGCGACCCTGTGAACAGAGCCGGGCCATCTGGGGAACCACGTTAACAAGAGTCAGATCTCCAGATTATGAAAATGTTTAACGGAACAGAATGATTTAAGAGAGTGCTGATGAATAATATGTAGCGAGAACCTAAGAATTAACACTTTTACTAAAAATGTGCTAAGTGTTGAAAATATAACTGTTTAAAAGCATAAGGAAGTCAGAAAAATGCAAAAGCAAATGCGCATTAAATACCGTTCAAAGTTAAATTATTATTTTCTGGGACCTGTAGTAAAATATTCTGTTGATTCATATGTTTTTAAATGTTTAGAAACACTAGTTTATTTAATATTCATTTAATAAGTTCAGTACTTGGAAGTTTTAGAGGGACTGGGCTTGACTGGAATCATTTTATGTCCGACATCAGCGAAGCTTTTTCTGTCTCTGCACCTCTGGCCCCTCTCTGCTGTCCCCTTCCCTTCTCCGGGCCTTGACCCTCGGTCTCAGTCTCACAGTGCTTGTGCCCATGCAGAGGGCTGAGTGGCGTTTCCCACAGTGTATGACCACCCGCAAGTTCAGGATGTGACCCTGTCTGCAAAGAAGGTCTTTGCAGATGGAATTAAGTTGGGATGAGGGAGGCTTTCCATCTTTAGGGTGGGCCTTAAATCCCGCGGCTGGTGTCCCCAGTAGAAGATGGGGACACAGGGGACAGATTGGAGAGTGATGCAGCCACAAGCCCAGAGACACCTGAACCTCCCAGAAGTGAGAAAAGGCAGAGCAGAGGCGCCCCAGAGCACCAGGACGGTTGGCAGCCTGTCGACACTTTTGTTCTGTCCTTCTGGCCCCCAGAACCACTAGAATCAACTTCTGTGTAAGCCACCTGACTTGTGCTTTCTTCCTACACAGCCCTGGGAGGCTGATCCAGCCCTCGTCCGTGTCCACATTTCCAAGTCTTCACATCTGTAATTCTGCAGAGAGGAAGAGTGCCTTTCATCCACCCATGTGCGTGTGTGTGTTTATTTTTTATTTTCATTTTCTTTTTTTAAAATAGTTATTTACTTTTGAGATACAGAGAGAGACAGAGCATGAGCGGGGGTGGGGGGAGAGAGAGAGAGAGGTAGACTCAGAATCCGAAGCAGGCTCCCGGCTCTAAGCTGTTTGTGAGCACAGAGCCCGACTCGGGGCTCGAACTCACGAACCGCGAGACCGTGACCTGAGCCAAAGTCAGACGCTCAACCGCCTGAGCCACCCAGGTGCCCCTTATTTTCATTTTCCAATTGCCTCTGTAGCAAGAAATGTTGTCTTTCTAAGTTAGTCACCAAGCACAGCCTCCCGGGTATGGGGGTCCCACATGGAGTTTTCCCTCCCGCTGGATGAAATTTGCCTCCAGGTAGAACACTAACAAGCTGAAAGGTGTCGGGACTTGGAGAAATTTATTGGAAAATGTGAAACTGACAATCACAGCTCGGCATCGTGGAAGAAACGTTATTTTCAGAACTAATACAATGGCCTCTTTGGGAGACAGTTTGGTGGTTTCTTACAGAAATAAACACACTCTTGCCATGGGACCCAACAACTGCACTCTTCGATATTTACCTAAAGGAGCTGATAACTTGCGTCAACAAAATCCCTGCACACGGATGTTTACAGCAGCTTCTTGCATGGTCGCCAAAACTTGAAGGCACCCCAGCTGTCCTTCAGGAGCTCATGGACGAACCATGGTCCATCCAGACAACAGAGCCCAGCATCCCAGAGTGCTATTTGGGGGTAAGACATGGCAGCATGTTCCCAGATCCCAGCTCCGTGACGTTCTGGAAAAGGCGAAACTATGGACTGTGGTTTCTGGGGTTCAGGGAGGTAGGAGGAAAGGGCAGATCACGAATGGTTTTCACGGCAGTGAAATACTCTGTGTGATATCATGAAGGGGATGCGTGTCCTTATGCATTTGTCCAAACCCATAGGATGTACAACACCAGGCTTTATCCTCAGGTAAGCTATGGACTTGGGTGATAATGATGCGCCCATGCAGGCTCATCAATTGTGACACACTTACCACTCTGGAGGGGGTGTTGATGGCAGGGGAGGCTGTGCACGGGAGGCAGGGACAGGAGGCTTATGGGGAATATATTTACCTTCTGCTCAGTTTTGTTGTGAATTACAAACTCTTCTTTTAAAAAATCCCTTGAATCTATTGGAATTGGAATTTTCATTTAAAACTCTATGGTTTAAAAATGTTATATGGGACACCTGGCTGGCTCAGTCTGTTAAGTGTCCGACTTCGGCTCGGGTCATGATCTTACGGTTAGTTTGAGCCCCGTGTCAGGCTCTGTGCTGACAGCTCGGAGCCTAGAGCCTGCGTCCGATTCTGTGTCTCTCTCTCTCTCTGCCCCTCCCCCACTCACTCTCTGTCTCTCAAAAATGAATAAATATTAATTTTTTTCTTAATGTTATATAACACATGTATATTGCATGCAGTAAGAGCCACACACACACACACACACAATACACATTCTGTACATGTTTGTCTACATTTATTCTGGAATGTTTTTAAATAGGCTTCCTTGCCTTGTCAAAAAGCAAATGACTGTCTCAGTTTTCTTCACACTTACGATGTGAATCACGTTGAAACTTGGAGAAAATAGCACATCTGTAAGCAGATAGAGCATTCATGGGAAATTACCCAATTACTTCTATTTACTTTTTTATAAGTAGAAATAGAGATATTTTTCTGTGTTGTTAATAGCTGTATGTAGTTTTAGATCTTTAAAGTTTCAATGATTAGGATCAAGTTTTAATTTTTCTCGATATAGATGCTCCACTGGATTATATATCTCCTATATAATAAATTTGAATTTCTATTTGCATTATCCCTTCATCAGTCTTTTTTTTCCCCATGGTGGTGTTTTGCAGTCTTGTGGGTCCCCATGGTGTCTCCCAGCTGGCCTAAATACTCAGTAGGGATGGCCCTATTCTACTGACTAATGTCATATATACTTGTGGAAGGTGTTTGCAGCTTATCTGGAAAACTGGGACGGGGAACTGTTTCAGATTTTTATTAGTTCACATCGTATTTTTTTCTAAGTCAGTCACTGATGTCCACGTGGCCAGTGCATAATCAATTTTCCAGAGCAGATGCTCTTAGGCCTCGTTCCCCCAGAGTCTGTGCCACATGCACACTAACTACCCCGTTGGAGAACACTGGTGGCCAACCATGGGAAGCCAAACTTGGGGGTCCCCAACTGAGGTCCGGTAAGGTCTTGCCTTGCGGTATTGGGTTGGCCCAACCTTGTCTTAGGATTTAAAGTCAGGGAGGCTGGGGCTCTGGCCTCCTTCACAGGTGGGACCCGACCTTCACACGTGTTTCTCTGAGGACATAGGAGGGCACCATGAAAGCCTATGTCCGCTCACTCATTGCTGCCTGGCCCCATGGCCACTGCACTGACGGGTCTGGTTTGGTGGGAAACTAAAGGGAAAGGTGCGTCTCACCTGTCTTTAGACTGCCATCTGCCCGGCTCAGGTGCACTGCGGAAGGACAGCCACGTGGTTTGGCTTGCTTCTATCCCCAAGGGAGCTTGTACTGCTATAGCGATTGGATTCAGAGATGGTGGCAAAGCCCTGGAAGGAATGTTTTGAACAGTTCGATCTTACCACGAATCAGACTGATTTTCTAAGTAGAACGGATAATAGGTGGATACAGGTGTTTTCTAATTAATCATAAATACTAAATATAAGATAATGCTAATTAATACAATATATACCATTAAGTAGTACTATCAATAATATTCAAATTTTTGATGACAAGAATGTAGAATTGGTTGTGATCAATCTCTTTGACCAAGCTAGAAAAGTTGCTTGGAAAGGGTAATAATGCGTATCCAAATAAATTTTATTTGATTTCAAATCTTCTGGGAAGCTTTGAGTAAGAGAAATGACTATCAGTAACATGAATGAAAATTTTTCCCAGTAACACATGGCATCTTAACAATAAGACTGTGTTTATGGAGAGAAAGAGACACAATATGAAACACTGAGCACTTGTCTTTTCAGCCACATTGTATGGAAATAACCAGCACACTGTATTACCCAGGAAGAAATCCTGGAGGTCATCAGACAAAACAGAAGGCCAGCAGAATGCTCTCCCCACGAAGGAACACTGATAAATTCTTAGATGACCGATCCACTTGGGGAACACAAGAGTGAGAAATCTGAGTCAAAAACACAAGACAAAGTTCCTACAAAGATGACAGTGATTCATTCCAGAGATACCCCAAATTGAGAGTAAAAATAAATAAGGCGAAAGAGAAACAGGGCACTAGAAGAGAAAAGCCACCAGTCCGGGAAATCAGTTGCATTGTGGGAAAGACGGTCTTCAATACAAATAGAAGCAAACAACCCAAAACTTGCAGACCCTTAGAAAAACTAACACAATAAAAGAGAAGTCTTCATCTAAATAACAGAAGAACCACAACCAGAGAGAACACAAGAAAACAAACAGAAAAAAAAAAAGACTTTAAATAATTAAAACAGATATCCTGAGAGAGATTAAAGAGGCAGTCACATACATAAAGAAGATGAGGTCTAAAAAAAAAACAAAAAACAAAAACCAAAAACTAATCAGTTCTTAAAAAGTTGAATTGAACAAAGAGACTAGAAGACTAGGTACAGACAGAAGTCAAATCCCAGGAGCTACAAGATTAGTATGAACAGTCAGAGCATCTAAGAGACCAGCAGAGCACACACAGAACATACAGTGCTTGTCCAGTAGAGTTCCAGGAGGAGCAGAGGAGAAGAATTCATCTTATTTAAAATTTTTTTAACGTTTTATTTATTTTTGAGACAAAGAGAGACAGAGCATGAATGGGGGAGGGGCAGAGAGAGAGGGAGACACAGAATCGGAAGCAGGCTCCAGGCTCTGAGCCATCAGCCCAGAGCCCGATGCGGGGCTCGAACTCACGGACCGCGAGATCGTGACCTGAGCCGAAGTCGGACGCTCAACCGACTGAGCCACCCAGGCGCCCCAAGAAGAATTCATCTTAAAATATCAGTAGGAAGAAAAACACCTGCCCCTGAGCTCTGCCACACATACATACACAAAAATGCAAGGTTAAGTATGATAAATTCTAAAAGGTTTAGTTACTACAAGACATAACTTGATGACATTTTAAAACGGCAAAGATAAAAAGAAAAGAGTAACATCTTTCCAAAAAAAAAAAAAAAACCCCAAATTTCTTAAAAATGAACAAGAGTTCATTTGACTTCAGGCTTCTCCTTGGTATGCTACGTGACAATATTTACAGCTTTGAAGCTCAGAATAAAAAGTATTTTGAAGCAGCCCGATGTGATCTCTGAAAATGGTTTGCTATTCAATTGACCCAGAAACCCCACAAAATCATGCAAATCAAGAGGTTCAAGTCTTTGGGTTCACTTTAGGAACACACGTGAAACTGCCCGAGACATCAAGGGTGTGCATGTCTGGAAAGTCCAAGTCTCTGAAGGATGTCGCTTTGCAGAAGCAGCATGTGCCGTTCCGTCGCTACAATGGTGGAGTTGGAGGGTGTGCCCAGGCCGAACAGTGGGGCTGGACACAGGGTCAGGTACCCATAGAGAGTGTGAGATTTTTTGCGGCACGTGCTTAAATATGCAGAGAGTGATGCCAAGCTTAAGGGTTGGGATGTAGGTTCTCTGGTCACTGAGCACATCTGGGAGAACAAAGTCCCCAAGATGCAGGGCAGAACTTCCAGGACTCACGATTGGATCAACCCTCACGTAGCTCTCCCTCCCTCACGGAGATGATCCTGACGGGAAAGAGCAGACTGTCCCTAAACCAGAAGAGGGATGCACAGAAGGAAAAGATATCCCAGAAGATGTGGAAACAAAAATGTATGGCCCGGGAATAAATTCTTCATAAAATAAATGCAAATAAAAGTTACAAAGATGTTTATTTTAAACGAAGAACCATTTACCAAACGAGATAAAGCTTTAACGTTTAAAAACAAAAGAAAGTGTTTACATATATTGTCAAATGTACTGAATGGCAAACTCACTGTCACTGAAAAAATATTACTTAAGGATGTACTCAGGCAAAACAAAAGAAAACAACAACCAAAAAAAACAGTCCTCAGAAAGCAAAATGCAGGATTGAATAAATGACGGCAAACTCAGAAATCAGTAAAACTGACCTTTAAATATAACACGTCTTTGAGTCATAATGAGACAATAACTGATATAAACATAAATACCGTTTAAGAAGTTTTTAACATGAATGCTTTGTGTGTAACAGTGAGGATGTGTACTGAATTTAGATATTTGTAGAACAACACAATTTTAAATGTGTTTCCCTAAGTTAATTCCGCATGCTAACATTTTAAGAGAACTGCCAACGTAAAATAAGGCAATAAAAATGAGTCTAAAATGCCAAAGCTCCAAGACATGGAATCAGTTAAACTCAACTATTTCAAAAAAGAGTCTATGGTCGAGAGAGTTCCCAACTGTGTTCTCTTCCTGTCTGCATTATGTATTGCCATGTAAGACATCACCCCGAAACTCACAGGCTTAAACCGGCAGACAGTTATTATGTCCCAGTTCGTAAACTGGAAGTCTGGGTGAGTCTTAGCTGAGCCCTCTGGTTTAAAATCTCCCACTGCTGCAGCCAAGGGGCTGCCCTGGGCTGTGGTTTCATCTCAGGCTCGACTGGGGCAGGATCCAAACTCATTCAGGGGTTGTCAGAAGGACTGAGCTCTTCATGTTGCGACTGGAGAGGGTCTCGGTTCCTCACTATTTTTTGCTACCTGGGGCAGCTTAGGACATGGTGGCTTGTTTTATCAGATGGGGCAAGCGAGAAAGTCTAGGGGGAGTGGGAGATCATGATTATTTACAACCTCGTCTCGGAGGTGGCCATCCATCACTTTTGCCTGTTTCTGCTCCTTAAAAGCAAGTCACCAGATGAAAGTCATCTCCAGGAGAGGGGATCATTTGTACGCAGGTCAGGGGCAATGCAAATCAGGAAGCAATCTGGCATGGAAATGGTAATCAGGAGGCTATCCGAGAAAATAAGGTTCATGCAAACAGTGATTATCAAGAACAAATGGTTTTGTTATGATGAGGCTTGCTCTGTGTATGAACACAAGATCCAGCAAGGAGTTACAAGTAAATGAAACATGTTCATCTAACAATCAAACTTGGAAATAAATAAGGCAAAAGTGTATAGAAATATAAGGAGACCTATTTGCACATTCTTTGCTCACATAAAGTAGCCCCCAAAGAGGTGAGGATATGCTTCTTTTTTTCTTTTTTTCTTTAAGTTTACTTATTTATTTTGAGAGAGAGAGAGAGAGAGAGCAGGTGAGGAGCAAAGAGACAGGGAGAAAGACGATCCCAAGCAGGCTCAGCACTGTCAGTGCACAGAGCCCAATGCGGGGCTTGAACTCAGGAACTGTGAGATCATGACCTGAGCTGAAGTCAGACGCTCCGCTGACTGAGCCCTCCAGGCGCCCCAAGGATACACTTTGGCTTTGGATAACCAGACTGGACTGAGCACAGTTGTGAAGTTTGAGCACAACCACAACAGTGTATGCATCCTTTTCAAACGCAAAACTATTACAAAAATCGTATGAATTAGAGAGGCCCTGTGAGAGAATGTCAAGAAACGGTAGTCCCCAGAAGAGTCATGTGAGCCAAATTCTTCCAGAGCAATAAAAGAAAAAACAGATGAGCATTTTCAAGAGGTCTCAAAACTTGGAAATTCAAAACGCAATGGATTAAATAACTCATAGCTTAAAAAGGAAAAAACAACTTTAAAAATGCCTACATATCCCATGTAGGAATGCTAGGAAAAAAAATACTCCCATACATTCTCTGTAGGGTTGTGAATTGTTTGACTTCTGACAAGCAATCTGGAATCTCCTATAAAAATTAAAATAGCATACTTTTTGGTCCAGCGTTCTGACTCCTGCAATCTATTGCGAACGATGAAAATCGCCAATATCTAAGAACACGTCTAGAGGATGTATACATCCGTGTTGTTTGAAGTGAGGACACATTTGAAATGAAGCAAATGCCCAGGTGTGGAATTAGAGACCGGATCACGGTTCTGCCCGACCACGGGTGGGAGAGTAGCCACGCAGGAATGCATAGGGCCTCAAGGACAGACCGGACGGGGTGCCCGGGGCCTCGGGCAGTGAGCAAAAGAAATGGCGCCTCCATGACAAGAAGGAAAGGGAAGAGAGCACACTGTCCCCGGTGGCCCATTTGTGCCACATAAATCCACCCACGTGCCCTGGATTGTCAGCATGGAACGCCGGCAGAGAGGGGCAGGGGATCTGCAGTTAGAGAAGTTACCCACTCAGCCTGGGCTCCCTGTCTTCTTCATGCTGAGAAATGTTTGTAAAACTATCTGGAGGACAAGAAAAGCTTAAATTACATAGATGTGTATGTGCTCATATACATACACACATATATGCATGCATGTGTAATATGTGTTTATATGTGTGTGCAGAGACAGTGTGTGTGCACATATATATATATATATATATATATATATATATATATATATTCTTCTGTGTGTGTGCAATATGTATTTTCAAAGCCCAAATGCCTCATACGCACACAGGACTGGCAGCGTTGAATCCATTAAAATGAAACACTATGCAACAAACAAAGCCATGAGCAAAGGTTAAAAACAGTTAGCAAACTGGACAACTATATTTGTAACCTATATAACATCCATGAGGTGTGACCGGTACTACAAATGAATAAGAAAAAAAAAACTGACCAAATAAAAATTACTCAAAAGAAATAATTGCGAGAATTAAAAATGTGCACAAACGGACAAGTAATTGGAGAAACAGATACAGAAGTAAGAAGCTGTTTGGGCTGAAAGCCTAGCTCTTTTCTATGCCGGATGCAAGCGTAAATTAGAGCCACTTTTCTGGAAGGTGATTGTTTGCAATTCTGGAAATTCACCACTGGGAATATGTGTAAAAATATTATTTTTTATTCAGGCAAAGAAAACAAAAGTCCATGTGGAAAGTTGTTCGCTGGAATATTATTTATGGCAGAAGACCCAGAAACGATCTAACTGATCAGGTGGGAAATGCCTCCCTGGCCCTAAAAGAAGTCACGGGCCATGAGACTGTGGTGTGCAAATGCACGCCTAGTTTACTGCAATGTGCCTCTTCAGGAACTAACACAAAATGTTTCTAAGGGGAGGGGCAGCCAGATGCAGAACAGTAAGTGTGATTTGCTTTAATTTTTGGAAAAATCCGCAACCAGTGTGCATAGGCACATACGGAATATTTTCAGGAAGAATGTCCGCCTAAATAAGGGCTTACTTTGGGAGGCGGAGCATGGCGTCTCGTGGGATGTCTACTTCAAAATGAAGATGGAGAGAGATTGAGAACATCACAAATAGTGGCAGGGACGAGAAAGGAAAGTTAGGTCGAGGGTCGGACATCCGTTTCATCCAACAGTTTTGGGCGCGGCTCTGCTCTTTCCCCTGTGCTGTTCCTTGACTTTGTTTTCTCTTCTTTTCCCCGGGATCGTGGAAGTGATGGTTGCACGTGTGGATCACGTCAAACTACGGCTCTCCCTCTTTCGCCCACCTACTTTTGTGTTGTTAGCTTTGTTATAATTAGAATATATCGACTTATTCTCAACACAGTTAAAACTAACTAAAATTGTAATAGGAGTGGGAGGTTTGCAAGAATAGACCAAGAATGCCAGTGACAAAAAATCATCAGGGGCCCACATTACACAAGCGACAGAGCCTCAAATCAATGCAGTCACTTATTCTTGGCCGACCAGTGCTGTAAACCCCGGCAGGCAAGCCTGGGTGGAGGGGGCGGTCTCATGTCTGTGCCCACAGGCAGAGGGTCTGTCCTGGGCAGGGGGATGCCTGTGCCCCCAGAACTCTGCAAAAGCCCTGGATGTGAGCCAGGCCCTGCCCCATCACCATGGAAACCTTGCAACATCCTCGGTGCTAGGGCACATCGAGTACGAGTGCGATTTATAGGAAAAGCGCTGCTCTATTTCAAGAAGTCATAATTACCACTCTTTGGCCCTTCAACAGCTAGAAAACTACACAGACATTGAAGACACATCTCTACTTGGGGTCAGAATTCTTAAAATAATAGGAGTGTTGAGTTTCAGGTTCCAAAAGTATTTGTATAGGAACGTTGGTTGGTGAGGGTTTATCTTAAAAACTCCTCCTCCTAATACAATACTGTTTTGAATCATTTAGGAAAGAAATGATAGATAAAAACACACTTGCATTTTCATTGAGTTTCTCCTCCCCAAAAGTCCACTTTTGTATATGGTTAAATTAATTATAGGATTCTGTTCATTTCCTCTCCGTTTCAGTTTCCAGTCTCAGAAATCATTAACCGCTCATTTGAAATACAATTTAAGAAAGAAATCATCCGTTCTGTTGGAATAGATGTGTGTCTATTCTAAAACGTTCTAACAGGAGAATACATTATAATACAATAAATTAATCCTTAAATGTTAGTATCTCAGTGTTCTGAGGGGGGGAAATGAGAATTTGCTTTTATTTTTTTTACAAAACAGTTAAAGGACAGGAAGTTATTCACCCGGGTGAGGCTGGCACGGCTAGAGAGAGACTGAAATGGGTGGAGCTGAGGGGCCCAGGCGGGAACAGGCACCCCGCACGACTCCCGGTTCTGCATGAGGGATTAGCAGACGAGGCCGGTGCTCTCGGGCTGGAGGGTGACAGGCCCCCACGAGTGGTAAGAGCGCCAGTGCCCCCCATCTTGAATACGTGCACATTAAAGCCACATTTCCTTGGGGTACATATTGTCGAGAGCCCCGTGGCACCTGAACAGGGACCACGTTTGCCCAAACAAGTGCGGGGTTTTAAACGGTGCTGATTACGTTGAACAAAAGACAAACCTTTGGCAACATTGTGAGAGAGATGCCATGCCTCTTGAAAGCGTTTCACTTCTCTGCTTCCTTTCTCCACGTTGCCCCCGAGACCCAGGATCTTCTGGACCCTGCAGCCATCCCAAGGCAGCATCCCTCTACCCAGGGTCACCCCCTCTGTGTGAGAGGCTCCATGTGGGGTCTGCAGGCTCCTGAGACAGCATGAAGGGAGGGCTGGGATCTGAGTGCGAGTGAGCAGAGGCGTAGGGCTGTGTCTTTCAGCTAAACTGTGTGATGTGGGCTTTCGCCCAGGGGATCAGAGGGCTGGCCCTTCTGTGGGCGGTGGTGAGCTGTCCTTCAGCACCTGCAGAGTCACCCTTAGCCTCCCCACCTTCCTCTCCTTGAGCCCCTGTACCCCGGCACTCTCCGGCAGCCCCAGGCACACTGATTTACGAATGCTACGTAACATCTACGATGTTATCAGTAGAATTGTGTCCGGCCCGTGAGAGGTATGTGGACATCCTGACTCCCCATACCTGTGAACGTGACCTTATTTGGAAAGGCGTAGTCAAGGTGAAGGCATTTGGGTGGGCCGGAGCCACTGTGACTGGAATCCTTAAACCACGGAGCTCGGGGCCCGTCGCCAGCACCAGCAGCTGGACTTGCTGAGCAGACGCACCAGCCAGGGTCGCAGAGGGAGCACGGCTCCGCACGCAGCCGGACCCCAGACGCTGGACCTCCACGTCGTGACACAGTCGTTTCTGTTGCCGGAAGGGAGCCTCCAGCGTCTGGCTCCTTATTGTGGCACAACAGCACGCTAGTGAACCCGGGTACAAAACCACATACGTCACGTAAACATACCCAAAGAAAGTTCGACGTCACTTCAATTATATGGAAGGCTTTCTAACAGAAACCAAATAATTTTCACATCTGTCCCGGCAACTCTCGCGTGTGTAGAACTCCGTGGGACCCGATCTCTGTTCTCCCCATCTTTGTCCGGGACTGAAGCGATCTGCAGAAAAGTTTTGTTTTGTTTGTTTCTGTTTTCGTGCAGAAACGATCTACTTTCTGCTGTACAGGCCCTTCCGTGCCCGGAATCTGAGCTCACCTGCCCCCTTAACATCTGGTTTTCCTCATGCGATCCATGCAGAGGAGATCAAGTACGAGTCCCTGTTGACGAAACGGGCAACGGTATCGCTTCTGTCCTGCTGAATGAGAAATGAGCGAGCCACAGGCATCCGAGGAGAACACCCCCCTGCCCCCCCGCCATGCCCCGTACCCTTGACCTCCTAGGCCAGGCCAGGCAGGGCCCCTGCTCCTGACCCTGTGCCTGGCCTGCCAGGGTCCTCGCTCGGCTGTGCTCTGGCCGCCTGCTCCCACCTCCAGGCAGCTCCGGGAAGAAGGTGGGACCGTAGCCCTCCTGTGGCAAAGCTCCAGGTGCATACCCATCGTGCCGCTCCCGGCTGTGCAGGCTTTTACTATCTGCATATTTATTTCACCTCTTAAATGAAATCCAATTTGAGGCTATTAATATTAATGCACAGAGATAATTCTGATGATGAATTAATAAAACACTTGGCCTCTCAATGTGCTGTTTGCTCTTACATTTAATGACGCTCTTAACTGGAAGGAGGAAGGAGCAGGGCAGGCTCCACCCGGAGCCTGGAAATTAGAAGCCACTTCATTGTTTTGAGCTCGCTGCTTTAATGACAATCAATAGAATCGATCTGGGAGAAGAAAAGTATTTACTCAATCTCTCCCACGTGCTACACTCCTCGCTATTTGGATTTCTCAAGCATCATCTGAACGCAGTATTTCATCAGGGTCCTACGTGTTCTAATGAATTACACGCTAAATGAATTTTTCACACACCCCCCCCCCCCCCCCGCATGGTTATGGCACCACAAAACACTGCTCTCCCGTAACAGCATCGGACGAACAGTGCAGGTAGGGAAGGAAGGGTGGCCCTGCCACAGAATCAAGAAGTCATGTCAATTGTAGATGGATTCACTTGCAAAAAGGATGTCATCCCAGGCCCTCCGTTTTCCAAAAATAATTCCTGGCCGGTGGGCTCTTACTGTTCAAATAAAGATAATTTACATTCACACTCTGCCGGATTAGTCATTTAGATGCAATTAACTTAACTAGATTTAGCATTAAACTTCAGCTAAACACACGTTCGCTTCAACAGTCATTCAACAAATATGTGTTAAAGTCCCCTAATTAGGGTGGTTTCTCAGTTGATTAAAAACAACAACATCCACAGTCTATTGTT
This sequence comes from Panthera uncia, assembly GCF_023721935.1. Lineage (NCBI taxonomy): Eukaryota > Metazoa > Chordata > Mammalia > Carnivora > Felidae > Panthera > Panthera uncia. Next base: position 150,642,062 of record NW_026057577.1, read on the forward strand.
CTTGGAAGCCCTCCCAGACGCAGGCACATTCCTGCCCAAAACGCAGCCCGGGCCTCTGCTCTATAAGGAAGGGACGATTACCCATTTTACCAGGAATGAAAACTAAGACCTCACATGGAAGCCATTAATACAAAGCCAAGTACTAAAAAGAACTAAAAAAGAAACAGGCTCACTCGAGATGGGAGCGCATCTCGAAACAGGAATCTCCGCGCAAATTAAGTGACGGCGAGCAAGACACAGCACCAGCCGGCTCTTTCTCAACTTGCAAAAGAGATGTTTTTAAAGCCCATTTAAATTTTAGGGGGGACCTGCAGGATGAGACCAAACCTATTTAGGGCAGAACTGATTTGTTCACTGTCATTTACAAGGGGCTTCCTAGTGTTTATTCTTCTATTAAATTGGAACGAGCTGTTACATGGGGAGCAAGCCACGGGTGTGTGTTTGCCTCGCAGTGTTTAAAGGCCATCTGCTTTAGATCCGAAGCCTCGCTCGGTTTGTCTCTATTGCAAGATGAAAGGGGGCTGAGTTTTAATCACTGGTGAGCACGCACGTTCAGGGAAGTAGCAGGGACGGGGAGCGGGTGGGGCCAGGTGGACGCGGCTGCACGAGGCGCTTTTGGAGACTCGCTTTCTAAAGGGTGCGACAGCCTCAGCCGAGCTGTCGTCGGCCGTCAGAGATGCTCACCTCAGAGGGTCTGTTCGTCGGAGCGCATTACCGTTACCAAATCCAGCATCGTGGAAAACGGACTTTTGAGGGGACGTTGTGGCCGATGCATCGACAGTTACCGACCCCAGGGAATGAGCACACAACACACACAGGTGCCCACGCGCGCACGCACAGGCATGCACACCCAGGCACGCGCGTGCACACACGTCAAATATCTATACATACGGTACATGTATAAACTTCCTGCAAACAAAATGTACACACACAATGTTTTCAGTGTTTGTTGGCCGTTTAACCGCCTTAAAACGTGCTCCGAATTACTGTGACTTGCTACTTCTCATCTACGGGCAAATGGAGCCGTCATACGAGTCTAGAAAGTCACGCACGATGTGAAAGACCAAAAGGCCTCACTTATCATTAGTGTAAACTCACGGGCACTAGACAGAGCGGTGGCTGCGGAGGAACGTGAGGGAAACGTGGCTGGCAGCCGTCTCCAAAAGGCTGAGATTCGATCTCAACCAGCCACCGCATTTCCGACCTGAGAAGAGCTGACACCCGCAATATCCGTTGGTTTGTGATTGTGCATTCTACTCATCTGCGACCCAAACAGGAGATTTTGGAGATTAAAAATATTAATAGTTAATAACAGAGACATGCATGGACTTTAGGACCAGTGTCTTTGGTTTAAAAGAAAAAGGAGAACAGCCCTTCACACGCGATGTAGCGAGGACCAAGCCGCCGCTTGCCCTGGGGGTCAGGCTGGTTGACGGGAAGGGCGGTCTCGCAGGCGGTGGGAGAACCACAGAGGCCACCCTTGCGGTGGCCCCCGGGGACCCGCTCCGGAGTCCGCTCCCAGCCTGGGGCAGAGCTCTGCTGTTTGCCGGCCGTGCAGAGGGCAGCTCGGGACCCCTGCACTTGACCAACATGCATCCGGAACTCTGTACAAATGGCTCCATTTTTCCACGGAGCCTTTTTGGAAAAGGTGTGGCATAAACACACGAATACATAAAATAAAATGAAATGGAGTAAAATAAAATAAAAATATTTTCCGCCTCCCACCACCATGCACCGTGGCTCCGCGGATCAGATTTATGCTGGAGGGGGGGAGATAGCAAATGAAAAATGAAAAACAATTTCATATTTTAAATTTATGAGACTGGAGGATAATATATCACTTTTTTTTTTTTTCTCCTCAAGCTCACTGCAATAAATTGTCTATAGCCTGTTCGGTATGTTTTCTGTGTCACTCACGCGGGCTCAGTTTCAGTTAATGCCTTGAGTCTTAACTAAATTGTTCATTTCAAAAGCAGTACTGCATAGTTAATTATTTGGGGGAAGAGCCTGTCCGATTTTTCTAGACATAGACAGATAACGTAGAAAGGGAGAAAAGGCAGACAGGAGCCTCGCACGGCACCTCCCACCCTCGGTGTCTATAAAATGCTTTCCCCAAGCTTCGAGGTGATGAAAAGGACAGAGGAAGGCGTCTAAATCAGCTGAGCTTGATATGATGCCAAAGCCTTTGGCTAAACAGAGATTGACTTAATTCTTTCAATAATGACTTTGGTCTGGAGTGCTTCTCCACCACAAGAGGGAGAGACCCAACAGAACAGAGAAAATCTCCTCAGTCGAGTTATCTTGACTCTGCTCCAGGCAAAACCTAGAAATATTTTTTTAATCGAGATTCTCTACAGCAGCCCTTTCCAAATGCCAGTATCCATCATCGCTGACTGGATCAATATCTGTGTTTTGGCCCCAGTCTCCTGCGAGAGATGGTTTGCCATCAGTGATAGACAAATATCACAGTTAAGCAAAGTATCCAGCCAGACCTAGTAACATTTTTATTGATTTTTGTTGTGCAAATAATGTCTTTTTGGGCTGAATAAATGGCTTTGAGCCAAACAGTCATTGTTTATGATTCCAAAATGCAATAAAGGGACAGGAAATATATTATGGCCAATGTCTCAAGGCACACAACATAATCATCCTTTGGTAGTAAAAACCTAGCCATCTGAAACCAAGAGTGCATATACTTATCCATGCTTAAAGGTGCTTGTAGGGCTTGCAAATCTTACACAAAATGTCCTGTTAGGAAACAGATGGTTTTGCCCTTTAACCTATTGAACAACTACTAGAAGCCCAAGCAAAAAAAAAATAAGCACCATATTTCTTCAATCAATACAAAGAAAACAGTTTATTATACTCCCTTCGAATGAAATATCAAAGTTGCCAAAACAGCATCCATTCACTTCCAAAGAAAACACATCAAGAAACCCCCTGACTTTATCAAATGCCATAAAATCGGAAAATATTTTAGGAAGGTTTTTTTTTTAAAAAACCATACTCATTCAAAGGGATTGTGAGCTCGTTCCGTGTGGCGGTTCAGCAGAAAGTTGGCCACGCAAGATCGGCCCCCGAACTAAAAGTCACTTGTGCGTGTTAATGTTGGCCTCCTTATCTTTAGACGGCCTGGTTCCTCAAAGGGGTCGCTGAGGTGGGCTCCCTACTCACGTTCTGTGTGCAAGGTGGTTGCCACACTTTTGCATCCAGACCACAGCGGAATCGTGGTTCTGAGGGTCGTTCCCACACATCCACAGAGACGACGGTCGTGAGCTGGGCGGCTCCACACTGAGGAGCATACAGTCATGCTGGGTCCCTGCGAGAACTCCACCTCCGGGGAGCAGCACGATTCGGGGGTGGGGGCTGGACAGCCTGCAGTCTCGCAGAAGCGAGCGTGCATTCCAAACCACGGGATCACTCAGCTCTTTAGGTCCTGCCACGGACACACGCACAGAAAACGAGGAATTCAGCTGCACCTATGGTCTATATGTGCTGAGATTTATTCTTGTACCTAATATCATCGTTTGATTCGTGCTTTCACTTTTCAGGAGTATAAGGCTTATTTAAAGAATAAACAAGCAGTTATATCCCACTTTACTCATTTATTTATACATGGCTACTATTGAATTACTTTTTCATGAACTAAAGCATTCAGTTTTCTCAAAGAGCATTTCTTGTACCATCAGAACACACTCAAGGCAAAAAACACGGTTGCTCAGAAATTATATTTAAACAGGGGCGCCTGGGTGGCTCAGTCGGTTGAGCGTCCAACTTCGGCTCAGGTCACGATCTCGTGGTCCATGAGTTCGAGCCCCGCATCGGGCTCTGTGCTGACAGCTCAGAGCCTGGAGCCTGCTTCGGATTCCCTCTCTCTCTCCCTCTCTCTCTGCCCCTCCCCTGCTCATGCTCTGTTTCTGTCTCAAAAATAAGTCAACATTAAAAAAATCTTTTTAAAAGAAAATATATTTAAACTTGCAATTTAGTACCATAACATTACAAATGGTATTCTTTTGTTATAACGTATGCCTCTGTGGAGGATAATATATGTCTGTGTATTGAACAGAATGTTCTCTTCGTAAGCAGTGCTTTATTATTATATGTTTACACGCGTAACGAAATGAGCTTTCGCATGCACATACATGAGGGAATGTTTGGTAACAGGATGCTGTGTCCTCGAGAAAGTCACGCTCGTGCTCACGCTCTCCCACCAGCCGACACTAGCACTGAACAGTGGCGTTCTTTGGAATCCAAGCCCGTCTGACAGCTAAAATTTATCTCACAATTTTAAGTTTTATTTTTCTCATTTCTATATATTTTTATTTTTTTTTAATTTTTTGTAATGTTTTTATTTATTTTTGAGAGAGAGAGAGACAGAGCACGAGCAGGGGAGGGGCAGAGAGAGAGGGAGACACAGAATCCGAAACAGGCTCCAGGCTCTGGGCTGTCAGCGCAGAGCCCCACGCGGGGCTCGAACTCACGGAGTGTGGGATCATGACCTGAGCTGAAGTCAGACGCTTAACCGACTGGGCCACCCAAGTGTCCCTGTTATATTTTTAGTTTATGATAGGTTTTCTCATTATTCCACATGGGGAATAAAAGTCCTCTGTCACCCATGGGGGTGGGAGGGAGGGCACTGGGCGGGGGGCCGGGGCGGGGGGGGGGGGACACGACCTGGTCCTGTTATGTTCTTTGACTGTCAATATGTTGATGGTATTGATTATTTTACATACTGAATGATTTTTCTTTTCTTTTTAATTGAGTGACCTGTCGGTCTCTTAGGGCTCTGTCTCCAATGTCATTCTGAGTATTCTGAGGAAGACAGACGCACTCTCTGCTCTCACGGGGATGTCCTCTGTCCTTCTCACTCCGAACTCAGACCCGCTGGAGGTTTGCTTTAGCATGAGGTGTGTAACAGAGAGCTGGTGGCATGTTCCTCAATGCTGACGAACACGTGGCCCTTTTCTGGACCATTCCAAATGCTTCATTTGTCATCAGTGGAACGTTTTGCTGGAATTCAGACTGTTTCCGGTATTCCCACCCTGCTTTCTCTCTCTCTCTGTTTCTCCCACTCCCGTCTCTGCTTTCATTGTGCTGCTGGTTGAGTACACAGCCTCTCTCGGCATTCCTTTCAACGATCTGAATCGTGACAGCCATTTTGCCTTTTCCGTGAACCGTAGCGTTTGACTGGACTCCCATAGTATTTATAAATTAGCTCAGGGGACGGTGGCATCTTCCCGTACCGAGTCTCATCCAGGAACCGGGCGCTTTCCTCCCCAGTCCTTGGCTTCCCTTCAGCTCGGGTGGTTTTCTTCCTGGACATCCTGCGTGTTTGTGTACCATTTGCTTCTCAGCGCCCTTCAGGTTCTGTTGTTACCGGAGGGGAGCTCCTTTCCCACCATCTTGCCTCCCTGGCTCTTACATGAGTGCCTCGCACTATCCCCTGCATCATTCTGGACCCAGACCCTCTGCTGAGTTTCTCCTAGAACATGTGGTTTTCACTGCCTCTCTGGAGACCTTTAGGTGAACAGCCATTTTCCGAAAATGATGTGACTCTTTTCTCTTTCTTTCCAATATGGTAACTTGTTTTGCGTTAATGCCTAGAACTTCCAGAATAACGTTCCATGATGGTTGAGCAGTTGATCATACCTAGTGAGGGGTCCTTGCCCAACAGCTGTAACTTCCAATTTCCTCCTGGGAGCCGGGAGGCTGGCGTGTGCTGGGGGAGAGAACAACACTCTTCCAAATCCAGTTTGCTCCTCTGTGGGTGGCGTGTGAGGACAGCAGCATAAACCCAACAAACAGGTCCGGAAATGGAGCCCAACATGCAGAATCCAGGCACCTGCTGGGCTCCGTCCCAGAGCACATCGAATGGCAGTTTCATGTTAGTATTAATTGTGGCTTTCACTATTGAGTTTTCACTACTGAGATGAGGAAATACATATTCCAAATTCAAAAATCTGTGTCAGTGATACGCGCAGGTCACATTTTGAACTATTCAGTTCAAACTACTCATTTTAAAGACAATACAGAGAAGAATTATAGTTAGCCCAGGATGTCCACTCATTGGAGTGATCTGGCCGACCCATATCCCGTTTCTTTCCTACAGGCTCTAATGTCAGGCACGAGACATTGTCAGAAACCTGGTGCCTGAGAAATTTGCTCCTTTGTCTTTTAGAGCTTTTACCCCATGCGGTGTGTAAGTCACCACGTCCTGGTTCCCATCTGCGGCCACACCCGAGAGAAACGCTTTCTGGCATCTTTGTCCCTACAGACCAGGTTACAGGTGCTTCGCCTCCACACACCCGACGGACCCGTGCGACACTCGCTGTTCCCGTTACAGAGATAGTGGGACCTGCAGAGAAGGCAGGATTCCCTCCAGTCCAGCAACTCTCCCCTCGTCGGCCCTGTTAACCTAGAAACAAACTTCTCTTCTTACTCTCTCCCTCCACACACATGTTCACCTGTGCTCTTTTACACACATGGCAAGCTTCATCAGACTCATCGCTAAAGAGGAAAGACAACGTTCAGTGATGAATACGGGGAGTCTACAGAATTTTGATCAATTCTCATGGGTTAGGTTCATCACCCCAGTCATATTTAAGAAAGAAGATCTATACCTACGTTTGCATTCTCAAAACACTATGATTTCTTTCAGGATGGGTAAAAAGAAAATTTAGGCTATTATAAGTCTGAATATTGCATGCACATTGAAGAGCTAACACTGAGACCCCAACCCCCAGACGGAAACCTACGTCCACGCAAAGACACGTGTGTGAATGTTCAGCGAGCGTTAGTCATGGCAGCGCAAAAGGGAAATCCAGCCACGTGCCATCAACTGGCAAACGAATGCACAAAATGCAGAATATCCATGTGTGGAATGCTACGCGGCTGTGAAAAGGATCATGGTACCAATCCCCAGTACGGGGAAATCCGAACAGCATTACGCTACATGGAAGAAGCTGATCACAGAAGTTATACATCTATGGCACACCTCCATTTACCTGAAATGCCCAGACAAGCCCAATCCGTAGGGAAAGAAAGGTTAGTGGTTGCCAGGGGCTGGAGGTGAGAATGGGGCCATATCTACACGTGAACACCTGCTTTCTTTTTCGGGTGATTTACGTGTTCTACCACTAGACCAGTGGTGGCCGCATAGCTCTCTACATTTGCGGAAAATCATTAGCTCGTAACCCTTTAAATGCATGAATTTTATGGTACATAAATTGTATTTCAATAAAGTCATTTTGAAAAGGGATACTAACTGCTAATCTGTGTCTCAACAATTCTTTACGAAACACTAACCTTTCGGAAGTTTTCTGTTAAAGTTTCTCTCATAGAGTCTTTTAGTGCATGAAGGTAGGTAGGAGGCGTGCAGTCAGCAGACCAGGAATGATTCAAAGCTTTGGTGTATAACCTTGGGCAATTTACTGTGTATTTTTATGGACCCCTTTCCTTGTCTGTAAAACAGGGACGCCAGTAACTGCCTAGACACTCCCACTTCAGTCTCTGGATGGGAAATAACAAATGCTTGCACTTGGTATGGGGTCAGACTCGGCAAACGTAGCTATTTAATTCACAGGGTTTCCAAGGTGGTGCATGGCAGAGGAGGAAGAATGAGCAGTGCACCACGGGCACCCAAGCTCCACGGTGGGCCAGCTGTGCAGCCAGTAGCTGACAGGGTCTGAGCCCCAGCTCCACCACCGGGACTCCAGGGGTCCCACAGCATGTTGTGGGCTCAAAAGTAAAAACATAAAAGCACTTACCACAGGCTCTGGCACACAGCAGGTGCCTAATCAATGCTGATTTTTTTCAATCAGGCTGCCTTTTGAAGCAAAAAAAAAAAAAACCCACCATAAAAAGTATTGAATGATGCTACCTCAAGTATTTAAGCAATAAACACACAACTTGAGTGTAGCCATCTAATTAAAGAGACACGGATATTTTATTATTGATGCTCTGTATCCACAGTAGTTACAGCGGATGGGTTTCATAACATCAGTTAGATTACCCATGCATCCCCACCTCTGCAACACACACACACACACACACATCTCAGGGAGTAAAATACCAAAACCGGGCAGGGAATTTCAGAAGGCTTTATGGTCTAGGTCTACTGGGTGTTGGAAAATCTGCCCCAATGACATGGAAAAGCTGGGCAAAAACAAGTGTAAAAGTAGCATCGAGATTCCCCGGCACACTGGAAGGGCCAAAATCCGGAACATTGACAACATCAAATCCTGATGATGGAGCCACAGGAGCTCTCGCTCACCCCTAGTGGAAATGAGAAGTATTGCAACTGCTCTGGAAGGCACTTTGCTGGTTTCTTAGGAAACTAAACCTACCCTCACCATGTGGTCCAGCAACCGTGCTCCTTGATGTTTATCCAAAGGAGTTGAAAACCTATGGCCACAAAAACCCACACGTGGATGTTTATAGCAGCTTCATGCGTAGTGTCCCAAATGCGGGAGCAACCAAGATCCCTTACAGTGGGCGGTGGGTAAATAAACTATAGTCCATGCAGACAATGGAGTATTACTCAGCACTAAAAAGAAATGGGCTTTCGAGGCACCAGAAGAGATGACGGAAACTTAAATGCATATTACCAGGTGAAAGAAGGCAATCTCAAAAGGCTCCACACTGTAAGACTCCAACCATATGACGTTCTGGAAAATGCACGACTCTGGAGACAGTAAAAGGGTGAGGGATTTCCCGGGGTTGGGGGCCAAGGAAGGATGCAGAGGTGGAGTGTGGAGGGTTTTCAGGGCAGTGAAAATACTCTGCATGACACTGTAACCCCAGATACATGACATTACACACTTGTCCAAGCTCATGGAGCATACCGCTGTAGGAATGAGCCCGCTGTGAACCGTGGACTTTGGGCGATAATGGTGTGTTCCTGTAGGTTCATCCATCATAGCAAATACCCCGCTCTGCCAGGGGGTGTTCACAGTGAGGGAGGGTGTCGTGGGGGTAGGTGCTGTATGTGAAATCTCTGCATCTTCCTTTCAGTGCTGCTGGAACCCCCAAAAAACAGTCCTTTAAAATGCAAATGTAAGTGCTCACTCACAGTGAACATTCTGAGGGTGTCCTCTAGGCTATTGTTGGCTATCGTCAACAGCAGAGGCTCTCGGAGTCTGAGATGGGCACCCCAGGACACCTGCTGCAGGAAGCTGGGCTCCACCCTGGGGAATAAGCCCACACTCCAGGGGCTGTTTACAGAAAAGCCCATTTCGCACACAAAATTAGCCGGCCAGGCACCCAGGTGTCCGTTTACCGCGCCAGAGCTGACCTTCCTAGGAACGGGCTCAGCGTGCAATGCCGTGGATGGGTCAACCATCCCAGCAGCACTGCCTGCCTGAAGGTTTGCATCAGTTACCACGCTTCCAGATCGCACTCTCCAACAAGACGCAGGCCTCGTTGGGCTCTCCGACTTTCCAGGAAGGCAGAAGCGATGACGAGCATGGGGCTTAAGCAGGAAGGCAACGGGAAGAGTTCTACCAACTTGGACCGTCCCCCAGACTAACCCAACGGGGCTGAAAGTCACCTTGCAAAAGGGTCTTTTGGCCATTGGGAACCGGTGGGTGGACCACGAGACAGCAATGGCCAGGTCATTCTTGGTTCTATTCTGTAACGTTTTTTTTGTGATCTTTGACCACTTTCAGAAACATTGTTACAAGCTTCAGATGGCTCATCTTTGAAATTGCACTAACAATACGATCGATCCCAAAGGATCGCTATAAGAAACAGAAAACGGTCGATATACAAACTGCCTAGAGCAAACGAGGGGCTTATGAACATTCATTTCTTTTCCTACCTTTATTCCTTTCCTTCTTTCCAAGACGGTCTGTGTTTGAAGGTAGGAGCTGTGGAGCCCAGCGCTAAGGATCAAATACCACCAGTCAGGAAGGAAGTTTCATGACTTTTAATTTTTGAAAACAACTTGACTCGCCCCCCACCAAATCCCCCAGCCTGTCTCACCAACACGTGTTCTGATAAAAAGACAGGCTGGGGGATGTGTCGTCATCCACAGAGGACCAAAGGAATATGTTTGGGGAGCAAAACGTTTCTGTGGGGGAACAATCACCTCGTTTCCCTTGATAAAGGAGGTCCCTAGGCAGCTGGGTGGAGTCGCGTTGGGCCGTGACAGTTCATCTCAAGGCTGCAAGTGTCACATCCCAGACCAGATTCTGAGATGAGGCTTTGGTGTGTGAATGGGCCAAGGCCACCAACACTGTGCACAGCCTCCTGAAAACCAAAACCAAGAGGTCTCTTGTTTTGTTGTTTTCTTTTTCTTTGCCAAACATTTTGAAGTTTTGGGGTGGACAATTTTAACCTTCTTGTCTCTCCCTGAAGCCAAGAGGTTTTGTTTTCACTGAGCACAAATGGTCCATTTAAATAGGTCATTAAAATTTTCATGCGTCTCCTACGTTCTTTAGGACTCTACAGTTGGGGTAGAATAAATCAGGAGGAGACTGCCAGGAAAAGTGGCCAAATGCCTGAATGAATCTCCTTTGAGAACCATCTCCTCCTGGCTGCGCGGGAAGCAAAGTTGCAGGAAAGCTCCAATGCACACAAACCCATCCACGGACGTCGCAACTGCTCTGTGATATTCTATCGACTCAGGTCCCAGCTCCTTTAAATAAACGGAAGAAGGTCATGTCACATGGTTTGCGGGTGGGGTGCGACGTTGAGTGGCTAACTGCCTGACAGGTCAACAGCATTTGTTCCATAGACTTGAAATCCAGACCACCACCTGGTCAGAGCTGTGGGATCCGTGTCTCTCGCGAGGTTCACCAGGGCAGCTGAAATGTTGGTTGCCTTGAGTAAGAAAGATGCATTGTCTCTGGGTAAGCGAGCAGATGGTAAGATCGTGAGCAAGGTGGCCCATCAGAGAAATCGTCTTTCAAGCCGGATGCCCTCGAGTGCCCTCCACCGTCTATCCCGCTATCAGGTACTGCTGGACCGTGGAGGCTCTTCCCAAATCCTGGGGAGACGATGTTCTGCCGCCGTGTGCACTACTGTCTGGGGAGAAGGTCTTCTGCATCTCCTGGGAGCAGACCACACAGGGAAGATAACAGAAGGGAGCTGAGCACAGGGCACCCCATGGGAAGGAGGGGGCCTCCTTCACCTCCTTACATCTACAGGGCTGGATGCCAGCTGGCCCTTTGGCCAGACATAGAGTCTGCCTCCAGGACCTGTGAGGTGGTCTTCGGATTTACTACGGAATGCCACTTGTCCCGGGCTGGAAGGGCTGCCTCCTGCGCTGAGGGCAGCCAAGCACAGTTTGAGGTCCCCAGACGGTGCCGTGAGGGCAGGAGTGCAGGCTTTCTCTGGTGGCGGGGAGTTCAGTCGTGGTCCCCGTGGCGGGGGAGATGTTTACGTGCCATTTCTTTTTTTATACAGCTTTATTGGAATGGGATTTACATACCACATAATTCATCCATTTGCAACATACAACTTAATAATTTGGGGTACGCTTACAGTTGCGTGCAACTGTGACCACGGTCAGTGTTGGAACATTTTGATCACCTCAAAAGAAACCCAAACTCTTTAGCAAGAACTCCCTTCTCCCGCCATGACCCAGCCCTAAGAGGCCACTCATCGACTCTCTGTCTCTATAACCCTATTCTGGACATTGTACGTCCTGGAATCATAAACTCTGCGGCATTTGGTTTGGTCTCTTTCTCCCGGGATCATGTTCTCAAGGGCACCCACCTTGTAGACAGGGGTCAGCACTTGACTCCCTTTGGTGGCCGACTCATTTTCCTGTGCACGATGGACCCTATTTGCTCATCCATCCATATGCTGATGTACCTCTGAGTTGTTTCCATCCTTCGGCTGTTGTGACTCATGCCGCTGTGAGGATTTGTGTTCAAGCTTTCTCGTGGAGAACACTTTCATTTATCTTGAGGGTATATCCAGGAGTGAAACTGCTGAGTCCTACCACAAGTCTGTGTTTAATTTAACCTTCGAGGAGCCACCAGGCTGCTTCCAAAGGGGCTGCGCCATCAGGCATTCCCACCAACAGTGCGCGAGCCTTCTGAATTTTCTATGTCCACGTCCACGTGGGTTTTTTTTTTTAATGTTTATTTATTTTTGAGAGTGAGAAGAGACAGAGTGTGGGCGGGGGAGTAGCAGAGAGAGGGAGACACAGAACCCGAAGCAGGCTCCAAGCTCCGAGCTGTCAGCACAGAGCCTGAAGCAGGGCTTGAACTCATGACCTGAGCCTAAGTCAGACGCTCAACTGACTGAGCCACCCAGGTGCCCCATGCCCAAGCATATTTTTATTGGACTTTGGATTCCAGCCTCCCCAGGAGGGGGGAAGTACCATCTCAATATCGTTCTGATTTGCACTTCCCTGGAGGCCAATGATGCACGTCTTTTCACCTGCTCATTGCACATTTGTGTATCTTCCTTGGAGAAGGTGTATATTCAGATCCTGTGGCCATTTTTTTTAAATTGAATTATTGTGTTTCATTTTTGAGCGTAAGAGTTCCTTATGTATTCCACGTACAAACCCCTATCAGATATATGATTTGTGAATATTTTCTCCCATCCTATCCATTGATTTTATTTTAATTAGTTAATCTATTTAATTTTTTGTTTATTTTTAAGTAGGCTTCCCACCCAGTGCAGAGCCCAATGTGGGGCTTGGACTCACGAGCCTGAGATCAGGACCTGAGCCCAGATCAAGGGTTGGACGCTTAACTAACTGAGCCACCCAGGCGCCCTATCCATTCTTTTAAATTTCCTCCTGGTGTCCTTTGAAGGACAGAAGTTTTTAATTCTGATGAAGTCTGACTTGTCTGTTTTGTAGTTTGCTCATGCTTTTGGTATCATACCTACCATCCACCACCAAACCCACAGTCGTGAAAATTTACTGGTGCATTTTCTTCTAAAAGTTTTACTGTTTTGGTTCATACATTTAGGTCATTGATCCATTTTGAGCTAATTCTGTAAATGGCGTAAAGATTCAACTTCATCCTTCTGCATGTGGCCACGCGGCTACCCCAGCACAATTTGTTGTCAAAGTTATTTTTTCCCATTGAATGGTCTTGGCACCCTTGTCCAAAATCAACTGACCGTAGACACACTTGAGCAGAGACAGTCTGCAAAAGGTTCATCTTCTGTCCAAGATCAGCTAAGAACAGAAATAGAAAGTAAGCATTTAGAAACTGTTGTCGCACTGTGACAGAGTAAGTTTATGTCTGTTGAGTTTCATCATTTAAAAGTTTGTTTTTTCATCATTTATATTCATTGTGATTGTATTTAAAAAAGGCGGTCTGCTCTGGATTGGGGGTAGGGCAATCCTGGTCCTTCTTGCAAGCTGGTTGGAGAAGCGGTGATCTTCAAGATGGGGGGTCGGGGCAGGGGGAGTGGGGAGACCCAGAGGGAATGCTGCTGTGTAGGAAGCTGATCGGTTCATGGGCAAACACTCCTTTCATGGGTATGAAATCTACACTGACACAGTCTGGCCAAGAATAATCTGCATCTGCTCTTATCTGTGTTAAATGCAAAGTCTTTATCAATTAAAGTGCCCTATTAGTGAAAAATTAGTAAGAACGCACTGTCTTTCTCAAATTAGCCAAGAAGTCAGACTATGCAGATCTGGGGATCAGACAGAGGCAAGGGGTCAGCAAATGGAACCGATAAGGCTGAGCGTTCCATGTGATTTCCAATATTTTAATATACTTAAAAGGTGTGCAAATTCAAATAAATCTCAAAGCCTACGTTTATAGCTAACATTTTTTTTTAATTTTAGGATTGCTTCTGTTGGTTCAAAAAATGATGGGAGCATATTATTTTGCAGGGATATGAAGATTGAAGCCCAAATAGAAAACTCAGGAAAGCCTCCTTCTAGAATTCTAATAACTGATTCCGTAGAGACTGCCGTCAGGGGCTTGGGAGCACACACCGGGTACTCACTGCGAGGCCTTTCCTGGGTTATCTGGCTTTGAAAGGATCATGTTCAAACCCTGCCAAGATAAAAGGCGGCCTCCACAGGCTATGAGCTGGACCGTTAAACATTTCCATATGACAAAGTCCTCTCCTGAGGTCTGACCTGCTGGGAGAGCCCAAGTCTGCAGATCTGAAGAAGTCAGACCCTCTTCTGCCCTGCTTCTCAGAGACAAGTCTGGTGGGAGAGCTTTGAAAACTACTTTAAAATGCTTTCTGTGGGGGAAGAGTCTTAATGAAAAAGGAGCTACGTACATAACAATGTTCAACACCAAACTCTTATTTAAATGGATTTTTAGAATTAAAAAAAAAAAAAGGCAACGAGGGGTGATCGCACATCATGAGAATAAGGTTCATTTCTGTTGGTTCCCACTCGCTCCTTTTGATACACTTGTCAGATATTATTTATTTCTTATCTTGATATTTACTTCATCAATTTAAAAGAATGATAGCGTTTTCTATTTAGAAGCACCGTAAGCTTCTTTTGTCCCACCATCTTAAGTTTCTAGAAGGACTCTCTTACCGGATGTGGTCTAAACGGGGGGACATACCTGGATTTTCTTTTTTTATTATTTTTAAAATTCATTTCTTGGGTTTTCTTTTCTACCTTTCCTACTAATTAATTTTAATCATTTTTCTCTTGACTTTCTTCGTCATCTTTAGATATGCGCTTAAAACCAGGTACTGAATGCAATCAGTGTACGATATGTTGTTTACTCACGTCATTTCTCACCAGTGTCTCAGATATCGGAGGCAACTGATACACGATTTCCCACTGGCTGCAAAAGATCTATTCTTTGAAGCATTTGTAAGGCTTTTAGGAACCATTTTTATGTGAAAACAAAAACAAAGAAAATCGTTTCTCCTGAAAACATTCCTACCATTCGTCTACGAGTTTCTCGTGCTTTTATTTTCGAACGCTGCAACGTGAGGCCAGTGGTGAAGTTGCGAAGTCTAACCCTGCTCCGTTCGGACCTCTCGAACGGTTTAGAGGGGACATACTGATTCCCTGTGACGCACAGGGGGTGGTTTTAACACGCAAACTCTTTGCTGATAGTAGAATGTGGGTGTAATTGGCCTCAAAGACTGGAGCCGCTGGAAGAATGACCAGCTTGATAACACATCGGAGGCGCTGTACTGGCAGGCAGGAGCTAAAGGTTTAAATGTAAGAAATGTGCAGAGTTCATGCAAAGGTAATGTCTTCATGTCACACAGGACCCAGCAAAATTCTTTTTTTTTTAATTTTTTTTATGTTTATTTATTTTTGAGAGAGGGCGACAGAGCACGAGCAGGGGAGGGGCAGAGAGAGAGGGAGACACAGGATCCGAAGCAGGCTCCGGGCTCCGAGCCGTCAGCCCAGAGCCCGACGCGGGGCTCGAACCCATGGACCGTGGGATCATGACCTGAGCCGAAGTCAGACGCTTAACTGACCGAGCCACCCAGGTGCCCCCTTTTTAAAAAATAGTTTAATGTTTATTTATTTTTGAGAAAGAGAGAGGCACAAGACGGGGAGGGGCAGAGAAAGAAGGAGACACAGAATCCGAAGCAGAGGACCCGGCGAACTACCTCGGGGCTTGTGCACACCTGTGTCAGTACCAACGGGCAGGTGCTGTGCTGGGTGACGTGGTCCCTACAGAGATGTGTCTCAACACAGCCAGGTTCCTCTGATAGCTGACAGGGCTGAGCCCGCACATGTGGGGCAGGGGGTGGGGGTGGGGGGGGAATCTTGTATTCTGTCACCTCTTCTGAAAAACCTGCTCCAGGAAGGATTTTGTTCCCAGAAGCCTAAAATGCCCCGTTTGTAAGCAATATGTCCCTTTAACCCTTGGGGATTAATAAAACCTTTTTCTGTCATCTCTGGGAGCTCCTGGTTTGCCTGTTCTGACCTATGACACATAGAGGCAGCCTCACCCACGATGCCCAGGGGAACAGTGAAGGCACAAAATAAAGGACAATGAGGTATGCTTTCAGGTTAACTATGTATCAGGCAATAAAAAAAAAGTGGCTGATATGTGCCTTTAGCAGCCCAAAGGCTAAATGAATCCATTGAAATTACCTTTATTTATTTACTTATTTTTATGAAACTTCACATGGAATAGTTTTTAAAAGTGTATCTGGAAGGTCCAGAAAGTTGTATTTTAATCAGTCAGCCTAAAAATAAAATGTGAATAGCTCTTTGGAGAACAGAATTTGTTCTATCCCGAAAGTTCCTTTTGAAAACTCGGTTAATAAATGTATCATCAAATTTACAGAATTGGAAGCTAAATTTAAGGTTCTGAGGAAATAAATTCAACGCACCATACCGTCTCACTCGCTGCACGCCATTTTGGAAGCTCTTTGTGTTTCTGTTAAGAATTATGAGTAGAAATGGAAGAATGGATAGTCGTACCCGAATCTCACAAGTGGATTTCACTATGTCTGTGAATATTTAAATGATCCGAAGTTACCCTCTTGGCTCCCTTAACTTCCAGGCTCTTTGTGCAGAGCGGCAGGGAAGAAACACACCCACACACACTGTAACCACTTCCCATGTGGATTTGACTAATTTTATTATGAAAAGATATGAATCACTTCTCTGCCCATAAAACTCACAATTCACCCTTCCCTCCCCCTTGCTCGGCATCAGAACTATCGTCACCACTATTTTTGAGGACCCTCCCCACTGCTTCTACGCTGGCGGGGCCCGGGGCGTGGGTTCCTCTCCCCGTCCTCCTCTGGCCTCGGCCACAGCTGGCTCTTGGCCTTGAGAACTTCCTACTCCTTTGCTGATCTGAAGACCCCCACCCGCCAGGCACCCACATGGCAAACCTGAGCCACCTGGGTCTCGCGAAGAGGAACCCAGCACGGAGTGAGGCTTGAGGAACCACCTGCCATGAGGAGCAGGGGCTGGCGTGTGGGGCTCAGACATGTGTGAGTTCACCTCCCGGTTTTGCCTGGGTGATGCATAAGGGAGATTGTCAGAGGGAAAGGTGTATCAGCAAAAATGGGACCGACGTTGGGTCATCAGGTCAGATCTTTGGAGCAGCGGCGAAGAAATAAGGCACCAGGAGCTCACAAAGAGTTGCTAGGATACCGAGGTCTCCGCCGTCAAACACGTGCCACGTCACCATGACCTCGTCCAGGAACACGGTTCCCAACCTCGTACAGGTGACTGTCCCTATGCCCCTCGTACAGGTGACTGTCCCTATGCAGTCGGCCACTGTTT
The DNA here is from genome assembly GCF_023721935.1 of Panthera uncia. Lineage (NCBI taxonomy): Eukaryota > Metazoa > Chordata > Mammalia > Carnivora > Felidae > Panthera > Panthera uncia. Next base: position 150,659,226 of record NW_026057577.1, read on the forward strand.
GTTAGTTTGCGCACAAAACTTAGCCCTAGGTATTGCTACACATGCCCTTGACCCTAACGATGCACCTAGATGCCATCGCACGTGCAGGGACGTTGCGGGTGGGGGGACGATGAAGCCAGGTCACGGCGGAGACAGTTCCCGCACTCAGCCGCCAATAGCAGGGACAACAAGCTGGCCCCGTGTCAGGCTCTTTGCAAGCTCTCTGGAAAAATGTCTCATTTATTCCGAGTCCTGTGGGCCCAGTGTTGTGTTGTCTGCACTTTGTAGATGAAAACAGCAAGGTTTCACGGGACATGTGTCACGCCCAACTTAAGGGAGGAGAAGTAACCTTACAGAGACATGGAGGGGACTTCCACTCTGCTCTCTGGGGTGACCTCTGTCCTGGCCAGGATGGTCTGGGCTGAGATACTGTCCCTGTACCCGGTGGCCATATCCATGTTCTTAGAGGGAACTTTCCACAGCAGAAGAGGAGTCCGTCCAGAGCCAGGAAGCAGGAAGGCTCACAGGTCTCGGCAAATCTGTTAGGAAACTGCCCGGTGACAGCTCTGGTCTCCTGGATCACGTCTCAGACTTCTGGGTCAGGTGCTTTGTGCTTAAAGGGAGTGGTGATGGTGGTGGTGTTTTTAGCCACAGGAAAGCCTTGAGGTCACGCGTTTTGACTTAGCAAAGGCCATGCGCCCCCATCCTTGGCACGGAAATGAAGCCACTGCAGTGACATGGGTCTAGAAGCTTCCAGGCAGCAAGGAGGAACTTTCTCCTGCTTTCTGCTGAAAGAGCGCTGAGCAGGAACCCCGGCCTCAGACAGGCCTGCCTCCCCGCCAAGCTGCACTGCCGCCCGGGGCACAGGCTGGTTCCGGAACTCCCCCAGCCCCGGCCGGCCAACACCAGCCACAGGGCTTGCCGGGCCTGCCCACGGGCCACGAGGCGCCGCAGTGGTCATTTCCAAGATCTCTTTGCCTGCAAAACCTAAAAGGAAACGTGCAGGTGCATTAAGGGCTGGAAATGGGCAACGGGAGGCATCTCACTTCTGAAACTCGGTTTTCCGAAAGCTTTGTTTAAAAGTAAACGGACGTTTCCGGTCACTCGCGGCCCGATGTGAGCGGACTGCAGAAAGGCCGCGTGCGCGCAGGGAGCCCCTCGCCTCCTGGCGCCCCCCTCCTGGGGCAGCAGAGGAAAGGGGAGCAGCTTTTACTCTGTCCCTTCCATTAAAGGTTCGCTTCAAACGGCATCTCGCGCTCGGTCACTTTACGGGCGGTCACGGGTGCGATGCACTACGGAGCCTGTCCTGGGTGTCACCGAGTCAACACGTTAATTCATTTCATTTCTAAATGACATTTACTTATACGTTGCAAAGCCAGGGGAGAGAGAGTCTGTGTTGGCTTTATCTCCTCCGAAATTAAGATAGCGGCTTAAATTGAAAATGTAATTTAAATCCTCTCCGGCAGGAGAGTCGGGCCTCTCACCACCCCCCCCCACCCCCACCCCAGCAGGGCTTCACAGAGAGACTGGAACAGCCAGGATGCCGTAGAGGCAGTTCCCCCGTCAAAAGAGAATTCGGAGCGGATAGAGACAAATCATCCCATGACAGAGGTTAAAAGAAACCTGTTACTATGACAACAGATGGGGTCAGATAACAAAATGAACAGCCACTTTTGATCTTCAAAAAATTCTCTTCCCTTTGCTCTCGCCTGTTATCTGGACCATTCCATCAAACACCTAGCAGATAACACAGCTGAAAACCCAATCGACCTTCAAGAAAACCCAGACAAGTTGGAAAGTGTATGGAAAGGTTACCATCACAGCCAAGGCTTTCTGATGATATTTGCCTGGGTACACAGAAACACACACACACGGCCACGCCTTGCGAATGCGACGGCGTAGGGTTCAAAGGAATCCACACAAGTGCTTAACACATGTACATAACAGTAATGTTTTTATATCCCCGAGAATTGAGAAAGTGAGAGGCGTGCAGAGCTAAAAGATTTAGGTGTCAGAACTCACTGTCACCTCGGTTTGGATTAGTTAGTGTAGAAACAGTTGACATCACATCGGCACGCAAACAAAATTACACCCGTGAATGGCTGCAATTTAAATGGGGAGGGGGCTCGGGGCACCTGGGTGGCTCAGTCGGTTGAGTGTCCGACTTCAGCTCAGGTCACGATCTCACGGTCCGTGAGTTCGAGCCCCGTGTCAGGCTCTGGGCTAATGGCTCAGAGCCTGGAGCCTGCTTCCGATTCTGTGTCTCCCTCTCTCTCTGCTCCTCCCCCATTCATGCTCTGTCTCTCTCTGTCTCAAAAATAAATAAACGTTAAAAAAAATTTAAAAAAAAATAAATGGGGAGGGGGCTCAAACTCATCCGGTGGTAGTCACAGACAAGTCGATCAAAAAGCACATGTCGAGGAAAGGAAACTCGGCACACCTTTCCCGTGCTGTTTGGCCGTAGAGAGATTGAGCGGGAGCCCGAGCACGCGGTGCATTTCCTCCAGACGTTTGTGGCGCTCAGCACCCAGCACAGTCTCGGCACCACCTAGGTCTCAGCACCTCGAGCAGGACGCTCATGTTACAGGGCGTCTTCAAAAACGCAACATGAACGTGTTCTATATTTCGGCATATGTGACTTCTCCTTTTTGTGATGATGGTCAACAAATACATTTGCGTTGAAAACCATCAAGTTGTTTCCCCCAAAGTGAGGTAAGTTTTCCACATCAGTGCTGTACAATCTGTTCATTGTGGGCGGGTGCCCACCTCTGCTGCTTTGGCCAGATTGCAGCAGAGATGTGTGGTAAATGGGGAATTCGTCCTCTGTGAGCGTGTGACACCCAGAGCCTGATTTGCAGCGGCCTTGGACGTGAAAGAGAAGAGGCGCTTCCACGAAGACCGCCCTGGTCCCGCGGGCGTGACTTCCCACAACATGGCGCCATTCTGAACTCAAGTCTTCACGGCACGGCTCAGGCTGGAGAGGATTTATTCACATTTGGTTTTAAGAAAAGAAGAAATGTCTCTCAATCAAATCTTTCATTCAAAAGATTTTGGAAAGCATACATCCCTTTCCTATTGGCTTCCAAAATAAATTATTTCCAACACGAAATAATTTGGGATGAAAGGTGCCCAAAGCTAAGGCAGCAGAGAGTGAATTGAAACTGGCTTCAGGGATAATTATTTGCTCTGGTCGAGCCCAAACACACAAAAACGAACAGGACTCCCTACACAGTGATTTTCTCAAATATCAATAAATGTTTAAATGTAACAGAATATGGAGAATGGCCACATGTCAATTTTGAAGTGACCTCAAAATTCATAGTATCTATGCTCATGAAAAGACTAAGGTATTTTGATGTAAAGATGCTGAATGAAAACAACAAAGGCGTTTTTCCCCCCCTTTCTTTTTTAGCTTAGGTGGTATTTGTTGTTTATAATTTCTGGGTCTAAGAACTAAATGTCTCCCAGTTGCGGTAAAGAAACTCTGTTAAAAACCTGGTAATTAAATGAACATTTTCCAAATTTTCTTCAGGATATAGTAGAACAGTATTCAACTTACAGCAAATGTCTTGGGTCATTTTGAAGGAAGTTTGATGGAATTCGACCTGCCCCGTGGCAGGTCGGCAGAACATAAACGTAGAGACAGCGAATTGCAGGGTGTTTCTGGGAGGCTGGATGGTGTTGGTCACAGGCCAGTGGTGGCCTCAGCACAGACATGCACTCGTCCTGTGGCAGCCACTCCTCTCAACGGTGAGGGTCACCTACATCCCAACGCAGTCCAAGGGGGCAGCTCTTACCTCTAATTTCAAATGGGGAACCCAAGGTTCAGAGACGTGGTCATTCCCAGGAGCACTCGGGCCGTCAGGGCGGCCGTGAGTCAAGGCCAGGGACCGTCCCAGCAGACATGACCTCTGTCCCCATGGGTTCTTGACTCTCCACAGTCTGCCAACAAAGCATCCATCTCAGACTCCGAAATGACGTCCTCACAGCACTTTGCTTCTCATCCACGCTTTTGTTCATCATTTTTGTCTTCGCTGAAGGTGGATTGAAATGTATGGAGATGTGTGTGAGGTGACTCCCAGGGTCCAGTCCCCCGGTGCCACGCCGTGTGCGCACGAGCCCCTAAGTTTGCTCTCCGACAACATGGGATACATGCCCGTTCTTCAATAAATGCAAGGGTGCTCTTATAACATGGACGCAGCCAATTCTCTTTCTCCTACGTAAATAAACATGACGGCCACATTTCTTCACCCCCATCACCCTCTCGCTCTTCTACGTGTTCCATCTCTCTAACTTTCAGAAGACCCCAGCTCACTTTTCTGTGTTATCCTGCTTCCTCATTTGCAAAGATAACTGGCCATCGATACAACCTTCAGGTGCAACCTAGGAACATAAACGTGCAAATTCAACGGGCAAGAACATTGGTCAGATCTGACCGTCTCTGGTTCATTCTACGATTCAGTGCAGCAAACAGGAATTTTTGAGTCACGCTGCAGAGAAGACAATCTGGCAACGAAGAGCTCTCCAAGACCGACATCACTAAGTGAAAACAAGTCACACGGTGAACCTGATGTCTGTGACGTGACCGCCCAAGCCGTGTGCTTGTGGGAGGCTCTCCCACGTCCCCTGGTCCAGGCCAATGGTTCTTCCCGGGGACAAAACCGCTCGATGGTGCAACGATCTCCATCCTCCTGTTTTCTTGCAGACCACGCTCCCTGTCCAACCCCACTATCCGACAGATCCCCTGCCAAATGCCTCCTTTTCCTTGCGGGGGGACCCCCATAACCCTCAGGCACTACCGCTCCTCTCCTGGAGTGTCCTGTCCGGGCGTGGCTTGAAGGCTCCCAGTGGTGACCTTCTTCATGTCTGAGCCCCCTGAAGCCCCAGGCACAGTGCCTTCAAAGCCCCAAAGTCGTAGGGCCACAGCCCGTGTTCGTGGCATCCAGTGATATCAGGAAGGACCCCTCCCTCTAGAGTCGTCGGCCTCAGCCCTCCCTTCGCTTCCCAGATGAGCCGGGTTCCAGGGGGCAGCCCTCTATGCTCCTGTTGCCTGGCTCCTCTGTGAGCAGAGCATACTCGGGCATCACTGGGTGATGGAGGCAGGCTCCCTGCTGACCTAGTGGCCCTGGTTCCCTTTGAAGACTCGATGCCAGACTCCCTGGGCGAAGCAGTCAGCTGGAATCTGTCTTTGCAGGGCGACTCCATTTCCCCAAAGCTACTGCAGAAGGGAAGGCCAGCAAGCTAGAGACAATCACCCGTCGATTAAGGGGAGGGGAGTGTAGAAAACAGTTCTGGGGCGTGGGTGTTAGGTGGCAGGCTGGCGGATGTGAGATGTCACATGACCCAGCGGCGGGAATGCATAAAATCATCCCAGCCCGTGAGGGTCCGAGCACAATGTCAGCACAGGCCTGGCCTGACCCGAGGCCCTTCTTGGGTCTTGTCACGATGGTGACGCTCACCTGGGCCCACCCAGCACTGCCCCACACCGCCCCGTGGCAGGTTGGCAGGTGCAGCCTCGGGCTAGGGGGCTGTGCTAATACATAGTTTGAGGTGATGAATAGGACCATTCCACTCAAAGGGATTGATTTCAACTCCATCAAAGGGTTGGGACCAGAGGCCTAGCTCGCATTCAATCACGCCTGATGCCCTAGAAATGCCTCCCACACCGATCTCTTTCTCTCAGGACATATATGCGATGTTGTGCATCGGGAAGTGGAATACTGAGGACAATATTCCATTTACAGGATGACGAACTGGCCGTGGGAAGCAGTCTAGGGCTTTGAGATGCCCTCAGACACCGTATGTAAGACACGCCTTCATTACCAACATACTAATCATAGGAACGTTTTCAACACTTGGCATTTCAAGAAAGACCTTCTGTGTTAAACAATCAGCAACAGACTCACTCCCAAACCTTGAAAGGGTTTTGGGCTCTACTTTGTGATTATTAAAATCAAACAAACAAAAAACAAACGACAACAAAAAAAGTTTATACCAAGCTATAAAAGGAAATAGGAAATGCTCCTTAACGAAGGACATTCAGAAACATTTTTTCCGTACGGCAAGTAGAGGTAAATTTTTCATTCACTTTGGAACATCGTCTAAGAAACATCTCTTTGTATTTGTATGGTATTTTGTAGGCAAGTAAATGTATTTTTCCCCTCTATTGGGCTGTGATGTGCTTGTCCACGAAGAAGAAAAGGTATCTGTGTTTTTTTAATATGAAATTTATTGTCAAATTGGTTTACATACAACACCCAGTGTTCGTCCCAACAGGCACCCTCCTCAGTGCCCATCACCCACCCTTCCCTCCCTCCCACCCCTGAATCAACCCTCAGTTGATTCTCAGTTTTTAAGAGTCTCTTATGGTTTGGCTCCCTCACTTTTTTTTTCCCTTCCCCTCCCCCATGGTCTTCTGTCAAGTTTCTCAGGATCCACATAAGACTGAAAACATATGGTATCTGTCTTTCTCCGACTGACTTATTTCACTTAGCATAATATCCTCCAGTTCCGTCCATGTTGCTACAAAAGGCCATATTTCTTTCTTTCTCATTGCCACGTAGTATTCCGTTCAGTATATAAACCACAGTTTCTTTATCATTCATCAGTTGATGGACATTTAGGCTCTTTCCATATCACCTCACTCCAGTCAGAGTGGCTAAAATGAACAAATCAGGAGACTATAGATGCCGGAAAGGATGTGGAGAAACAGGAACCCTCTTGCACTGTTGGTGGGAATGCAAACTGGTGTAGCCTCTCCGGAAAACAGTGTGGAATTTCCTCAAAAAATTAAAACTAGATCTACCCTATGACCCAGCAGTAGCACTGCTAGGAATTTACCCAAGGGACACAGGAGTGCTGATGCAGAGGGGCACTTGTACCCCAATGTTTACAGCAGCACTTTCTACAAAAGCCAAATTATGAAAAGATATCTGTTTTACAGATAATACTCACCAGGTGATTTTGTCAACTAACAGCTATTTTCCAGGCACAGCATCAAGGAACGCTCGGTGAGTAAATAGCTCGGGACCCATGTGACATGTTTCAGCCATTGTCACTTGACCTTGAGCCGGTCCCTAGCTCTCCCCGAGCCTCCTCCTTACCCTTTGTGAGAGACAGCGGATTGGAGTCGGGGAATTATCTCACGGCAGCCCGGAGAGTTCTACCTGAAAATCTTTGAAGCACAAATACAGAAAGATAATGAGAACAAGAAGAAAAGGAAAACACATGTAATCCTTCTCTGTTCTTATTTCTTTTCAGATGATCTTAGTAAAGTGAAATGCTGTTCGGCAACTACTATGCCCAATACTGGAGGAGCTCTTAAATACGTCCACATCCCAGACTGCAATGTTTTAAAAGAGAAAAAAATACTTCAGTGTATAGAACGAATCAGAGAAATCAAATGAAAACGCTTTTTCAAGCTTTATGTCCAACCTTGCAGTCCAAATTCTTACTCCAAGTTTTAGTGCCCAAGAGAGGGGTGACCTTAAGTGACAGGTGTTTCCGTCACTGTATCAGATGGGTCCCCAGCAGAGAGGACACGTGCTGACGCGCCCTCGGCAGAGAGGGGAGGGGCAGGCAGCGACTCAGTGCCACCAGATAAAAGAGTTTTCACACACAGAGAAAACTGAGGGGCAGAGCTCATCTGGAAAGAAAGCTCGCGAGGTGATTCTTTGAAGGTTGGGTGTTATTTAATATTTACATTTAAAAGTAAATTAAGGGCTCTTTAAAGGCTGTTTGCATTAAGAGATTGGATTTGCTTTAATTATGTGGTTATTTGTTGTTCCTATATAGGATTTGTTAACCCGATAAAAATGTGGCTTTTAATAGAAAATGTGGCTTTTAAAAAATAGGGCACTAATTTCTTAGATGGCAGCCTCCCCCTCCGGGGTCAGCCTGCATCCCTCCATGACGACCCCAGCCTGCAGCCTCCCCCTCCCCCTCCAGCCTCCAGCCTCACTCCAGCCTCCACCCTTTGTGGGCTTGCAAACCCGGAAAGCTTGCTGTGTGGTCTTCGCTCGGAGCTCGGCTTCTACTGACCACGTTCCACCTAATTTCATTTAAAATCCTCAGTTCTGGGGCGCCTGACTGGCTCAGTCGGTTAAGTGTCCAACTATGGCTCAGGTCACGCTCTCGCGGTCCGTGAGTTCGAGCCCCGCGTCAGGCTCTGTGCTGACAGCTCAGAGCCTGGAGCCTGCTTCAGATTCCGTGTCTCCCCCTCTCTCTGCCCCTCCCCTGCTCGTGCTCTGTCTCTCTCTCTGTCTCAAAAATAAATACCAAAATACATTTTAAATCTCAGTTCTCACCTTGCTGAAGACTGGAGCTTCCTCACCTACGAGGTGCGGGCCATCGCGGCCCCTGGGGTTGGCCTTTCCCCACCTTCCCCGGGCACACAGCGTGGGGATCTGAAGACTGACTGCAGCCCCCACGGCGCCTCTGTCTCCAGCCCAGCGTCTAATGTGTCCCGACTGCTGGGGCGACGGTGGCGTTTCAAGCGCCAGAAACCATAACTGGAGGATGATCGCGCGGCAGAAGGCCCATCGCCCGTCTCCCTGCCTCCCGCCAGTTGCCCCAGAAGCACCGTCCTTCCCGCTGCCGGCCTTTCCCTGCACCGCCCCCTCCCCCCCGCCATGTCTGGACCACCTTCCCTTCTCCTTACACGGGCCAGGTAGGTGCACGCCCCTGCCTCCGGAACCCCACCTCGCTCCTCTGTCCCCACGGCAAACCGCATAGCATCCTGCTATGGGGTCACCTGGCCCACCTGTGGAGCCCCCCCGGGGCTGCCCCTGGAACCCCTCTCCCGGGGGGACCCTGGGCGACGGCTCAGGGCCCAGGCGTTAGTTCGTCCAGCCGGGTTACATCTGCGTGTGACTGTCGTGTTCGGCCCCAGGTGAGAAGCTCACCCTGCCCCCGGCCGTGAGGTCCGGAGCGCGCTCCAGCTGGGCCAGGGCGGGCTGGGCGGCCCCTCCACCGTGCAGCTCCAGGGCCCAGCTGGAGACGCTCGGCCCTCGAGGGATGAGTGTGTGGCCGGCCAAGTGAGCACCTGTCCGCAAGGGAGAAGGAAGCGGGTGAAGGAGTGGCGGCTCACTCGGGGAACCAGGCCACGAGGCCCACCGCTTTCTGCCTGGTCTCGCTTGGCTTGCAGCCTTGATTCACCGGTTTTGTGGCTCTGACCCTTCTCAGTGGCTTGCTGGGCCCATCACTTAGCTCCTGGAAGTGAAGCTCCTCGGGCTCCAAATAAGGCCCAGCTACGCCCAGCGGCCACCATCCTCCCTGCCCTTACACCCACCCGGTGGCCACCGGGCCTTGCTGGCCTCAGGGGGGCACAGGGCCCCATTTCTTCAAACCTGCGCCCTCACATCCTAACATCTTAGAACCTGTGCCCGTTGGCTTCCTCCAGCCTGGAAATGGCTCAGGATCGTGACCTGAGCCATTTCCAGCCTGGAAATGCGGTGTCGGTCACATGAAGCAGCCGCCCACAGGATGCGGGCAGCGAGGGGCGACCGGGGCTGTGTTCGAACCCTTCCCCAGATGGGAGCTCCGTGTGCCGCAAGGGCAGACTCATTCACACAGTACCGAGCCAAAATCTGTGCCCCTGCCATGGCAATATGCTTCTAAGGTGTGTTTTCTAGAAAAAAAAAGGGCAAAAGTCCAAGTCCTGCTTTAAGATATCTTTCCCGCAAGCCCGGCTCTTGCCCCTTGCCGGTGTCTCCAGGCCGCTGTCCTGATGCCTGTTTGCGTCTTGACTGCCCTTTGGATGTGCTCATCACCGCCAGCCCGGCCTGGCCTCCCCCATCCCGGGGAGCACCTTCCAGGTAAGTAGTCGCAGTGAACCAGCCCACCCAGCTCCTACACCCCCCCCCAACCCGCCTAGTCCTTGGGGCCCTGTGTCCAACACCTGCAGAAACAAACCAGACCAAACCTACGTGGTGACCCCAACGCAACAGTCTACTGGGAGACGAAATGCACTTCATTAAGCCTGGCGGTCTCTCCACGGACGCGTGCCCACTCTGAAAACAAACTCCACCTTTGTTTTGAGATGCCCTGATCGTCCACAGCCCCCGGGGGCGGACTGTCCCCACAACAGAGGTAGAAACAGCTAAAGTTTGTCGCACGTTTACCACTCTGGGTATTGCTAACCGTCTTACGGACTTCATCTCGTCTGGTCCTCAGAGTAGACCTTCTCCGCCGGGTCAGTCTTGTCTCTGTTTCAGTCTCAGCACACGGGGTCTAGGGAAGGTGCTCTAACTACAACTTGTCAAGAATTGCCAACCGATGAGGGACGGGGAGGATGTTGTCTCAGGTAACCTGGTACCGGGGCCCCGCTCTTAGCCATGACGCCGCCCAGGCCTGGGACGCGGTCCCGCTGGGCCCTGCGATGCCATCCGCCTGGCCATCTCATGACCCGCCCTCGTGGGCTCTCTCTCGGACACGGGTTATTCAACCCCCCCGGGGGGCTCCTGCACCACCGACCGTGTGCCAACGGTTACGGCAGTGCTAGGAAGTGAGCGAGGGAATAAACAAAGAGGCCCCCACAGAAGGCACACCCGGGGGAGGCTCCCGCTGCCTTCCTACGCAATCGCTCTTCGGTCTGTTCCCACGGCGATTTCTTCCTTTCTGTCTGTGCTCAACTTCCTACCTCGTTTGACCGTAGTTCATTCCGCTTTGCATTTACTGTGCTACTGTGCGCACGAGGTACATTTATGTAATTTCATCCGTTGTATTTCTTGAATTCCTGCAACGTGACTCCACGGTTACTGTGGCATCGAAAACACTCCCTCGGAAGGTCATGACCACCTGTTTCTTGTCAAATTCGCGCAACCTTTTCCTACCGCGGACTCGGGTCTCCTGGGGCTTTCTCTGCACCCGCGGCTGCCACTTGTCTGCAACTTTACTGACCCGCTTTGTTCAAACCGAGAAGCCCCCGCCGCTCCCCTCCCACCTGCCCGAGTGCCTCCCTGCACCCCCACAACTGCGCTCAGCCGTGCAAACGCTCCCCCTATCTGCGTGGGGGGCGTCCGTCTCCAGAATACCCTGGCACAGCGACACCGTGGAGGTTGTGGTTCCACATCCAAACTGTTCAAGCGCTACACCATTTCCTTTTGGAAAATAGGTTCTTTGGAAGCGACCCTACAGACTTGTAGGTGCTGGTTTGTTGGAAGGACCGAGGAAGGCGCGAGGGAGGGAGGGGCGTGTGGGGGGGGTGGGGGGTGCGGTGATGACTCCACCTCTCACCTCTCCTCTCCGGAGGGTCTGTATGAAATCTTGGCTGCCCTCCCCTCTGCCGCTCTGCCCCCAGCCACCGCCCTGAGCCAGGCCCCAGTCCCCTGCCCTGACCTCCCCAAGATCTTTCCCTTATGAAACGTATCTCCCAGGTTTTCACCGTATCATCTTCTGGAAACGAGCCTGGGGGCTGAAATTTATAGTCATCCCATAATGACTCCACCTGCAGTCTAAGCGTGGAGGTTCAGAGACCCTCACGCGTCCCCTTCCTTACACAAACATGGTCGCGACATGAGCTCATTCCTGAGAATGTGCACCCTGTGCAGAGAACCTTCCGGCCCTTCTCTTCCCCAGCCCGCCTCAGGCCACACTCCCATAGGTAGCGCACGTGTGGTGTTGGCTTTGTGCTTTGGATTTTTAAACATGATCTGATGATAGATTCCCGAGGGCCCGGGTTACCCCTAACAGGGTGGCCGTGTTTTCGGAACAAAGCCCATTCCCATAAACACGCTTACTCGGTGCAGTGTATCACCGTCCTCAGTGCGTCTGACAATATCGGGACGCACGCTTAGCAAGGGGCCCCTGTCTGGCTCACACCGCGGGTTTCCTTGCGCAGTCTCAGCCAGGAGCCCCGCCGCCGCCGGGTCCGGGGAGCCCTGTGGTCCCTCCGGCCAGGCCCGCAGAGCTCAGGCTTCTCTTTCATTCTGCTCGGAGCCCAGGGGACTCTCGATTCGTTTATTTATGCACCAGGGAAACCGACAGGCAAATTTTGAAAAAGAATTGTATGTCATTAATTCCTATTGATGTTAAAACTTTCCTTTTTAGCAAAACAAAAAACTGTCGGGTGAGCAAGATGCTCTCTGTCAATAGCGGGAAGGAAACTAAATGTGAAAACATACTAAATAATTGCCCGACGGTACTTGTACTAATGACCGTAAACTTCTACTCTGCTAATTTTTCTCTACACTTTTAATTACCGATCAATAATACTTTGCAGTTGACATTTAAAAATGCTGAACCACATGCAGCAACACAGACTGAGTGAAAATCTACAATGTGGGACTGAATTTGCCAAATCAATAAACGTTGCCATTTAACAAATAGTAGCATGTAAACACTCACCAAGATTAGCAAGCGCAAAGCACTGCACCTGCGGGGTTTAATTACTGTTTAATAACACGACGCTGCATCTCGCGGACGGAAGCCCTCTGCCGGGGGAAACAGGGCAGCCCCTGTCCTCGGCCCTGCCGTCCAGACCAACCTCCTCGGCCACAGGAGAGCCTGCTGAGAAGATGTGACTTGATGGTCTGAAGGGACAGACATCTCCATGCATGGGCATTCTCCTTGCTTAAAAGGAATTCCTTCATAAAAATCAAAGGGTCTGCCCAATGTCTGTAATCGATTGAATTATAAAGGCATTAGATGAAGGCATGTGATCTTAAAACCGTCCTCTCATGAGGATATCAATATTATGTCAATCATTTGTTTGGAATATAAAGGATGGAGGCTATGAAATACCCATCCACCTTGGAGACTAAAGAAAAGGAAGTCTTAGAACACCATGCAGACCTCAGGAAAATCAATTTTTGTAGAGCGCTGTGGTCGAGCATAAGCAATCTTCATTTTTATTATTATTAGCAATAATAATAAATCTAGACCTTAAGTACCGGGAGCCTGCGATTGTCAAAACGCCGTTATCCACACCGGAGGCAGAAGTGATCTGTCTCGGCTTCGCTGGGCCGTCGACGGGCAGCCGGGCGGTCCGTGTGCATGTCTGCAAGATGGCAGTGGTCAGTGGGCCCGCGGGTCTTCTCTTTCGCCTCGGCAACTTTTTGTGCCATGTTGGGCAAGAGGAACGTGGAAACGAAGTGAAAGATGTCAGCTCACGCCACAGCTGCAGAGCGGTCCGCTGGCTTCCCGAGGCATCTCCTCTGCTTGGTGGGAAAAGTCCAGAAGCTATTTAATGTTCCTGTTTACATAGCATCTCAGCCACCACAACTGGTGGCCCGAATCTGTTGACTGTGTGCCCCTCGAGTCCGTTCTGGTTGAGCAGAACCAGAGAAGGGCACACTCAGAGGGCGGGCCCGGTAGCGGGGGGTCGAGCCGGTCCTCTGCGTGGCCTCGGAGCCAGGCTGACTCGTGGGGCCCAGGGGTCCCGCCGGGGCTCAGACTTTCTTATTTTCCAAGGACAGTCTTCCTTTATAAGGACGCCAGGGACGCCAGGCGGCCCTCTGCACTTGGCTCGTCCTGCACCCAGACTGGGCTCACAACACGCCTCTGGGTCTCCCCTCGGCACGAGGCCGAGTGGGGTAAGCTGCCTTCCTCCTGTTGGTCCCATGGCCTCAGAGGGTATGGAGGGTGTCCTGAGAGGGACTCCTGAGAGGAAGGAATGGAGGCGTCCAAACCTTCTCCCTCCCGGGCCCCCTCAGAGACCACCCTTCTCCATTTCTGGTCCTTATTCCAGCCCCGAGCACATGGGTCGACCAGATGGCCCTGCCCTTCCCCAGCTCCTTCTCATCCAGGGCTTCCTGGTTCAGCATCACATCATCCTCCTCAGGTGGGTGAGAAAGGTCGAGATTGTTCTTGCTTTCGCTCTGCGGTTGGGACAGGGCACTCTCACGCTTTCGCTCCCACTGGCCTGCCCCGCTTCAAGGTCCCCTCCACCCCTGTTCACAACTTGCCCTTCCGTGACTCACCCCTGGGCCGGCCCCAGTTTTCTGGTTGAATCGAAATGAGTTTCTGATAGTTCCTGCCTCACAAAGGACGGACGGCTCTCGCTCCACAAATGAAGGGCTTTCTCGGAGCATTCGAGGACCCAGGGTCCCGACCCCACCCTTGTCCCCTAACAGGGCCTCCTCCAGGGCAAGCACGTGCCCACAGGCCGCCAGGCTGGGCAGAAACCCAGGCTTGCCTTTAAGTGGAAAATGTGCTTTCACAACAGATTTATAACAGTCTGCATAAATCACTTGTCTACCAAGGGAAAAAGACAGAAAGACAGACAGAAAGGAGGCAAGATGGAAGGAAGGGAAAGGAAAGAAGGAGGAAGGAAAAGGAAAGGAAAGGAAAGGAAAGGGAGAGAGAGAGAGAGAGAGAGAGAGAGAGAAGACAAAGACAAAGAAAGACAAAGAGAAAGAAAGACAAGAAAGAAGGCGCCCCGAGAGGCAAGGGTCTGATTTTGAACACCATCTTACTCCAGAGCACCTGGCTGCTTTTCTGTCTTGAAACAACGCTGAACAAATGGTCCTGGCATTTTCCAGGAGTCTCTGATGGGCTTGGCCTCCTGCCATGAGTGTGATGGCCTTGGCCTCCTCTGGGTCACTCCGATCACCAAGCCCCAGGGGAGCTCGGTGATGTTACAGGCCCTCCTCCGAAACACTGTCTGATGTATTTATCCAAGTGTACCCTGTCCTCCCAGGCAGCTGTCAGGTGTGGAGGGACCTCAGCCATGGACAAGGTCATGGTGGGAGCCTCCCTGAAAGCCCACACTTGACTCTAGGGCTGGTGAGTAAGTCTATTCAATGTAGCAGGAGAGAGCTGTGTTCCTAATATCGGGACAACAAGGCTTGGGTTGAGGTCAGGGGGTCGGCCTGAGAGCTCAGAATCATGACAAGGTGGGGTCAAAGGGAATGGAGTGCAGAGTGGCACGTTCTACCTGCACACGTGGCACACAAGATCTGGAGTGCAGGGCTCCCCGCGCCTAGAGGCAGGGCATGGGCAGGTCCGGCGGAAGGAAGAGCAGGCAGTTCTCCTGGCCCTCTCTCCAGACATTCCCCCGCCACCACGACCAATTCTTAAAGCTTACAACAGGATGGTCACTACTACTGAATGACTGTCCGTGTGCTGAAGGGCGTGGAGAACGAAAAGGTTATCCCTCAGCCGCCCCTGCTGTGCGTCTGGTCTGCGGGAAGCAGACCACAGCAGCACGTGCAGTGAGGCACATGGCAATGGAAGGTCAGTGAGCACACCCCTATCTCCTGGCTCGGTCCTGGGTGCAGCAGAGCCTTACGGCCCCATTCAGGTGGATGAACCCGGAGAAAACATCTGGTCAGAACCACCCTCCATCCTCAGGAAAGCAGAGTAGCAATTGTTCCTTATTCATCACTGTAAGAGAAGCGACTCCGGGATGACAGCTACAAGTGGTGGAGGGCAATTCTTAGATGATTGAAGCTAAACTAGCCAGACACTTGATCGAGCCATCCCTGAATTCCGTACCAACCTTTGGGCTTAGCTGTTGTGAGAGCCAATAAACTCCTATTAAACAAAAATGAAAATAAAACATAGGACTACGAGGAGCAAAGGACATGGCAGGGACCGACTACCGGAGGGAAGGTAGCCCTGACGTTAGAGCCCTCTTGGTGGGACACAGGAAAATGCTAATAAAAACGCCACGGCCAGAGATGCTTCTGCAGCGTGTGGAAGTCAAAAAACGTGAATTAAATACAAAGACGTTCCCTGAATGTGAAATAAAAACTTCTTTTGCAGCATAACTGTCCCCACTGCACCTGCACCCCCCACGGGACAGGCTCCGGCCCTGTGCCCTGTCCACTTGCGAGGGGCGTCATTCGTCATTTCTGCTGAGCCATCACGACCAAATGACCTTTTCCAGACAACAGTTGGGGAGTTAGCTAGCCATCCGGGTAAAAACATATCAAAATAATGAGTAGGGGTAATTGATATCTAAATATCTGCAGAGTGGTTAGGATCAGTCAACTCGCAATGTTGCATTCGAGGAAGCGTGGCCGCCACAGGCCTACTCGCGGTCACCCTTAAAGACACGTCTCCCGGGGGAAGTCGGTCCTGTTGAGACCAGACAGACAGCGGTCTGGTTGGGCAGACACGGCCGCTCACTGGTGTGAACTAAATGCTCACGCTTCAGACCGAGATTCCATCTTCCTGCAGCAGCAGGAGGAAATCCCACCTAAGGGTCCACCTTGCCGTCCATCTGGGGAGGACGACGGAGGACACTTGACAAGGGGGTGAGGACACGTGCCTGCAAGAAGCGGCCTTGCGCAGAGAGTGTGGACATAACGTGTGTGCCTGTCAATGAGTGTGTACGGGGTGCGTGGGTGCACACGTGTGCTCAGGTGTGCCCCCGTGTTCATGCATGCTGTCACTGGAGTGCGCGGGTGTGTGTGCGAGAGGAGGCCAGCATTAAGTGTGGCAGGGGTTCAGAGGGACCCTTTCAGCTCTGTTAAATTAGTGTGGACACACCCCCACGCTGTCTCACCCCCTTCCTGGGCACACCTCTTCACCGCTCACACCCCGACCCACGCACAACCCCCCAGTGCGCACGCCCCCTCCCGGCGCACGCCCCCTCCCGGCCCACAACCCCTCTCTGCACACGTCCCCTCCCTGCGCAGGTCCCCTCCCGAACCCACGCCCCCTCCCGGCGCACGCCCCCTCCCGGCCCACGCCCTCTCCCTGCTCACCTATAAAAGCATTGTCCAGGTCATGCTTATTCTGCCCAAAGGCTGTTCGTCCAAGGGATCCTGTACTCCAAGAAATGGCCTAAAGCCAATGTGTCTCCTGGCCTCTTGGTGGTCTGTGAGCTCCCCTTGGACCCCTCACCGTGCACCTGAGTCACTGTCAGAGGCTGCCCTGGCTTCCAGAACCTACTCTGCCTGCAAATTGGCAGGCGACGTCTTCCCAGGGCTCCCCCAAGCAATCCTTGAGGGGTACGGGAGTGGGTGTCCCAGCCCCCCTCCCCCTTACCCCGTGGATAGCTCTTCCTGGGGCACCGACAGGCTCCCTCCGTGGGGTTGGCCGGACGCCCGCCCAGCGTGGCTCCCCGCTTCCAGGTTCCGCGCCTGCCTCCAAGCGGGTCTGGGGGAACCCAATCTGACACAGCACGGGCTCTCCCCTCACGGTCAGGACGCCACTGAGGAGGCTGCCCGGCCAAGGCCGAGACTCTGTGTGCGGCCAGCTCGCTCCTGGAGGGCTCCCGCCCCTGCAGGCCGTGTGGCGTGTCTGGTGTGCCCCCAAGGGTGGGGGTGCACCCACCCTGCCTCCATTCCCCGCGGGCCGCGAGCCGGGGCACGGGGTGACTTCCTGTCAACTCCACAGACGCTTCCCTGCCTGTCACCCACACGGGTGCCAATGCTGGTGACCAAATGAGCTATCGTGTGCGAGACCGCAGGCTTCCTACCTCACCGTGGCCGATAGTGGCCTTTTCTTATAGTGCCTAAAATGTCATGTTTGAAAACGAGAAGGGTGCAAAAAAAACACCAGTCAGTAGTGCACCCCCCTTTAATGTAAAACACCTTCCACAGTCTGATCTGCAAGAAATGACTGGATCTACAAGAAAACAATGGAAAATAACTAAAAAGGGCCACCTGGGTGGCTCAGTGGGTTAAGCGTCTGCCTTCGGCTCAGGTCACGATCTCCCCGTCCATGGGTGGGAGCCCTGCATGAGGCTCCACGCCGCAGCTCAGAGCCTGGCATCTGCTTCAGATTCTGTGTCTGCCTCTCTCTGCCCCTCCCCCACTCATGTTCTGTCTCTGCCTCTCAACAATGAATAAACGTTAAAAAAATATTTTTTAAACAACTAAAAAATGTAGGTCATTCAACTCATGAACTTCGTTGAAGGGGTAACAACTAGTGTCAAGAATTGGACCCCAAAACTAAATATGAAGTCAGTGAAAGTCAGCAAATCAAATGAAAACCTAATCAAATGTTCCCAGCGAGGACGCTGGGTGTGGAGAGGAATGACCCGGTCGTGCTTCCCCACCAGGGTCACAGGAAGCGTGCACAAGGGTCTCTGGGACCTCAGTGTTTACGGGGCAGCCGAGCACAGTGTTCGGGGAAACTGAGGGAAATGCAGGAAAGTGTGTCCGACCGTGTCCCCTCCATCCCACGACAGGTGGCTTGTGGGGGGGCAGCACCCCAGAACTCAGAGACGCAGGCACACGCTGGCCGACCTGGCCTCCGGGGGCAGGCCACGCACCTGCTTCGCCATCGGATTTTCCACCTGGATTCTAGGGCCATCATCGTCCGGGGCACTCCCCTGCCAAGCTTCGTTTGGCTGTATGTGAAATAACATCCGAAAGCGTTTTAGAAATTTGAAAGATGTTTCGGTGCATTTTGCACCAAGAACTTTCCGTCTGCTGACGTGAGCCAGTCCGGGAAAGCGAACCGTTCGGATGGAAGCACGGGACACTCAGCACCCTCGGCGGTTCCCGGGAAAAGCCCTGTGTTCCGTCAGCCACCTCGACTAAACAGGGAACTTGTCACCAACATTACGTAAGGGGGTAATACGCAGGGCCAGGAGACCCTCTGCGGAAATATTCTCGGGACGCCAAGGAAGCCACGAGCCTCCGTCAGGCTCCCCTCACCCAGAGCCCAGGGAGGGACAACGGGGCAGGGGGGCCACGTTCACACTCGGCACGGGTCGTAGCACGGACCCATGACGAATGATGGCCGCCCATGGTGTCTATCGCGGCGGGAACGTGAAGCCTCATTTCAAGATTTAGTTTCTAACTGGATTGAAAAGTGTTCATTAGATGGTCTTAGATGTCGTGTTAGCACCTTTCAAAATAATAAGCTTTTATTTACATAGGTTACAAAGGATTCCAAAAACTAATCCACAGTGTATTTGGGGGGGGGGGATGACATTAAGAAAATTGTGAAGGAGCCACAAGATCAGCTGGCTTTGCCTTCAGATAAATGCGCCCGGGCAGACAGCCTCCCCAGCGGCACGAGCAGGGCCCTGGCCCATGATGAATGAAGCCCCTTAAGGATGCCGCCCCTGAGATTGACCTGTCGAGGCCCGCTCACCCCCCGGCCCGGGTTCCCGTGCACCCCACTCCTTGGATTAGCAGTGACAACATCCTGGGGGAAATTACCCAGCGCTCTGGTTTTGGCTCTCGTGTCTTCAGGAGCATTTGCACAAAAACAAGGAGTAAATGAAGCACACAGAGTGATTTCCCAGGATCTTTGGAAAGCAATCCATCCCAGCGCCGGCACTCACGCGGCCGCGCGCCTTTAGCCGTGCGTCTGGGACGCTCTCCCTCCATCTGACAGCCTCATTCTTCTGCAGGCCCAAAATCTCCACACGTTTTAGAAAGTTAATTATTAAATACCCTCGATTGTCGTTGAGTTGTACAATAGCAGGGACAGAGGCGCAAGTAAGTTACGCTATCTCTCCCCCCCATCTACCGCACATTTAACTACCTTTGATCTTATCTAATAGCAGATAGAGAACTGAAATAATCACCATTTAAATATATTAGGTTGTTTGACATAGGTACTACACACAAGGAAAATCAATAATGATTATACAATCACCAGATACAGTGTAAACGGCATACCGCAAAATCTTTACGGGGCGAGATAACATCACAGAGATCCCAACAAGAGTCAATAGCCATTAGTTTTTAAGAGTGGCCACTTGAACTTGTGCGTGTGGGCGTGTGCATTGGAGCCCTGGGTGTAGGATCTTAAAATAGACGAGGTTCAAAGAAATAAAGAGAAGTCGGGTCTAAGAGACCCGTCTCAGTGGCGGCTACGGCTTGCTGAACTTTCGTAAACCCCAGTATTATCTGTTTCCATTAAAGCAAGAAACGGCTGTTTACATTTTGCTCAGTTTTTAGGAAAATTCTACCGGCTAAGGAGGTTCTGTACAATTACAGTTAAATTCAAGTGTCTGAAACACTTAACGCGGAGAGCTCAGCCTCTAAGCCTTGGCCTCTAGCAGGCTCCTTTACGGCTGAAATTTGCTAACACCTGACACGCCTCTCTCCACTAGGAGGGGAGGAGAGGATCTTGCGAACAGGTCTGTTCTGTGTTATTTTCTTCAAGGCCGTGGAGTCCTGAGATTCTCATAAATGACTTTTCACCACTGAGTCATTCGGGAAAGAACATCGTTTTCGCTCAGGGAAATACCTGCACGAGTTCCGGCAGCCCAGAGACCTCTCCGGGCATGTGAAAATTGATGAGAGTCAAGGATTCTTGGTCAATATTGAAGAATTAAGAAATGGATTCAGTAAAATGGAAGCGGTATCAACTTTCCAGATTGTACTCGGGCAGAAGAGGAGTCACGATGATCAATCTGTTCTGAGTCCTCAAAGCCGGGCCCGAAAATGCATGTGCTGATTCCATTGACATATTGGTCCCTCTCTGCCGTCCAGACGCCATTCTGATAGGCCAACCTCCTCAGGCATTAATCCGGATGGCAGCGAGTGTGTTCTCCCTCTGCTGAGAGTCATCGAGAGAGAGGCGTTGGGAGAAAAAAAGTCCGTGTTATTCCTCTATTTACATCCACCGGTACTAAAAACTTGGCACGCCTGAGCCCTAAGCAAATACGGCAAGATGAAGAAAAAGTCCAGCAAAAAATAGAACGCAGCCATTCCTGTCCTCTTAGAAAATTAAAAGCTCCTGGAAGGAATACAGGCGTCGCTTTATAACCCTTATCCCCTACCCTGTGCAACCTAGCTGTCAAATTTACTGTTTAAGCTTTTCTTTGTAATCACGCGATTATACACTTTGTCACCTTCCCCACCCCCATCATTCCATCTAATGGTTTTAAAGGGAAAGGAAATTACTTGTCTTCCCAGCCAGCACTTGACAGTTTTATGGGTCGTTTGTAATGAAGCTATTCTTTGGCTTTAATGGAGACCTTGATCCCGACCAGTGTGAATAATTGTCAAAAGGTGATTAATTAAATATTCACCACTCCCCTATAAAATTGATCAACATATTACATTACACTGCTCCAAAAGTTATTTTATTTCTTCATTCGACTTCAAATTCTATGCATTTAAACAAGCTTTAAACCGGAGCCATATAATTTACTACACATTAATTATACATACACGCTGACTAAAGTAAGGAGTGTTTTACACCTTTTTTAACTCTGTAAAACGTGCCACTATCACTTACAACATTGAGAAGTCCAGGCTGGGAAACGAAATGTCTTACATTCACTTCCGGAGTGTATAGAGTAGTTACCTTGCCTAGCAGGTTTTAGATTCTGCAAACACGTAGCTGTATGTGAAGTTTCCAAGGAATAAAAATATATATATATATATATATATATATATATTTTTTTTTTTACATATCTGAATTCAATCGATGTGTGAAATTTTTGCTTTTAAAATATCATCCCAGGGGGGCACCTGGGTGGCTCAGTTGGTTACGCATCCAAATCTTGATCTCAGGGTCTTGAGTTCAAGCATCGTGTTGGGTTCCACATTGGGTGTGAAGCCTACTTAAGAAAGAGAGAGAGAGAGATTGAGGAGAAAGAAAAAAGAGAAGAGAAAGGAAGAAAAAGGAAAAGGAAAAGGAAAAGGAAAAGGAAAAGGAAAAGGAAAAGGAAAAGACCATCCCAGGATGAGGCCCATCATTGAACTTTGCTCATCGTTTTGTTGAAGCACCCTGGGCTAACGGTTGAGGTGAGTGAGAATGAGGCACAGAGAAGGGAAGTCATGGACCAGGAACTTGGCTGAATAAAAATAATAAATAAATAAATAAATAAATAAATATTAAAAATAAATAAATAAAATAATAAATAAATAAATAAATAAAATAATGAATAAACAATAAATAAATAAAATGATAAATAATAAATAAAATAATGAATAAATAATAAAGAAAGAAAATGATAAATAATAAAGAAAATAATAAATAAATAATAAAGAAAATAATAAAGAAATAAAATAATAAATAATAAATAAATAATAAGTTAATAATAAATAATACATAATAAATAAATAAAAATAAAGCCCAGACTCCCTTCCTCTCCACAACTCCCAGCTTCCATTCACTCTGGGTTTTGACGGTCTGCGTAAACACACGCGGAATCTTCCTAGAATGTCGCTCCTTCCTGCTCACGTCCCCTGACCCAGCATCCGAGCTGTGTTCATCTGAGTGTGGGGCAAGCAGAAATTCCCAATTTCGAACGTAGACTCCACCTCAAAGACGCCCATGAGGCCCAGAAATTATACCAAATTTTACTATTAACGAGGAATAGGTGTGATGTGGCGACTTATGTTTAAAAACCTGTGAAAATAAATGGAGCGAAAATCACGAAAACTCAAACACAACAGGCCAGTTTTCTGCAGACAGGGTCTCTGCACTTGACCGGGGAGCGGCCGCTGAGAAACAGAGCGTCACAAGCGCGCTCCAGACAGAGGCCAAACGGTGCGGCACATTCAATGAGTGCAGGAAAGTCAACACTTCACAGGAGTATCTCTGCTCCTCACACAGGGAGACGCCGAGGGTCTGAACCGTGCGGAGCCGCCAAGGGTTAGCGGGCACCCCGGATTCCTGCTGGGTGACACCCAGCGCGCAGCGGGACCTCCGATGGAGACGCGCACCGTGTCCACCCACGCGCTGGCGTTCCAGAAGGCCCCGGAGGCAGCTCCGAATGCAGATTGCTGATTTCACTGAAGTAGTCAATCAACCCCCGGCCCCCCCCCCCTTTTTTTTTTCCAGGCTGTTAAAATGTCACCGAGTGAGCCTAGCAGGTAAAAAAAATGATGAGCAAAAAAAAATAATATTTCAACTTGAACAAACTTGCTATTTGTACACTTGATCACATGGGTCTGCTGGTGTCCAGATGATTCCAGCAGCAGCTACAGGAATGAGTCCCACAAAGGGACTGAGTTTAATCATCCAATCCCAGACTGTATTGATTTTGGGACTACTTGCAATGACTATATAAATAAGCCATTTCTTTGCAACTGTATCTACAGCCGGTCATGAACCCAAAACCTTCACAACCTGGTCCAAAGTGAATTATGCCCCGCAGAAATAAATTAATAAAACGAACACAGCCGGGCTCCTCCACCAACTTATTTTCACGTTTCAAGAGCTCAAAAATATAAAATCAATAATCATTTAGTCATATGGGTAAATGAAGCGACATAACATCAAAGTAAACCCTTTAGCTATGCATCCTAGGTAATTTATCTCATCAAAAGGCAGTGGTAATAATCCTTTCCACTCCCAGACAAGCTGCCACATAGCTGCTGTATTATCCTGGAGTAAACACGTTGGGAGAAAATATTAAAAATCAATATCTGTTTCCTTCTATCAGACCAGATGGCATCCATCATAAATCCATCCCTGTAAAGAGTCCTTGGAGCTGGGTGCCCAGGGTGAGGAAGACAACTGAATTAACAACATAGTCGAGGCTCTGCTCAGTGGGTACCAGTAGCTGGATTTCTCTAATAAAATTTCAGTATTTTACAATTGCAAAAAAATTTGCTGAAATTATCACGATGAGGGGAAAAAATCTATCGCAGCCATAGGGCGCAGAAAGGAAACGATTACCAGGACTGCGAAATACAAATGTGAACGGCAGCTTTCAGGAGTGCCTGCAAGGGATCCCAGGTATTTGATTGATTTATTGGATCATTCATTCATTCATTCATGTAGCCTGCTGATTTCTGGCCATGAAATTCAGGCATGAGCCCCTCCAAGTGGAGAACCCATCACCCTGTCACACGCTGGTCAGACGGCCTCTGCTCACCCAAGACACCTACTAGCAGGGTTTGCCTGGCTCTTTCCTGACCACAACTGCCCACGGAGAAAGAGCTGTGTCGCTGAGCCCCCGAGAGGTCTGTTCCCTAAGGGAGGGGAGAGCTGCCTGATCCCAAGCGCCCTGACAGGGGGGCTTTGCCGGTGACAAATTCGTACACCAGACACCTGGACACATGAGCCCGAGCCGGAAGCTGCATTCACGGTGTGCCGGAGGGTAAGGCTGCTGAGCCTTGACATGAAGGGCGCGGGAGAAAATGCCGGAGAAGCTCCTCTCAAGAGTGGACGGCTCCCCATTTGTAAGACCTGCTTACTTTCAGTCGAGCCTGAGTTTTATTATTTCTGGGAAGTGGGATGTTGTTGTCACTCTTAGCACCACCTCTCCTGGTGAAAGCAGAGCACACACACACACACACACACACGCGCACACACACGCACACACACGCACACAGTAATTAAGCATTTGAAAAACAAAAATTCCTCCAACACGAGGAGGAACTTTCAGGAAAGGCCAACTTAAGTCTTGGGAATCTGCTTCCAGCCATCCTCACTTTGAGAAGCCATTTAGATCTCATGTTGTCCCTTACAGACAGAACTGTGTTCCCCCCACATTTGTATGCTGAAGCCCCACCCTCCGGCACTTTGGAATGCGGCTATGTGGAGACGGGGCCCTTATAAAGAAGTAACCAGCCGAAGGGTGGACCCTAATCCAGCGGACGTGGGCTCTGACTAGAGGAAGAGACACCAGGAAGGCCACCTGCAAGCCTAGGACACAGCTCACACCAGAAAGCATTCCTGCTGACGACTTGATTTTAAACACCCAGTCTCCAAAACTGTGGGGAAAAAAAATAAGTCTGTTGTTTAAGCCCCCCAGGCTGGGATATTTTGTTACAGCCACCCGTGCAGACTGATACACAGCCCTGAGTTCCCTGTACTTGAAGTTCAGTTTAACAGCTGCCTCAGAATTTCCTCCCTGCAATAGCTTTATACACAAAGTGTTTCATAACGGGTTCCTCATCTCCTTGGATAAATAACCCTGTGAAGAGAGCCCCAAAGAAATCTCTTCTGAAGTCAATCCTACTTGCGTCAGTTTAGGGGACAATCCCTGTATCTTCTTTCAGAAGAAAATGTTCTCGTCCTCAGTCCCGGTCACTGAAACGTCCCCATGACCCAGTTATCTCATTTTCAAATATGCATCCCCAGATTGAACATCTTACCTGTTGTATTGTCTGACCAGTGCACACAGCCTCCTAGTCTGCATCTAGATACCAGGTATTTATGAACAAGAACTGAGACGACATCAGATTGTGACAGAATCCTTATCATTGCTGATTTATTGGGAATTTATACGTAATCAAAAGCCCTAATTATTTTCACATATATTCTTATGTAGAAATTCATGATTGATTATCTATCTGACGTTTTGAAGTTGCTTTTGTTTTAGGCTAGGTGTGTGCCCTTAGGCTTTTTTCTCCTGGCAAATGGGAGATCAGGGTCGACTCCTTGCTCTGGCCTAAGGAACGTTCTATGTGGATCTTCACTCCCAGGTGGAGAACTTCCTACTGTCCCCAGAGGGAATGTCATGTCACCGATTGCAGTATGGCGGACAGGACGTACAGAACTGCCAGAGCCATGCTGCCCCGTTGTCCCAGAGTAGAGATCTCCACAAAAGCCTGCATGTCCCAAGGAACAAACACCAGAAGAGCAGAGGCTTCCTCCACCAACCTGCCGGGTATTTCCAGCCCTCCTACGGCCCTGCACCTGCACGGGCTAAGAGGAACCAGCCAAGGAAATGAAAAACCACGGCTTTGCGTGACGTCAGCAAAGAGCAGAGCGATGCCTTCTTATTCCAAGAACAATCCAAACTTGAGCCAAATTATAGATCATACCCAAAGTCTAAAACAATGCTGTCATGTTAGAAAAGTTTACTCCGATGATAATGTTACAGTTCACTTGGCATCTTTCAATGCCCTCTCGGAGAATCTCTCTCAAATTGGCCACTTATTTTTATTAAGTACTGGAAGTTGAACCATATTTATAAAATTATTCCATTCCTTGAATGTAACTTTTCTTTCTTAGAAATGACTAACTGAGCTCTTGTTATCTGCTTTGTTCAGAACCCGGAGTGTAAACATTTGGACTGTGAAGAATTTGGCTATCAATCCTCAGAAATATCACATTTACTTCCCCATAATACTATATATCAAAGCATCAAACAGATTACAAATGAGACCCACTCAGAGAAAGTCACCCGAAAGCCCGTAAATGTGATCCCAGACCCTGACACACAGTTTTGCTTCCCAAGATGGCTGTGAAAGTGGACCATACATCAAGACCACTGCCAAGTGTTATCAGGGGGGTGGGGGCCATCAATCACGTGAGCCTTCCACGGGACCCTCCCAAGCCGGTGGTGTTCCATATCTTTCTTTTAGGAAACATTTAATCATCGACACACTTCTCAATGGGCATTAAGAAAGTCAACTCTTTAAATCTCGATGGTTGCTAAGAGACTGATATTTAATGTTCGAAAATTTTCATCTATATCAGATATATTATTTTCTTCTACGGCAGACAGGATCTTGAGATCTGCCAAGAGGGTTAAAAAATAGCTTTTATAAAGAGAAATCATACACTTTTGTAAATATTAGTCTTTCCTTTTTAGAAACGATTGTCTGCAATTTTAATTTATCAATGAATTTTCAACATAGCATACGATGCATACTCACCCTGGCTAACGGCAATCAGTAACTTGGACTTAGGAACTGAATGTTTGGCAAGCAAGGAAAATATGCCCTAGATAACCTTTTCCCATTTATGCTTTTCCTTTCCTTCCTGGCTTAGGTTAGACCAAGCTGCTTCAGACTTGAATGGAACGGACACATTAAAAGAATAACATCCACTTCTAAAACTGAGGCCAGAAGGGAGAATATGAATCAACCAATATGCTCTTTTAAAACAATATCAGTGGCCAAATACAGATTCCCCACTGCCTCCTCTTCCTCACCATCATCATCATCACCCGGCTCAGGTGGTGTATCTGGTATGGTTGAAGGAGCCACATCTCATACGTCAGCATTTCCACTTAAGTTTAAACTGTAGACAGACTTATGCACATAGGTTCTCATATAAGAAAGTTAATTCTGGCATTATTTATTTATAGTAGCGCTGTGCCTTCCTACCTTTAGACAATCTGGTATGTATTTTATACTAAATACATACGTATTATTACATCAAAGCACATACAGGGTTTTTGTTTGGTGGGTTTGAGTCATTGATTTATATTGTGCTCAGTGTTATGTGTTACGCCTTCTCGTGCTACACCTTATAAAACTTCAGCCAAGAGCCCAGTGGAACTTCTAAAGGTAAAAAAGTCAAGGGCTGAAAAGAAAAGTCGCTGATGGACTTAGCAGATTAAGCGCCACAGAAAAGGATAATTTGGAGGGCAGAAGGAGCAGACATCCGAGCACAGAAGGAAAGAAAGAAGGACTGTGCTAAAGCAAAATGTATGAAATCTTCACATTAATTGTGTGCTGTAAATTATACAAGTGTATAATCAAACAGACATGTTTGGAATAGAAGAGCATTGGGCAATAGTTTTAAAATGAAATATATATATATATATACACATATATATAAATTATACATATACATACATATACATATATATATGCTTTTTGGCTCAGAAATCCCAGACACGCAGTACCTTATCACACACAAATAAAATTGAATGAGAATATATGTGCAAGGATGTTTTTTGTATGACCATTGCAAACAGCAAACACCTAGAATGAATATACATGTGTTTCCTTGGGGAAATGGGTAAATCAATTACGATAATCTACTTTTGTGCCACAGAATATAACACCACCATCCAAAAAAGAGAGAGAAAGGGATGCCTGGGTGGCTCAGTCAGTTGACTGTCCAACTCTTGATTTCAGCTCGAGTCATGATCCCATGGCTCGTGAGTTTGAGCCTCGCATTGGGCTCTGAGCTAACGGCGTGGAGCCTGCTTGGGATTCTCCCTCTCTCCCTCTCTCTCTGCCCCTCCCCGGCTCACACTCTCTCTCTCTCTAAATAAATAGACATTTAAAAAAGAGAGAAAGAGACAGAGAAAGTTCTAGACACCACAAAAGGAAAGATTAGGGAACTTGAAGATACAGCAATATAATGTATCCAAAAAGGAGCGCACAGAGGAGGAAAAAAGACAAAACATCAAGGATAACAACAAAAGCTAGAGCCTCAGCGGAAAAAGGTCAAACAATCTAATGTAAACCCATTTGCAATCTCTGAGAAAGAGAAAGGGTCAGAAATATATCTGAATAAATGACAGTGGATACTTTTACAAATCAATGAAAAAACTTAGCAAAGCCCAGTCAGGATAAATACAAAGAAAACCATGCAAGGCAGCTGGGGTAAGGGGCGGGAGTGCACAATTCAGGGGACCGCAGATAACAATGACTGCAGACTTCTGAGAATCAGTGAACACCAGAACAATGAAAAAACAAAATCTATAAAGTGCTGAAAGGAGAAAGAATCAATCTATAATTCTGTGTCCAGAGAAACATTTTTTTAAATCAGGCAAAATATTTGTCCAGATCAATAAAAGTGGGAAGAATTTATCACTAGAAGACATTTACTGTAAACAATGTTAATTTCAAAAGTTCTTCATGCTGGGGGCACCCAGGTGGCTCAATCGGTTAAGTGTATGACTTCAGTTCAGGCAATGATCTCGTGGTTCATGGGTTCGAAGCCGCGTCGGGCTCTGTGCTGACAGCTCAGAGCCTGGAGCCTGCTTCACATTCTGTGTCTCCCTCTCTCTCTCTGCCCCTCCCTGCTCATGCTCTGTCTCTCTCAGTCTCTTAAAAAATAAATAAATGTTTAAAAAAAAAAAAAGAAACCTTCTTCTTGCTGAAATTAAATAATGCTAGATAGGAACTTGGGTCTATGGAAAGGAACAAAGAGCTCCAGAAATGGTAAATACATAGATAAATATTAAGGTCATTTTTCTCAATTTTGAATTATTTATTTATTTTAATTGTTTTAATGTTTATTTTATTTAAAAACATTTTTTATGTTTATTTATTCATTTTGAGAGAGAGAGAGAGAGCACGCCTAAGCAAGGGAGGGGCACAGAAAAGGAAAGATAAAAATCCCAAGCAGGTTCTGCACCATCAGTGCAGAGCCCCATGCCGGGCTCAAACTCACAAACTGTGAGATCATGACCTGAGCCGAGATCAGGCATCAGATGCTTAACTTAACGGAGCCACCCAGGTGCCCCAGTTCATTTTATATTTGAGAGAGACAGAGCCTGAGCAGAAGAGGGACAGACAAAGAGGGAGACACAGAATCCAAAGCAGGCTCCAGGCTCTGAGCTGTTGGCACAGAGCCCAGTGCGGGGCTCGAACTCAGGAACCATGAGATCATGACCTGAACCAAAGTCAGACTTAGCAGACTGGCTTAACAGACTGAGCCACCCAAGCACCCCTCAATTTTGAATTTTTTAAAGGATAATCGATCATTTAAAGCCAAAATGTAATAATATATTATGAGGTTAATATCATATGTATAAATAAAAGTATGACATTGGAAATTGTCTTGTAAGGGTCTTATATTATATACATGGATATACAGCATTTAAAGGTAGATTTCTTGAATTAAAGTTGCATATTGTAAGCTCCAGAGACTGCTAAAAATATAATTAAAAACAGATATAACTAATAAGCCAATAATGGAAATTAAGTGAAATAAACAGAAAAATCAATCTAAAAAAGACAGGAAAAGATAAAGGTATAGGAGAGAATAGATAAGCAGCAATATAGTAGATTTAAGCTAAACCACAACAAGTGATATTAAATATTAAAAAAATCTAAGACACCAGCTAAAAGGCAGGGATTGTTAGACATAATAAAATGTAAGACCCGAGTATAGACTGCAAGTCTATAAGAAATAAGCTTAAACATTAAAAAAAGAGAGCGAGCTTTGTTAAAATAATAGGATCAAAAAAGGCACACAATAAAAACACTAATCATAAGGAAGCAGAAGGGACTATTTTAGTATCAGACAATATACACTTCGGGACTAGGAATATTTGTGTGTATATATATATATATATATACATATACATATATGTATATATATATATATATGGATATTTCATAGTGATAAAGTAGTTAATAAAGAAAAAAAAAAGCAATCCTAAATTTGTATGCACCCAATAATAATGTGTTGAAATACATGAGGCAAAAAAATTGACAGAGTGAAGGAGAACTAGACAAGAACAGTTGGTGATATTAACACTCCTCTCTCAGCAATTGATAGAACAAGTAGAAAGAAAATCAATAAGGACATAGAAGACCTAAATAACATCATCAACCAACTTTAATCAATTGATCTATATAGAATACTCTGCTTAACAACAGCAGAATGCATTTCTCAAGTGAATCTGGTATCTTCCCCAATATAGACCAAATAATTGACCATGAAACAAGTTTCAATAAACTTAAGAGGGATGAAATTATACAGAGCATATTCTCTGATATAGTGGTATTAAATTAGGAATAAATAATAAGAATACATCTATAATATTCCTGCGTACTTGGAAACTAAGCAAAATATATTTAAATAACCCAATGGGTCAAAGAAGAGGGTGAGAAGAAAGGGAATTGAGAAAATAGTTTAAATAAAAATGAAAACACAGCACATAAAAATGTGTAAGCTTCAGCAAAAGCAATGCTTAGAAGGTAATTTGTAGTTTAATGCTAAATATGAAAAGAAGAAAAGTTGAAAATCAGTGGTCTAGGCCTCCCCCTTAGAAGCTAAAAAAAAAAAAGAATATCAAATAAATAAGAGAAGGAGTGAAATATTAAGATCAGAGCTGAAATCAATGATTAAAAAAAAAGACTTAGAATAGGGAAAAAATCAATGAAACCAAAAGCTCATTCTTTGAGAAAAAATCAATAAAATTCATGAATCTCTAGTTGACTTAACAAGAAAAAATGAGAAGATATAAATTATTAATATCCAGAATCAAAGAAGGCACATCACTACAGATCCCACAGATATTAAAGAGATAATAAGGAAACATTATAATGTGTTTTATGGCAATGCATTCAATCACTTATATAAAACTGAGACAATTTCTTGAAAGATATCAAACATAAGGAAGAACAGAAAATATGAGTAGTTCTGTATTTATCAAAATATTAAATTTATCATGAAAAAATTCCCTACAAAGAAAATTCAGTGATCAATTATTTTTTTAAATTTATTTATTTTTGAGAGAGAGAGAGAGAGCACAAGTGAGTGGGGGAGGGGCAGAGAGAGAGAGGGAGAGAGAGAATCCCAAGCAGGCTCCACACTGTCAGCAGAGCCCGATGGAGAGCTTGAACCCATGTACTATGAGATCATGACCTGATCTGAAGTCAGACCCTTAACTGACTAAGCCACCCAGTCCCTCCAAAAATTCAGTGATCAATTCTATTAATATTTTCAGAAATAAGAAGAAGAACAACAACAACAATAAAAATGTTTCAGAAAATAAAGGAGGAGGGAAATACTTCCGATCTCATTTTGTGAACCAAATCTACTTTGTTACTAAGACACCAAAAACAGAAGAAAAAAGAACTATCAAAATCCATTATGAAAAAAAAGGATGCAAATTCTTTTACAAAATATCAGCAAATAAAAATTGGCAACAAAAATATATTATGACCAAATAGAGTTCATTTCAAAAATTTAAGATTAAGTTAGCGTTCGAAAATCAATCAATATAATTCACCATATTAACAAGAAGACAAAGAAAGAGGAGGAGGAAGGGAGGGAGGAGAAGAAGAAGGAGAAGAGGAAGAAGAAATTACTTCAACAGATGGAAAAAAATATTTGATAAAATTCAATACCTTTTCATGATTTAAAGCTCAGCAAACTGAAAACAATAAATTGAAGATCACAAAATCAAGTAGCAAGATATCCCAGGCTCACTGATTAGAAGAACCAATATTGTTAATATGTAGATAATTACCCAAAGCCATCTACAGATTAATGCAATCCCTGTCAAAAAGCCAACATTTTTCACAGAAATAGACCAAATAATCCTAAAATCGGTATGAAACCAGAAAAGACCCCAAATAGCCAAAGCAATCTTGAGAAAGGAGAATAAAGCTAGAGGTATCACAATTGAGGTTTCGAGATGTGCTGTATAAGGCTGTAGTGCGACGGTATGGTCCTGGCACAAAGTAGACACATAAATCAATGGAACCGTATGGGGAACCCAGAAATAAACCCATGCTTATCTGGTCAATTAACTTACAACAAAGGAAGCAAGAATATACAATGGGAAAAACTGGACCATTTTTACACACCATACACAAAAATAAATTCGAAATGGAGCAAAGACCTGAATGTGAGACCCAAAACCATAAAATTCCTGAAAGAAAACATAGGCAGTAATATCTTTGACATCAGCCATTGAATTATTTTTCTATATATGTCTCCTAAGGCAAGGGAAACAAAAGGAAAAATTAAACTATTAGACCTACACCAAAATCAAAATCTTTTAAACATGAAGGAAACATCAACAAAACAACAAGGCAAACTACTCAATGGGAGAAGATATTTACAAATTACACACTCAATAAAAGGTAATGTCCAAAATATATAGAGAACTTATGCAACTGAAAACCAAAAACCAAATAATCCGATTAAAAATGGGCAGAGGACCTGAATAGACATTTTTTCCAAAGAAGACATCCAGATGGCCAACAGACACATGAGAAGATGCTCAACGTCACTCATCATCAGGGAAATGCAAATTAAAATTGCAATGAGATATCACCTGACACCTGTCAGAAACGCTAAAATCAAAACCACAAGAAATAACAAATGTTGGCGAAGATGTGGAGAGAAAAGAACCCTTATGCTTTGTTTGAGGGAGTGCGAAGTGGTTCAGCCACTGAGGAGAGCAGTATGGAGGATCCTCTAAAAATTGAAAATAGAAATACATATGATACAGTAATTCCACTACCAAGTATTTACCCAAAGAATACAAAAACGCTAATTGAAAGGGATACATGCCCACCCACATTTATCGTAGCACTACGAACACCACCAAACTATGGAAAGAGTTCAAGTATCCATCCATCAATGAATGGATAAAGAAGGTGTGGTGTATATAGACAATGGAATATTACTCAGCCATGAAAAAGAAATCTTGCCATTTGCAACGACGTGGATGGAGCTAAAAAGTATAATGCTAAGTGAAGCTAAGTCAGTCAGGGAAAGATGAATATGATATGTTTTCGCTCATGTGTGGAATTTAAGAAACAAAACAAATGGGGGCACCTGGGTGGCTCAGTTGGTTGAGCATCCGACTTTGGTTCAGGTAATGATCTCACAGTTGATGGGTTCTAGCCCATTGTTAGGCTGACAGCTCAGAGCCCGGAGCCTGCTTTGGATTCTGTGTCTCCCTCTCTCTGCCCCTCCCCTGCTCACGCTCTCTCTCTCTCTCTCTGCTCCTTTCCCACTCGCACTAGGCCTCTCTCTCTCCTTTCTGTCTCTGGAAATAATAAATAAACATTTAAAAAATTAAAAAAAAGAAAGAGGTTAGGGAGGGAGAGAGCCAAAGCATAAGAGACTCTTAAAAACTGAGAACAAACTGAGGGTTGATGGGGGGCAGGAGGGATGGGGTGGGTGGGTGATGGGCATCGAGGAGGGCACCTTTTGGGATAGGCACTGGGTGTTGTATGGAAACCAATATGACAATAAATTTCATATTAAAAAATTTAAAATAAATGAACAACAAAAAAAAGAGATAAGCAAACAACAACAACAAAGACTCTTATACACAGAGAACAAACAGGTGGTTGCCAGAAGGGAGGTGAAGGGTGGTAATTGAAATAGACAAAGAGGATTAAGAGAACACTATCTTGATGAGCACTGAGTGGGGGAAACAAAAACAAAAACAAAAAATCAGAAAACTAAGGGAGCAGAGAACATCCTTAAACCAGTAAAGATCATCTGAAGTTACTGACAATCAACATCATCTTTAGTGGTGAAAGACTGAATGTTTTCCTCCAGGATCAGGAACAAGGCGAGGGTGTCCCTTCCCA
Source organism: Panthera uncia (assembly GCF_023721935.1). NCBI lineage: Eukaryota > Metazoa > Chordata > Mammalia > Carnivora > Felidae > Panthera > Panthera uncia. The sequence continues at coordinate 150,693,008 of NW_026057577.1, forward strand.
CCACCTCTAATCAACGCTGTAGCAGAGACTCTATTTAGTGCAATAAGGCCAAAAAAAGAAGCCATCATCACACAGATTCTCAAAGAAGAAATAAAGTTGTCTTTATTTGTGGATAATATATTTCGTGAATGACATAATTTTTACATGGTAAGTCCTAAATCATATGGGATCATCAAAAGTGTCTAGAATTCAGAATGGATTTGGCAAAGTCATATGATGAAAGGTCAATATGCATAATTCATTATATGCTAGCAAAAAGCAACTGGAAAATGAATTTTAATATCCATTATCGAGAGCATCACAAATACGTAAAAACAAAAATGTCCAAATATGTGCTGTGCTCACATCCTGAAGACTACAGAATATTGCTGAAGAAAATGAAACAAACCTACGTAAATAGTGAGATACATCACGTACCCGGATCAGAACACCCAATTTGTTAGAGTATCAATTGTCCTTTAATTAATCAGTAGATTTATTGCAATACAAATGAAAACCTCAACAGGCTTTCCAGTGGAAAACGACAGGCTGACTTGAAAACTTGACCAAACAGGCAAAGGACCTGGAGGAACCAAGACTGTCGTAAACTGGACCCGAGAGGGAGGGCTGCCACAGTCTAGTTTCAAAGCTTGCTGTTTTGCTACAGCAATGAAGCCCATGTGGTCCTGACATTGAAAGGGACGTGCAGCCGATGGCACAGAATCAATTACCGAGAGACAGATCATACGGACGCGGTCAATGCCCTTTCTACAAAGAGGGTAGGGCAAGTTCGTGGGGAAGAGACAGTCCATCTACTAAATGGTTCTAGGACAAGTGGACGTCAAACGCAAATTTTAACTTGAAATGAGTCACGGCCCTACGTATAAAACTATAAAAGTTCTTGAAGAAAGAATAAGAAATCTTTGTGACACGGATACAGGCCAAGATTATTTAGGACCTAAAACGCATAGAAGAGAAACCTCATAAAAGAGAAACTGACAAGTGGAACTTCCACAAATTAAAGACTTTGTGTTCAGGAGGAAGTCACAGAAATAGAAAGGCATGCCACGGACTGGAGAAAATATTCACAATATGCGTGTCAGAGCAAAGGCTGATGTCCAAAATATCACTCAATAAAAACAATACAAACAGCCACGTTTTTTTTAAATGTTGACAAATGTCTCAACATTCCATTTGTAAGCAAAAAATATGTGAATGATCAATAAACACATGGAACATGTTTCTTTAAATCATCAAAGAAATGCAAATTAAAATCCCGAGAAGTTACCAGCGCAAACCCACCAGAATAATGAACGTTTTAAATCCTGAAAATATCAGGTGCTGGTACGGACGGTGACCGATGGTAGCATTATAATCACTGGTGGAAATGTAGAATGGTGCGCCCCTCCAGAGAGCTATCTGGAAGATTCTTGTAAAGTTGAGCACACACTTACTTTATGGCCCAGCACACAAACTCTCGGGTGTTTGCACAAGAGAAATCAAAAGAATATTCCACACAAAGACCAGCTCATGTGTGTTCACGGCAGTTTTACTCTCAACAGCCAGCAAATGAGTATATTTAAAGTTATGCCCTCGTCATATGCTTACAAATACAATTAGAGAGAAGCTGAGAAGGAACTAAGAAAGCACGATCAAGTCAAACAAATGAAAGTTTATAAAGGAAGAATGAAATGGAAAAATACGGTGTCTGCGAAAGCAGAAACAGACAAAAATATACTGAAAAGAAAAGCTAAGTAGACAGATCAGTGCTCATGATAAACGGAAGAGCTCCTTTCATGTCGTAAATGACAGAAGCTTACACACTAGGTAAAAAAATCCTACTACCAGTCGGTTGAAGAGACACATCAAACATGAAGAGAGAAAGACGGGAAGGACAGAGACGTGATCATCAAACTCTAAAAACGAGCGAGCAAATGGAGCGTGTAGATGTGAAATAAATTTGAATTCAGAGTGAAAACACAGTGGAGAAAGTTAGGTCTTCATACGATGAAAGGAATAAAGGACTGAACTTATGTCGATTGGAAACTTTTTGCACCCAAAGACAGAACTTGAAAACACACAAAGCAAATAAAGACACGTAGAAAAGTCTCAACCATGGTAAAGAGACATGAACTTATAGCTCAGAAACTAACAAATCAAATAGAAAAAAGAAAAGTGGGAAAGTTGGATACTATCTTTAATAAGCTCGGTCTAATTTGCCTTTTGCTACTGAACTTGAACAATTAGAGAGTACACATTATTTAAAAATATTCCTGGGGCGCCTGGGTGGCGCAGTCGGTCGAGCGGCCGACTTCGGCTCAGGTCACGATCTCACGGTCCATGAGTTCGAGCCCCGCGTCGGGCTCTGGGCTGACGGCTCGGAGCCCGGAGCCTGTTTCCGATTCTGTGTCTCCCTCTCTCTCTGCCCCTCCCCCGTTCATGCTGTGTCTCTCTCTGTCCCAAAAATAAATTAAAAACGTTGAAAAAAATAAAAATAAAAAAAAAATTCATGAAACGATCACAAAAACTGAGCCTTTATTACTGCATATGGAAATCTCAACATATTTTAAATCAATCCACCCATCTTTGCAGACACTATCTTTCAACAAATGTAAAAAGCGGTTCTTTGAAAAGAAATAATATTCAAACTGTATGTAAATTGAATAGGAAAGATTAATGCACAGGCACAAGTAACCAAAATTCAAGGTAGAGGGTAATCAAAACTTTATAGGAATACATTTTAAAACCGGCCCACGATGAAACGATCTTGGACGTATAAATCACCAACGCTATCTCAAAACTGGAATCTAAACCACTGGATTACTATGTGGTCAATAAAAGGCAAGGACCTTGGTGACACGGAAACTCCCTCAAGACACGTTAGCACAAGAACAAAGTGTCAGACCGCAGTGTGTTCCGTAAAACTTATCCTGTCGTCCGTTGTGAGCACAATTATTCTGTCACAGTTTTGTGGTTCAGAAAGTTGAGTGACTCAAAGTGTCTTGCGAGGTGGGGTGGAGGGCTGTCTTCCCAGCCCACGAACTGACTGTTGGCAGGCTTTGGCATATGGAGCCTATGGCTTCCGTGTGCGCAGGTGCACACACGTGTATGTACACACGACTTAGGGGACCGTGGGTGCGTACGCACATACATGCACACACGCCTTACATGTCTGTAGGTGCGTGTAGACGTATACAAGTGCTTAGAGAAAGTGCTGGGGGTACACACTGAGTCTGGGGAGGGGGAATGACTTTGGGGTTGTGGTCTACAGGGGGTTGAATGGTGACCCCCAGAAACATTCTCCCGTGTCCTAATCCCAGAACCTGTGACTAGGATTTTATTTGGAAAACCATCGTCTGCAGATGTAAGTAAGTTAAGGACCTGGAGATAAAGTCATCCTGGATTATCCGTGTGTGTCCTGAGTCCAGTGACAGCCCCCAGGACAGACGGAAGAGGAGAGGCTGTGTCGGGGAGGACAGCCACTTGAACTTGGAGGCAGAGGCTGGAGCAAGGCGGCCCCAAGCCCGGGAACACCCAGGATCACGAGCAAGCACCCGACAGCGAGAGAGACAGGGATGAAAGCATTCTCCCCGGAGCCTCCGGGGGAGCTGTCACAGGGTCCTACCACTGTGACCCAGTACCTGTGAAAGGGCGGTGGGCGATTTGCTGTGCGCTAGGGTCCTCAACTATTCAGCTTCTCGGTCATTATGACTATTAAAAGTCACAGTCACATCGCTGCTCTGTAGGAGGGGGTGCTGGTGAAGGACAGACAGCCGCTCCTACGGGTCACCCTCCACAGTCGGTCCCCGACGTCACTCAAACACAGATATTGAGGAAGGAGACCCCGCGACCACGTACTCTATCACAGAAGCGCTGACTCAGCTTTCCAGGCTTTTATTTCCAGATTTTCTGTGACTTATTATTTCCAGGGTTTTATTAGTATCACACCTGCTTTATCGCACACACAATCTAGCCAATGGTAGCAGCTCTCCTTGCAATGCTTTCCATATGGCTCTGCGTCCTTCTTGTTCAGTGTCTACTCAGGGTTCCACCGCGAGGCTGTATCACGGCGGTTTTGACCGAGGACCTCTTTTCTACTTCTTCTTTTTTTATTTTATTTTTTTATGTTTTTAATTACACTTTCTTTTATTTTTTCTTTATTTATTTTGACAGAGAGAGACAGAGACAGAGAGAGAGAACGAGTGGGGGAGGGTCAGAGAGGGAGGGGGAGAGAGAATCTCCAGCAGGCTTCATGCCATCAGGACAGAGCCTAACTCGGGGCTTGATCTCAGGACCATGAGATCATGACCTGAGCCAAAATCAACAGTTGGATGCTTAACTGACTGACCCACCCAGGCGTCCCTGTCTTTCTTAATTATAAAATGCCACATATTTGTGGTGAAAAGCAATATGAACATTGATAAGGACACATACTCACCCTAGACCCTTTATTCAATTCCTCAGAAGTTAAACTTCCAACCACAGAGTGCGAATCTTGACAAATACTTCCTTGCGTACGTAGCTGGTGTGGCCATGATTTTAGAGCTGACGGATGGTCCTCTGCCAGTGTATAATTACCTACTACACTTCCTGACAGGTGTTTAAGCCGGTTCCAGTTTTCTCCTATGACAAGCACGCCTTCATAATGCTCCTATACACGTAGTTTGGGATATTTCCATAGTTGAAATTTCCAGAAACAGGATTCTTATTCAGAGACTACAAAGATTCTATATTTTGACAAACATTTAAAAATAGTTTCCAGGGGCGCCTGGGTGGCTCAGTCGGTTGAGTGTCCTACTTTGGCTCGGGTCATGATATCGCAGCTCGTGAGTTTGAGCCCCGCGTCGGGCTCTGTGCTGACAGCTCGGAGCCTGGAGCCTGCTTCGGATTCTGTGTCTCCCTCTCTCTCTCTGCCCCAACCCACTCGCATTCTGTCTCTGTCTCTCTCAAAAACAAATAAACATTAAAAATTTTTTTTAATTGCTTCCAAAAAGCATAGTTTGTATCTATGCCCCAAAATAGATGATTTCTGTTCCCTCCACCTTGAGCACATTCTCCCATTTGCTCATGAAATAGCTTGAGCTCTTTTGTTGTTGTTGATGTTTAATTTCCAGTAGGCTATTTGGGGGCCATTTTGTTGTTAATATATATCATTGTTGCCTGGGCATGTGTTGTTTGGGAAACCATGCGATAATTTTGCAACCTCAAACTTGCATCTTTTTATATGTATTTTATAAGCATATGTATTTTTATTTGTGGGAAATATGTGAATATATATACACACATATTTACGAAAATCTACCACTTCTAATTTGGTTCCATAACATGAATGAAGTAACGGCCGGTACAAGAATTCCCGTTAGAGAGAAAAGGATCTTTGTCGGTGCAAACCCTTCGTAAGGAACTTAACCCTGGCGTTGTGACCATTGGCAGAAGCCAGATCACCAACACTGTGTAACGTCGCTCTTCCTGAGCGAGAGTGGGTGCTGGGGGCTTGCTCCCTCCCCAGGGGGATGTGCAGAGGGGAACAGCAGGAAAGAGGGAGGCGACCATGCAGGGGAGACAGCCCCACATCAAATCTGAAGCTGCCTTTATCTTGAAGCAAACCCGCCCCCCGTTCCCCCACCCCAGGCCTCCTCCCACGTCCAGCAAAGCGGGGCTCCTGCCTGCAGAGGTGCGGCAGAGCCAGCTGGCAGGGCAGAGTCTCCTGGGAGAGCAGGTGTGGAGAGTGGCCCGCACCCGGGGCCCGGAGCCGCCCTGGCCTGCAGACCTGTGCCCAGGC